>NC_061514.1:151448692-151678269 GCF_022539505.1 Lolium rigidum
TTCGCAATCTACAAGTGATCATGATCATAGCATAAACCAAGTACTAACACGGTGCACACACTGTCACCTTTACACACGTGCAGGAGGAATAGAACTACTTTAATAACTTTGCTAGAGTAGCACATAGATAAATTGTGATACAAACACATTGCAATCATAAAGAGATATAAATAAGCACCTCACTATGCCATTCATCGGTGAATAAGTATTCTGTGAAACATAGCCTAAGAGACCCACACGGTGCACACACTGTCACCTTTACACACGTGGGACAAGGAGTCTCCGGAGATCACATAAGTAAAACTCACTTGACTAGCATAATGACATCTAGATTACAAGCATCATCATATGAATCTCAATCATGTAAGGCAGCTCATGAGATTATTGTATTGAAGCACATAGGAGAGAGATGAACCACATAGCTACCGGCACAGACTCCGAGCCTCGATGGAGAACTACTCCCTCCTCATGGGAGCAGCAGCGGTGATGAAGATGGCGGTGGAGATGGCAGCGGTGTCGATGGAGAAGCCTTCCGGGGGCACTTCCCCGCTCCGGCGGCGTGCCGGAACAGAGACTCCTGTCCCCCAGATCTTGGCCTCGCGATGGCGGCGGCTCTGGAAGGTTTCTGTGGTTTTCGCCAATCGTGGTAGGGTTTTCGCGACGGAGGCTTTATATAGGCGAAGAGGCGGCGCAGGAGGGTCGAAGGGGTGACGACACCATAGGGCGGCGCGGCCAGGGCCTGGGCCGCGCCGGCCTATGGTCTGGGGGCCCGCTGCCCCCTCCTGCGGTCCTTCCCGGGTGTTCCGGATGCTTCCGGTGAAAATAGGAACTTGGGCGTTGATTTCGTCCGATTCCGAGAATATTTCGTTACTAGGATTTCTGAAACCAAAAACAGCAGAAAACAGGAACTGGCACTTCGGCATCTTGTTAATAGGTTAGTTCCAGAAAATTCACGAATATGACATAAAGTGTGCATAAAACATGTAGATAACATCAATAATGTGGCATGGAACATAAGAAATTATCGATACGTCGGAGACGTATCACCGGTGATCAAGATCTTCTACGCGCTTTTGCAAGCGGCAAGTGAACGTCTACCGCAGCAACAAGAGCCTCATCTTGTAGGCTTTGGAATCTCTTCAAGGGTGAGACTCGATAAACCCCTCGTTGCTACCGTCTTCTAGATTGCATCTTGGCTTGGATTGCGTGTTCGCGGTAGGAAATTTTTTGTTTTCTATGCAACGTTATCCTACAGGAACATACCTAGTAATCGGACTTTCGGTACGATTATTCGGGCAAAAGGATTAACACAAGAGATTAATGGTAATCGACACGGTCAGGCCCCTAGTAGCGATTAATCGGCCTAGTAATCGTTGAATCGGCCTAGTTTTTTAACAATGCAAATGATACAAAGGAAGCACGGCAGGACCAGCAACGTTTGAAAGACCCTGATGACCGGCATCCGGAATGGTTTCAAGGTCGTGCTGGCTACGCTCTGACCAAAGAAGAGAAGGTCATCTTTTTTGAATGCCTGAGCAGTATGAAGGTCCCGTCTGGATTTTCGTCCAATATAAAGGGAATAATAAACATGGCGGAGAAAAAGTTCCAAAACCTGAAGTCTCACGAGTGCCACGTGATTATGACGCAATTGCTTCCGATTGCTTTGAGGGGGCTCCTGCCGGAAAATGTTCGAGTAGCCATTGTGAAGCTATGTGCATTCCTCAATGCAATCTCTCAGAAGGTAATCAATCCAGAAGTTCTACCACGGTTACAGAACGATGTGGTCCAATGTCTTATCAGTTTCGAGTTGGTGTTCCCGCCATCCTTCTTCAATATTATGACGCACCTCCTGGTTCACCTAGTCGAAGAGATTTCCATTCTCGGTCCTGTATTTCTACACAATATGTTCCCCTTCGAGAGGTTCATGGGAGTATTAAATAAATATGTTCGTAACCGTGCTAGGCCAGAAGGAAGCATCGCCAAGGGCTATGGAAATGAGGAGGTAATTGAGTTTTGTGTTGACTTTGTTTCTGACCTTAAGCCGATTGGTCTTCCTCGATCGTGGCACGAGGGGAGACTAAGTGGAAAAGGCACGATCGGAAGGAAATCAATGATATGTATGGATGGCCATTCTATGACTGAAGCACACCACACAGTTCTGACCAATTCCAGCTTGGTGGCTCCGTACTTTGAGAAACACAAGAATATTTTACGCTTGGACAACCCGGGGAAGCCTGAATCCTGGATTAGGAAGGCCCACATGGAGACTTTCGGTAGTTGGTTGAGAAAACATTTAATGAATGACAATGATGTTGTAGATCAGCTGTACATGTTGGCCAAGACACCATCTTCGACTATAACGACAATCCAAGGGTACGAGATAAATGTGAATACATTTTACACGATCGCCAGTGAAGGAGGTAGTAATTACATATGTGCCGAATGGGCCTCTCGTCGAGCCTGCGCAGGAAGAGGATCTACCTCCACAAATGACAAGTCTGCTGAAATGGTACAAGGGTTACATAAAAAATAAAAACGCCAAAGAATATATTTATGCGGAAGTTAGATATGAGCATCACTTCAAACATTACTATGTACAAATTCATCTGAGTGAATTGTTCTAGCTTTTCAATCTGCGCAAGCTCGACAAATCTATCATCAGTTGCTACGTTCTGTAAGTGATTTATTTCTACCCCATCTCGTTCATATTGCCTGCACTATATATATATGTTCTAACTATATTGTTGTGTACGCTATTATATATGCAGAATGAAGATTAAGGAATGCAGAGTAAGGAACATCCTTGATGTTGGGTTCATTGACCCACACATCGTTAATGGATATGTATTAGAGCATCACCCCGCCGACGTGGAGGAAGACCTGTGGCAGTTTCTTACAAAGCAGGAACTCAAAAGTGATGTTCTATTTCCTTACCATTTTGGGTGAGTGTTTCTGTCTTGAGCACATTCTCTTTTGTTTACTCCATGCATGGTATGTGGCCGGCTAATCGATGAGTTATGCATGACTGTGCATGTATCGTGTCCGCAGGTTCCACTAGATTCTGCTAGTAATTAAATTTGACACCTCAGAATGTCTCGTCCACGACTCTCTGACTCTGGATTCAAAGCTTTGGGGAGACATGAGAAGAACGCCTATTTCATTCATTTCCTAATATCAAGTCACTAATAACTCTCTTGTTCATTTAATTTTCTTTGCCTCGTAGGGTTTGGAGACGGTTCTCAGATGAAAGGGTCGGTCGGTGATTTCAAAAAAGAGCTACATTTCATGCGGTCAATGGCTAAGAATGGTGGCAATATTCAGTCAGCGGGGACCAATCTATGTGGATACTATGTCTGTGAGATGATCCGGAGATACACCTCTGAGCGGGTTCCGAGTGATAACAATGAGAAGAGGAATAACCTCCGGAAGATGCTTAGTCCAGAAGCTCGCTTCCGACCACTTCAAGAGGAACTAGCTGGATGGTTCACGAGGGAAGTCCTCCATCCTAAAGGAGAACACTATTACGAGGACGTAGAACTTCATATGCATTAAATTTTGTATGGAAACTTGTTCAAAATTGTATATGGTCATCCGATGATATTGAATATATATTGTATATTCCTCTTGAATTCTTTTCGGTTCTAATTTCAAATTTGTTTGAAATTGTACATTCATATGCATGTATGTAGTACCGTAGAACATGTGAAACTCCTTCAAAATTAAAATAAAGCGCAAAAAAAAATAAAACAATACAAATTAAAAAGAAAACAGGTTTAGGGGGGGGGGGGGGCTAAAACCCTAAACCTGCGGCGGCCTTTAGTCGCGGTTGTCCAGAAGAACCGCGACTAAAGGTCCTCTGCCCCGACGGTCGCCTGGCGCCCACGTGGACGGGCCTTTAGTCACGGTTCGTAAGCAACCGCGACTAAAGAGGGGGGGGCTTTAGTCGCACTTATTTGGTCGCGGTTGCGCAACCGCGACTAATGGCAATTGCGAACCGCGACCAAAGGCCCTTTTTCCACCAGTGCCTCATGCACCGGCGTTTTGTAGGGTACTCTAGATGAAATTATGAGGTGACATCAGCATACTCTCACCTCAAGCACTTGGATTCCACACATAAAATTAAATTAAGTTTTAACGGACTTAATTAACCAGTTCAATTAAACACCCCTGTGAGTCAGCTGATAGCTATCTCGTCAAAATTGTGACTTCTTATGCACTAGTCTCATCGGCTGAGTACATGATCGACGGGAATCGATGGTGGAAAACTGAATTCTCTCTATTTTCCAAGCGGGGGTAGGAGATTGGGGCAATCGTTTTGGTGTTTTTGTCTTTAGCCCAATCTATATAAAAAAACATGTTTACATCTTAACCACGGACCGTTGACTTATTTCTCCCGGATGTGTGTTCACATGCATATATCTTTATACAAGGTGTAGTTGTGAACTTGTGCTTACATGAGCGGTAACTTTTCACTTGACCAATTAAGCATCACTGTTTTTGTCGGAAAATCATTTTCATGGATATAGTATAACTTAAGAGGGATTCAACGGCAAAAGCTCGGCATGCATGCACATGAATACTGTACATGATACTACCAGAACACGTCACTACCATAGCTCTCACCTCAAAGCACTTGGAGACCCTATATATACATATAATTCATCAATTTTTAGTCTTTTTCGAGGAGGAAAAGCCCTAGCCTCTTCAGCGAATTAATCCACGCTGCCACGCAGCCACATCATGAAGCTCTATCGCCTAATGATTTCAATTAAACACACACGCTTTCGTCAATTAGCTAGCTCCTCCACCTAGTGACTTTTTTTGCGAATTAAGAAGCTTCATTTCTTAAACAGTGGGATTACAATCTCTTGCCAAGACATCTAGGAATGCCGGTGTGTAGTTAGTCCACAAGCACCGCCTTCTAACAGAATTTGCTATCTTAGCACATGCATGGGCTGCCTCATTAGCTAGCCTTCCAACAAAAGAAAACTTTACACTACTAAAAAACCCACTAAGCTCCTTTATCTCCTGGCAAATACTAGCAATCTCAGATCTGCCAGCCCCAGGTTCTTCCATCAGCTTGATCACCTCTTGAGAGTCAGTTTGTATCTCGACGCATGAATACTGTCTTTCTTGTGCCAGCCGGACACCATCCCACACAGCTTCCGCCTCCATAATCAAGGAAGTAGAAGAATTGTTATACCATAAGGCTTGTCCTAGGATCAGTTGACCCTCATGGTCTCTGTCTACAAGGCACGTCGCCCCTTTGCGTGCATCAGCTAGAAAACATGCATCAATATTTATCTTCACCGTTCCAAGCTTAGGTTTTGTCCACCTCGGTTTGGGTTTCTCTAGTTTGGGAGGCTTCTTTTTTGCGCAGCTGGGCTAGATCGAATGTCGTCTCCAACACCCACCGGACTGATGCCGTAATTGATCTGCCTCCTCCGCCATGCCAAATATCATTCCTTTCAGTCCATATAGACCAACATGTGCAGAGAATCACACATGCTTCTAAAGTGGGAATAACGCTTCCATCAACTATGCCAGTCACCCATGAGCTAGGGTGCAATACTGGAGCCTTGATCGATGCAATCTTCTTAAGCTCCTGCCAAAATAATCGGGCCCCAGTACACTCAAAAAAGCATGGAAGATAGCCTCTTCCTTTGCCCCACAAGTTTACAAAAAGCTATCTCCTCCATGTGCCGATGATTTAGAATTTTCCGACATGGTATAAAATCATTAATCACACACCACCAGAAGGACCGTACCTTCGGCGGTACCTCAAGTTTCAACAAAATTTTCCACCATCGGCGTTCTCTATCACAGAGGGGTGATCATCTTGCTGTTGAATTGATACCATCAATCTGTAGCAGGAGCGCACTGTAAAATTTCCCGATTTCTCTTGCGACCAAGCCCAAAAATCATCTGTGAATCTACCGATGGGTATACCACTAATTGACACCACATCTGGAGCTACAAAGTTCTCGTTTAGTTTCTCCAAATTCTAGCATGACATGTCCTCATTAATCAGCTCGTTTACCATGGAAATTTGGACTCTGGATCTCTGGCCAATGGTTTTCTTGTAAAATTATTTGGTATCCATGGATCATCCCAAACTCTAGGGTGGTAAAAGACAACTTGAAAACAGAATAGTACACCACAACCACATAGTGCTAGAGTATGAATGCGTGCTGCAAAGTCCAAGCTATCCTTCGTTGAAAAACAATTTAAAACTATATTTTTCAGCTAATTCATTTGATCATGGTCAATGTTGTAGTACATATATAGTACGTACGTCCCAGTTCTTTATCGGAAAAAAAAATGTACGTCCCAATTATTGTTGGCTGCAGCACAAAGTAGCAACCTTTTCTTGATGTTTTGAACAAATTCAATGAGATGCCGAGATAGATTTGATCTTAAGATTTATCATGAAAGCAACCATTCTTAGTTATCATGAAGTTCAATGGTCCGGTCAATGGACTTTGACCAACCGGGCACGGCTGTCCTTCAAAAACCACCCGTGGCCCCGCCCTCTAAAAATATAGAAGTTCTTGTAGCCACTAGTAATTGTACTAATCATGGCTAAATGCAAGGCCTGAATGAATTTTTTTAAGCTTAGCATCCCACCAATTTCATCCAAGATTCGCCAATACATGTTGGGGCAGGCAGCTTTTGCCACGTCAGCTACAGAAGTGCTCATGTAGCTAGCATGAATGCTTGATTTGCTAGGACAAGACCATATGCAAAATGTAGAAGTGGGCATTTGATTTGTAAAACGCCTCTTTTGGTCTTATCTGACTATGATTTGATATGATATGAAATGACCACTAGCAAGCGAAGTGGCACAATCATGCACAACATTATGGAGCACATGTTAAGTGAGGAAATGTGATGGCCTAACCAAGAGTGAATTCCAGTTTTTTCCCTGTAGTTATGCATTTCTGACACATATTACACCATTTAGTGGAACTTCTACCAAAATACCCCATTTAGAAGACTTTAAACATGGTTTAGACCCAATTTATCATTTTACTTGTAATTGTTAAATAGATTAGGTATGATATGTCGATGTGGAGCGGTAAAATATGTAAATATATAAGGGCCTCGTGGATGATTTATGCCCAAACTTGTTTAATCCATATTTTTCCTTCATCACTAACGTTTTGATATTTTTGGACCCCTATCATCACCTAACATCTTGCCCAATGGACACACACCAAAAAAATAAGGGTACAAAGCCTTTAAAATGTGTAATCTACATAAATTTTTACTTGGCGGGTAATTAATATCACAAATACAAAATTACAGGGTAAAATGTGGAATTCACTCCCTAACCAAAGTCATTCTATGCTAGCTATCATATATACTATCTCCGTTCCAACGAATTAGTCTTATATTATTTTTGAAAATTTAAACCATAAAAAAGTTGACCAAGGTTTTACAAAAAAAACTTTAACTTGCAAAATGCAAAATGAATATCATTAGATACACCATGAAACATATTTTCATATAATATATGTAGAACAATATATTTTTGTTCATAGATGTATCTTAAAGTTTAGTCAAACTTTACTTGGCTTGACTTTAAAAAAAAATTGAAATGGAGGGAGCACATATTATATCCACATATGAGTTGACAAAACCTAAAAACAATTAGCCATGCATGTGCTGGGAGCTTTTACGCAACTACAATCTGCGCTGGCGCAGAACGCATTACAAATAAATATATGCATGCTAGTGGCACAAAGAAAACGCCAACTTCTCACTTTTTCTCTAGCTCCCCTTTTATCCTTTTGCACTTTAGTCATTTCGATTGACCAATAAATTGATGAAATAATACATTAGAAGATTTGATGCATGCCAAGAAATGATAGTTTCTGAAGGAAGTTAAGAAAAGCTTCTTTGGTTGCTTCATCTTGGAAATCAGTTTGTCTGTCTCTGTTGACTAACTTTTTGGTTTACTTACGAGAAAATTATAAAGAAGCTACTAAGAAATCAGTAGAGTTTGTAATTATGCTAAATTGTTACTTCGATCCATGCACGTATGAAACTCGACGACGTTTGGTCAGAAAGAGACAATCAGCAGCGGCGTAGTTTCTTACTAGTATACGTTTAGGCCTTTTACAATGAGTTGGATCTTAGCGCGCTATCTTAGGTAGTGGTGTGTGTTAAGAGACATGTCCATAATGCATTGTATCATAAGGATTGTCTCTACATATAATAATTTTGATAATACCTATGCATGTGATTGGGCTAGCCACACTTTTTTGCCTATGACTTTATGCAAGGGTCACTAGTGGAAATATGGCCTTTTGCACCGGTTTTTAAAGGCCATATGCACCGGATGGTCAACCGGTGCAAACCATCCGGTGCAAAAGGCCCCCCCCTTTTGCACCGGTTCTCTTACGAACCGGTGCTAAAGGGGTCTCCACGTGGCCGGCTGTGGGGCGCTCGGCGGGGGAGCTTTTGCACCGGTTCGTAATACGAACCGGTGCAAAGGGTTGGCCGCGGCAGCATTTTAGTGCCCTTCCCTGCCGCGGCAGACTCTGCCGCGGCAGGGAATTGCACTAAAACGCTGCCGCGGCAGAGACTCTGCCCCATTCGAAATACGGTATAATATTAATGCAGACAATTTACATATATATATATAGGAAACCATTGTATTACATATATCGATCAAAGTGACACACGTTCATGCATATATATATATATGTCTACATCAACATTGATATTGGCGGTTGTCCACATAGTGTTCTCCATCTGGAGCTATGACTTGCTCAAGTAAGAACCCCGCCAGTTCTTCTTGAATTGCTCGTACACGCTCTGTTGCTAGAAGACCGTCCCGCAACCGTTCGATCTAATAATTTGAAGAAGGTACGATGGTCAATATATATATATGTGTGTATGTGAATGAAACACAAGGTGATCGATAAAATAAAGCCATGAATGTTGTTTAATTACTTACATCAAGTTGTTCCAAAATGTCCCTCTTATGGTGGGTATTCTGGCGGATGAACTCGCAAACGTAGAACCCGCATAAATTATTCCCGTCCTCCTGCCTCAAGCACTTTACGAGAACAAAGTTCAATCAAAATAATATATATATAATCAAGGATGATAATAATGGTATTGAAACTACAATCAAAGAGATGCGCGGCCTAGCCGTAGTACTTACCGGTACATGTTTTATTCGAAGTTCTTTATTCTTTAAACCCGGAGACTTGTTGGTGAACCGTTTCCAAGCCTTGAGGAGGATATCAGCCATGTCCCCCCACGCCTCAAGGGGTTTACTCTTCGAGTCCATGACTTCTACTATCCCGGTGTCGGGTTCAATGACTAGCAGGATATAGTGAAACCTGCGGACACACATATATATGCATAACTCATCAATTACACTTAACACATGGAGTAAGCGAAAAAGATTTAATGTGTGAAGACAAGTAACACTCACGCGAAGTTGTAAGGAAATAGTATTGCCCTTTTGTATGAGTTTTTCCTTAAGACATATACCAAGTTATTCTCCGTGTCCTTGGGAGAGTTGTCGACAGTATACCCATTCACGGTATATGGGTCAACGAACCCAAGATCATAGATTTGCCCCTTGCGGCATTCGTGAATCTTCATTCTGCATAATACAATGAGAGTATGGTTATATGCTAGCAATAATGGACGAGTCGCGGTAGAGACTTAATTACATAAATAATACTTACGGACGAGTATGCACTCGAGCGAGAGATTTGTCGAGGGCGTCTTGGTTGAATAACTGAAATAATTCACAAAATTCGATGTTCATCACGTCGCTTCGCCCGTAGTGCTCATCTCTTATTGCCACCATGATCCAGTTCTGGCCGTCCTTACATGCATCCAAGTACCAATTATGTAGTCTTCGCAGCTGTGTTGATAGATTAGGCAACTCCGCAGCTCTGACAAGAGGTTCCCCGTATGTGTAATGGTATGCTAATTGGACATCGTCCGTGGCCATGAATTCGATGCGGCTTAAGTACTCAGGAATACTCATACCGGCCGCATCTGCCTCATCTTTGTATAGTTTTACCATCGTTGGATCAAGGCACGCTAGGACATCGGGATACACTTGGAGCGGGGGCACGAGTTTTTCCGGGCTCCAAGCTGGGGAACCGGTTTCCCATCTACCTTACTTTTTCCCACCGCTCTTTTGCTAACACATTTGACTTGCGAATAGACCGGTCATAGTTCGATGAAAGACTTGGCTCAGGTTGATGAAGGTTCTTCAGCAGTTTCAACTTCTTTTCCGGAGATATAGCTGGCTCCGGCTCAAGCTGGGGCTTTTTAAGTTTCAACATTTGTTGCTTGTGCTGTTCAGCTACGATCTTGGCATTTTCCTCAACTGTATAGTCATAAGGTCTCTTGGGAGGAACCTTAGGCACTCTTGGGAGGGGCTCTTGTTTGCGTCTCGGTGATTTGTTACGACTCAGCTGTGTCGTAGCGGCCCGCCTAATTTTCCTCTTATACTTGGGCTGCGCGGCGAGAAGGCTCACGCGGCGGCGGAGATGGCTCACGCGCCGGCGGGGAAGGCTCACGCGGCGGGGAAGGCTCACGCGCCGGCGGGGAAGGCTCACGCACCGGAGACGGCCGCATCGGTGGAGAATGCTGGCTCGGTGGAGACCTTGTTGGCGCCTTCCAACCCGGAATCACAATGAATTCCTTTCGCCATAGAACCGTAGTGTTCTTGGCCTCTCCCAGCTCTAGCAAATCCCCTTCACCGGCAGGGTGGTCAAGCCTCGCCGGCCCATACCCATCCATAACTTGATCCACCCCGGCAACAGCGTATCCGGGTGGAACCGGCTTGAAGTGATATCTTTGATCGGTACCGGCGGTAAGACATAGCCGATCGCCGCCTTGAGCGTTAAGTAGCCCATCGTTTGGAAATGTAGCTCACAAGGTGTCGACTCCGTGATAAAGTCCACGGTGGTAGAGATCAGAAGGCATCCGCGGATCCACAGGGGAGGGAGGAGCCATCTCGCGGATCCACATCCGCATCATCACCAGTGCAGCTCCGTGGAAGCCACGCTGCTCTTCCGCCGAGATCCCCGGCCGGTAGCATCGAATGCAACTTCTTCTATCCGCGGATTAGGTTGAGGTTGGGTGACCGTGACCGAGCCCGACATTATCATCCTCACTTGCTCCTCTAGCTTAGCAACGCGTTCTTGAACCACATCCTTTTGCCTCCCGACGGCTTCTATCGGGATATTTCTTCGTTTCGCAGGAAACCCAATACACCACGGCTTGCCACCCGGTATGGTTCGTGTTCGTCCCGGGTGTTCGAGGATTCCCAAGGGCGCGTGTGAGCTGGTCCTTCTCTCTTTCGGGACGGAACTTCCCCTCTTCAACTTCCTTTGCAGCATTTCTAAAGGCTTCGATGGGAAGTGGGTTTTCCCGATGTCTTTGTGTATATATGCGTAACCCTTGTGCGTCCAACGTGCCCCCATGCGCGTAAAACCAATCCCTTGACCGCTGGTTCCATTTCCGTACCTCCGGCTGGATCCCGTTCTTAATTAGGTCATTCTCCCATTTCTCCCACTTAGGTCTGCCAGCCTTGTAGCCTCCTCGCCCCATGGTATGGAAGTACATCTTATTAGCAGCATTTTTCTTGTTGGTGTCTGACCTTGTCTTTGCCCTCTCCGATGTCTTGTACTTCACAAATGCCTCCCGGTGGTCTTTTATCTTCTCATAGGGGCCCTTGAAATCTGGAGTCTTCTTTTTCTTGACAAAGGAGTTGTCCAATTTCTTCTTGTAGTCGTTGAACTGCGTTGCCATCTTCTTAAGAGCCCACTTCTTGACTCTTCGTTGTATGCTATTCAGCTCGGGATCCTCGGGGTCCGGCCTTTTATTATCACTATCGTAGTCAGCCGGCTCCGGAAATGTGAAATTTACCATGAGTTTCCTAAACATCAGATTTTTGGATCTCGTATCGACGTAAGTAACTCCTTCGTCCTCCTTTGCAGGTTTCTTCCATTCTTGAGTGGTGATCGGGATGGTGTCCCTAACAATAACTCCGCATTGACTTACAAACTTTTTTGCGTGATCCTTGGGAGAAATCGGTTCGCCGTCTATAGCGATTTCCGTGATGATGCACCTTTCATGGTCTTCCATCTTTCTGGCCGCGCCTCGTTTAGTTCTGCCGGTAGAGTGTGTTGATCGGGAGGTCTAAAAGAAGAAACAACGTTAATATATGTATATGCACATATCCGTAGGCTTGGTTAATTAATATATATACACCTCGACGTGGTGAGCTTCTCCCTCGCGGTCGTCACCTTCTCCCTCACCGGAGCCGTCTCCACGGTGGTCTTGATCATCTTCCTCATCGGAGCCGTCTCCTCGGGTTCGCTCGTCTCCCTCGCCGGATTGGTTTAGGTAAAGAGAGGTGATATCGTCATCATCACGGATAATCTCCTCGACGAGGTATTCTTGTTCTAGGTCTCTTTCCATAGTTTCGCAAAGACTTAAAAGTTATTCTAATGCTATAAACACAACGAAGCTAGATTCTCGCAAGATAATGCAAAGACTTACAAGTAATTAAGAATAATGCTCAATACATGATCAATAATAGTGCTGAAAGCAGATAGTGCTGAATACATGCATACATAGATCGATAATACATCAATCACTACTACAAACACTCAACCGCGCAGACCGGGTCCTAGAGGGCGCCGACCGGGTCCCGAGCCGCGCCGGGTGTGCCCCCAAAGCCACGGAACAACAACGGGAGCATAGCTAACATGAGATCCCTGCATAACGCTCCATCCGCCCCTATACATGTTGTCTAACGCATACATGTAACGGCGAACGTGCTCGGTCCTCCGCTTCAATGCGCTGAGCTACCCCTCCGGCGGGGCCGGCTCCCTCTCGAAACGAACGTGGCCCATAGGACCTCCACCGGAGAATATCCGGGTCGACGACGGGACCCGGATTCCGCACCAAGGTGCGCGCCCGGAAGATAACACCTCCCGAGTGCCACCCCGGCGGAGCCCGGTCCCGGACTTCCCCCATCCGCCGCATCTCCTCTAAAACTGTCCTAGCTCCGGGACGCGGAGGCCGCGGCATCGTATGCAAACTAACAAATATAATATTGAATTTGAATAAAGTACTTATGAATATGAATCAAAGTAATTAAAAATTTTCTAACATATTCTAATATAGTCACTGACTATATTCCAAGATTCTAAGATTTTTCTAACACATCTAAAATAAAGTACTTACATATTTCATCTAATTTTTTCTAACACATATTTAAAATCTAACACATACTAAAATTTCCTAACACATCTAACACACTAAATTTTTTCTAACTAAAATTTCCTAACACATCTAACACACTAACTTTTTTCTAACACACTAAATTTTTTCTAACTAAAATTTTCTAACAATTTCCTAACTAAAATTTCTAACACATACTAAAATTTCCTAACTAAAATTTCTAACTAAATTTCCTAACTAAAATTTCTAACTAAATTTTCTAACTAAATTTTCCTAACTAAAATTTCTAACTAAATTTTCCTAACTAAAAACTAACTAAAAAGAAAAAAAGAGGGGCAGGGGCGGGCGGCGCTGCTCACCTCGAGGCGTGCGGCGGCGGACGGCGACGGCGGGCGGGCGGCGGCGGGCGGGCGGGCGGCGGCGCGGCGGCGGGCGGCGGCGGCGGGCGACGGCGGGCGGGCGGCGGGCGGGCGAGCGGCGGGCGCGGGCGGCGGCGCGGGGCGGAGGCGGCAGCGGGCAGCGCGCGGGCGCGGGCGGGGCGGCGGGCGCGGGCGCGGCGGACGGCGGAGCGACGGCGGGCGGGCGCGGCCGGCGGCGGCGCGGGCGGCGCGGCGGGCGCGGGCGACGGCGCGGACGGCGGCGCGGCGGCGGGCGGCGGCGGGCGCGCGAGTTTGGCAGCCCGCCGGCGTCCGGAACTCCTCGCGCGAATGGGGAAGAAGGAGGGCGCGCGCGCAGCTTATGCAGTGGGGTCTTTTGCACCGGTTCGTGGCTGGAACCGGTGCAAAGAGTCTTTGCACCGGTTCCAGCCAACGAACCGGTGCAAAAGACCCCAATTTTGGCTGAAAATTTTGCATTCTTCCCGCCATTTTTTTCTCGTCTTTCGCGCGGGATCGAGTTCCCGCCACGACGCCGCGCGTGGTGTTCCGCCACGACGCCGCGCGGGATATGTTCCCGCCACGACGCCGCGCTGGACATTTCCGCCACGACGCTGCGCGGGTTTCCGCCAAGACGCCGCGCTGGACATTTTCCCCGCCACGACGCTGCGCGGGATATGTTCCGCCACGACGCCGCACTTGACATTTTCCCTCCACGACGCCCGCGCGGAGATTTCCGCCTAAACGCCCTCTATAAATAGTACTCCCCCGTGTCTCCCATTTCACTCATCACTGAACCCTAGCCCATTGCACAATGCCTCCAAAGCCGCACCCACCGCCGGTGGAGGTGGACCCGCAGCTCGCGGAGATAGAGGAGTGGGAGGAGTTGCAGCAGCAGCTGCGGCAGGAGGCGGCAGCCAGGAGGGCAGCAGCGGATGAGGTGGACCCGCAGCTCGCAGAGATAGAGGAGTGGGAGGAGGCGGCGCTAGCGGCTACCATAGAAGCGTTTGAGAGGCGTAGTCTCCGGGAGCTGCATAAGCGGCCGCGTGTGGCGGATCCTGGATAGTGAGGAGATGCATAAGCGTCGTCGTGAGGAGGAGCTGCGGCAGGAGGCGGCAGCCAGGAGGGCAGCAACGGATGCGCGGAAGAACTAGTAGAAGTTGTTATTATTTAGTTTAAATTTAGTCAATGTTAAATGTCTAAAGTCGTTGTCGTTGTTTTAGTTTAAGTTTAGTTAACGTATCTTGTTAAATTTCAATAAAGTCGTTGTCGTTTTATCCCGGTTAATGGCTGGAACCGGTGCTAAAGACGGTTGATTAGTTTATATACCCCTTTTATCCCGGTTCATCGGCTGGAACCGGTGATAAAGATGGTGGATTAGTTTATATATCCTTTTATCTCGGTTCCCGGCTGGAACCGGTGCTAAAGATGGGGGCTAAATCTGGGGGAGGCTTATCTCGTTATTTGCCTTATCCGGGGTGGTTTCATCCGGGGAGGGGATTATCTCGGAGGCACACACCGCTATATATAGCCCCTCCGGGGAGAGTAGAGAGAACAACGAGAGAAGATGCAACGACCAAGAAGGAAAGAGCCTCTCCGGCGAAGTTTCTCGAAGATGTCTTAGATGGCTGGCCGTCTTAGACATCTTCGGAAACTTCGCCCGAGAACTCTTCCCACAAGCTGCTAGTATACACCCAACAAACAATAGCTCACGGTAAGGAGGGGAGAGCATAGAGAGCTTCCAGGGAGCTGGTATATAACCCGACGACGGCGACCTCGAAGGAAAGAGCCTCTCCGGCGGAGTTTCTCGAAGATGTCTTAGATGGACGGCCATCTTAGACATCTTCGGAAGCTCCGCCCGAGTAACTCTTCCCGCAAGTCCCGCTCGGAAGCTGCTAGTATATACACCCAACAACCAGTAGGTGAGGATAAATTTCCAAACATGTGTATCTACAAAAATAATCAAACTTGGATAATTGCATTTAGTTCAAACGACCAATGTTACGTGATACATATCACAACAAACGCTTCACAATATGAGCTCATCAAGGTACATGATAATAATTAATACATTATGATCGCTTCGACCGTAACCATGGAGTATCTTCAGCATTTAACGCGATGGTTGGATCAATGTTCACTCGTGAAGGGCGGAATTTCAGCAAACTTATTATAATCTTCTCGACATGTCCGTCTTGTCCTCGACTCCCACGATGGTTCTTTTCCCTGAAAGAACTATGTGACGCTTTGGCTCATCGGATGAGCTCGTTTCCTTATGTTTTCTTTTCTTCGGTCTGGAGGACATGTCCTTCACATAGAAAACCTGAGCCACATCATTGGCTAGGACGAATGGTTCGTCTCTGTAACCAAGATTGTTGAGTATCCACCGTTGTTATTCCGTACAGCTGGTCTACCTTTACCCCTTTTCCATCAAGCTTGAACCATTTGCACCGAAACAAAGGGATCTTAAAATAAGGTCCATAGTCAAGTTCCCATATCTCCTCTATGTAACCATAATATGTGTCCTTTTCCCCACTGTTAGTGTTTGTTGCATCAATGCGGACACCACTGTTTTGGTTGGTGCTCTTTTTATCTTGGGCGAACGTGTAGAAGGTATTTCCATTTATCTCGTACCCCTGGAAAGTCAGTATAGTCGAAGATGGTGACCCGGCCAACAAGTACAATTGATCATCAATGGCGTTGTTATTCATGAGATGTGTTCGGAGCCAACCGCCGAATGTCTGCATATGTTTATGTGTAATCCATTCTTCAGACTGCCCCGGATATTCGGAGCGTACAATATTCTTGTGATCAGTGATATACGGGGCCACCAAGGTGGAACTTTGTAGAACTGTGTAGTGTGCTTGAGTGAAAGAAATGCCGTCCCTACATATCATTGATTTCCTTCCTAGCGTGCCTTTTCCACTTAGTCGCCCCTCATGTCGCGATTCAGGAACACCAATCGACTTAAGGTCAGGAATAAAGTCAACACAGGACTCGATGACCTCCTCTGTTCCATAGCCCTTGGAGATGCTTCCTTCTGGCCTAGCACGGTTATGAACATATTTCTTTAAGACCCCCATGAACCTCTCGAAGGGGAACATATTGTGTAGAAAGACAGGACCGAGGATGGCAATCTCTTCGACAAGGTGAACCAGGAGATGTGTCATAATATTGAAGAAAGATGGTGGAAACACCAACTCAAAGCTAACAAGACATTGCACCACATCCTTCCGTAACCTTGGAAGACTAGCTGGATCGATTACCTTCCGAGATATTGCATTAAGGAATGCACATAGCTTCACAATGGGTATTCGAACATTTTCCGGCGAAGCCCCCTCGGTGCAACCGGAAGCGACTGCGTCATAATAATGTGGCGATCATGCGACTTCAGGTTTTGGAATTTTTCTCCGCCATATTTATAATTCCCTTTATATTTGATGAGAATCCAGACGGCACCTTGATACTTGTAAAGGACTTCAAAAAAGATTTCCTTCTCTGCTTTGGTAAGAGCGTAGCTGCCAGGGACTTAAGCGACTCCCTGTATCCAGTCTTGTAATCCTGTTCTTGCTTGTTCTTTGGGACTTTCATACGATCTTGGTCCTCCCTTGCTTCGGTGTATCTTTTGTCTGCCCATACACGCCTAAGAAGCCTAGCAGGTTCACACAAAGATTCTTCGTCACATGAGCATCACGTCGATTGAAGAGCGGACCTCTAGGACTTTCCAATAGGGTAGATCCCAAAATATAGATTTTTCTTCCACATGGGTGCGTGTCCGGTAACAACCTCTTTGGGAACAGATTTTTTCTTCGAAGCCTTTTTTTGGGAACAGATTGGCCGCCAGGACCCTTTCCAAATATTACTTTTATGTCCTTGACCATATCAAGTAAAGCATCACCGAGTACGGAGTTCGAGGCTTCTCCCGGTGATCTGCCTCACCTCCGAAATGATTGCCTTTCTTTCGACGGGGTGCCTCTTTGGAAGAAATCGACGATGCCCCGGTACACAACCTTCTTACATTTCTTCAAATAAGCACCTTCGGTCTCATCTAAGCAGATGCGTGCATGCATTGTATCCCTTGTTTGTCCGTCCCGAAAGGTTACTAAGAGCAGGCCAATCATTGATGGTCACGAAAAGCAACGCTCGTAGGTTGAATGACTCCTGTTTGTACTCATCCCATGCAAGAACACCTGGTTTGCTCCACAAGCTGTAAGAGTTCTTCAAATAATGGCCGTAGGTAAACATCAATGTCGTTGCCGGGTTGCTTTGGGCCTTGGATGAGCACCGGCATCATAATGAACTTCCGCTTCATGCACAACCAAGGCGGAAGGTTATAGATACATAGAGTTACGAGCCGGATGCTATGACTGCAGCTCTCTGCTCCCCAAAAGGATTCATTCCATCCGTACTTAGACCAAACCTTAAGTTCCTCGCGTCTTACGCAAAGTCCGGGAACTCTCTATCGATTTTCCTCCACTGCGACCCATCGGCGGGGTGTCTCGGCTTCTCGTCTTTCTTACGGTCTTCTTTGTGCCATCGCAACAACCTGGCATGCTCTTTATTTACTGAACAGACGTTTCAACCGTGGTATTATAGGAGCATACCACATAACCTTGGCAGGAACCCTCTTCCTAGGGGGCTCGCCCTCAACATCACCAGGGTCATCTCGCCTGATCTTATACCGTAGTGCATTGCATACCGGACATTTTTCCAAATTTTCGTACTCAAGGCGGTAGAGGATGCAGTCATTAATGCATGCATGTATCTTCAGCACCTCTAATCCTAGAGGGCAGAGAACCTTCTTTGCTTCGTACGTACTGTCAGGCAATTCGTTATCCTTTGGAAACCTCCTCTTCATTATTTTCAGTAACTTCTCAAATGGCTTGTCACATATACCAGCCTCTGCCTTCCATTGCAGCAACTCCAGTGTGGCACCGAGCTTTGTGTTGCCATCTTCGCAATTTGGGTATAACTTCTTTTTGTGATCATCTAACATGCCCTTTAACTTTCGCTTCTCGTTTTCAGTTTCGCATCTCTGTGTGCATCAGCGATGGCCCGACGAAGATCATCATCAACGGGCTCATCCGATGCCTCTTCATCTTGATCACCTCCACCTGCCTCCTCATCTTCATCATGCCCTGTTGCGGTATCACCGTAGTTAGGGTACATATCATCATCCTCTTCTTCTTCGTCGTCGTCTTCCATCATAACCCCTCTTTCTCCATGCTTGGTCCAACAATTATAGCTGGGCATGAAACCTTTCCAAAGCAGGTGGGAGTGAACGACTTGCCATTCAGGGTATTGCTTTAAGTTCTGGCAATCAACACATGGACAACATATATAACCATCCGCCTGTGGGTTTTCCTCAGCCACACGGAAAAATTCTTTCAGGCCCGAAGTGAACTCGGGCAGACGTCGGTCAACGTACATCCATTGCCGCCGGTTCATCTACATCAAATAATTAAGTTTATCAAAAAACCATTACAAAACATCATAATATATATATATAGTGGATATTAGCACCGTACAAATGAAAGGATAAAGTTGTTTAACCTTGATTGAGGAGGGAAAGAAAGAGGAGAAAGCTTAAGTGTCGCTCCGGCACCTCATCTCATTTTTGTTTTGTGTAAAATCAAGCGGCATCATTCTCTCAGACATTTCATCGAGCACCTTGTGTGCATGCCAAAGAAATGCAAGGTAGCACTCAACACACACACCTTTCTCCTAGAAAAAGTGAAGTTGTGAATTGGCTGGTTGGAGGTGAGCTGATATAAGGGCTGGGGACCTTTTGCACCGGTTCGTGTTACAAACCGGTGCAAATGAGCTATCTTTGCACCGGTTTGTAACACGAACCGGTGCAAAAGGTTCCTCGGCTGACACGTGCCTGGCGACAAACCTTTTGCACCGGTTTGTGTTACGAACCGGTGCAAAAGATATCTCATTTGCACCGGTTTGTAACACGAACCGGTGCAAAAGGTCCCTCGGCCGGCTGCTCCCCACGAACCGGTGCTAATGACCCCCTTTAGCACCGGTTCGTGCCAAATCCGGTGCAAAAGCCATCTGGGGCAAAAAACGAAAGCCCTTGTTTCTACTAGTGGGCCTTCCACACCCCAGCCGGGCACGGGCGCATTTACCGGTCATATTGGCCCCATGCTATTACACACCTCCGTGCACGAGCCAACACATAGATCCCGCCGACTTTGACACGGTCTAAACAAGTCCGACACCGTTTATGTTCCGGGTAATTCAGGTGAACATGGTCCAGAGTCCAAAGAGGACTTCTGTTACAGGTGCACCAGCCCGATTGATAGTCCCACTGTCTCTCCGAGTCGGGCTGGTAATCTGCTGCGATGGTATGAACCATACGTACCAGTATATCCGTATATATATATAGTTGTCAACTCCATCCATGGAGTATTAAGCAAATCCCGATTGTCTAAACACCAGCATGGCTCAGGTCGTTGCAGGCAATGGCAGTCACGTCATAGACATCGACGCCGACGACAGCGCCGAACGTATGGATCAGCCTCCTCTTCCTGATCAGCTTGCCGCTGCAGCCAATCACTGCCACGTAATCGACGTCGTAACCGTCGACACAACTGCCGCCCGTCCGCCGGAGCTTCACGAGTGCGCGGTATGCATGGAGCGTCTCATGTGGGTGGCGGTGGGGCCGTGCGGCCACCACGAGGTCTGCTCCAAGTGCGCAGTCCGAATACGCTCCGTCGACAGCAACCGCCTGTGCTGCATCTGCAGAGCCCCCTGCCCCGCCGTGCTCGTCACCAGGCGGTCTAGAACCAGTGGCGACGGGAAGCTCATATACAGCGACGAGCTGTCGTCGTTAGCGTTGGCCGCTGACGAGGGGCCGGTGGGCAACTATTGGTACCACAAGGCCTCCGCTGCCTACTTCGACGACGAGCGACAGTACAACGAGGCGCAGAGGGCGTGCTCCGAGATCCAACGCGCTGAGGCGGGAGATGAACAAGATGAGGACGACCACGAGGAACGATCGTCGATGTGCCTTCTCATAGTTTATGTAACCACCTGTTTTGCGTGTGGCGTCATGTTTTCCAGCCGTTACATAGCGGGAGGCCACCATTGGGGTCTTAACCTTGCGGTGTTATTAGGGGGCGGCTTTGGCTTTGCAGCGGTGGCATGCCTAATTTGGTTTTTGATGGACCGGCTTCATCTCGATAGAGGTCGGCACTAGTATAAGGTTTTTGCATCTTTCTTTGTACAACAGTAACAGGTTCAAAGTTCAAATGTAAGCTCTTGTTTCGTTGGGAGTTAACTATCATAGCTTAGGTCAACAGTTTTCCTTTAGGCCTCGTTTACTATTTTTCGATAAAGAATGCTTTATTACTTTGAAGAAGCAATTACATGCCTCGTTTACTTATAGAGAATTTTCCTTTCGTAACATGATGTTGCTAATCTATGTATGTGCTTTCAGTGTTCGACTGTTGCCTCCTCTCAGTGGCCGGATGCCATTGACGAGCACGAAGTTGAACTTTCTGTATTTATTTGTCAAGTTGTTGCCTCTAAGTGGATGCCATTTCGACTGTTCACTGTTGCCTCTCAGTGGATGCCATATTCAACTGTTTCATAAATTTTGCATGACATCAAGTTGTGTAGTTTCTGTATTTATTTGTCTTGTCATGCAAGATTAAACCTCCAGAATCCCCCACCATCCCCAAAAATCAAAGTAACTAGAGGGCTTCGAAAAAGAACAAAGTCCGTTCCTCCCCCCCCCCCCCCACCACTAAACATTTCATTTGGCTCATATCCCCCCCCCCCCGCGAACTTTACTTGGCTCTGTAAACCCCGTAAACTATGAATAATGGTCTAACCCGGTTCAGAATGTTGGGTCAAAATTCCAGGTAAAGGGGGTAAAATAGACCATTAATGATAGTGGGGGGGGGGGTAGTGAGCCAAGTAAAATTTAGGGGGGAAATATGAGCCAAGTGAAAATTTTAGGGGGGGAAACCGGACTTTGTTCTTGGGAAAATCTAGGAAAATCTGGGGGGGGGGGGAGTTTGGGATTGGGTGAAAGGTAGCGGTTCACCAAATACCCTAACATCCCCAGCCACTAGGAGTTTGAAAATACTCTAGAAGTAAATAATGTCTTACTTTACGACCCGCTGGGAAAGAGAAGTGAAAGGACGCGGATACCCTCCATTGATTAGAATGCTTTGGGCGCGGGAGAAGCAGTCAGCAACAACTGTTCCGCTCCGAACGGGAAAATGGAAACTACACACTTCTGCATGGGGTCCTCTGTGACAGCGAGTAAACGCACCTTGTGGACAATCGACGATTTTTTTAGATGTCATCTTTGTCGGCAAAATAACGCAAAACTGAAATTGTGAAAAATATTTCATAAGGAATGCAATGCAGCATAGGAATTGCGAGCCGTGACAGTTTTCCAAGGACAGTGTTTAATGGGTTCATTCCTACCACTATGAAAAAATGTGAATAATTTTCCATTTGACCCATGGAAACCTTGATCTTGCCATTGCTCACTTACAACACTCATCATTTTTGTCATCCTATCATCTCCACCATTAGTCTATAATCAGTTTTGCACTATGACCAACTTGAATCTCAGTTTTGCCGATTGAGACCTCAATTTTTTCACTGCTTCATAACAACACTTCTCGGTTTTGCCATTTCGCCATCTCAAATGTTAGTTTATAAACAATTTTTCCATTCCAGGTTCTCCAAATATTTTTCTTTATTTTACATCTGAATGATTGGTTTGGCCTACATATCATCACTTTCAACAAATCCAAAGCAGTAATTCACTATGCCATGGTGTCTCCAGTTGCCCGCAAAATGCCACACCACAGTGTCTTAGTAACTCACCAACGTGGAACAGTAATGGGAAAGAGGCCGCATCTATCCACCAGCATGAGCGTGAAGCGAGAGATGACACAATTGAAGAAGCAGCCCATCGCTCCTTAGTTGTTGCAAGTGCTTCCTCGAGATTTTTGTTGTAGAACTCCTTTGAATTTTTATCACAATTTGCGGCATGTCGTTACTCAATACCGTACCTTACAAGGGTAGCAATGTATATTATGCTAGCAATCTCATTAGCGTTCTCTTACTCATCAAATTTATACTAAATTAATTCATGCATATGACCTAAAATAGTTTGTATACCAAGTGTAGAAATTTGTGGAGACGTGCCTTTGTAGAAAGAACATTACACGGCTCTCTGTTGGTGTTTCTAAATGTTGAATGCTTGCCCATTTGACCAATTAAATGCATTTCCATCTGCCTCCACTTTTTAAATGGCAAAACTGATTATAGACTAATGATAGAGATGATATAATGGTAAAACTGAGGAGTGTTGTAACTGAGCAATGGCAAGATTGAGGTTTCCTTCGTCAAATGGAAAATCTGAGATTCACGTTGGTCATAGTGGCAGAAAAGATAAAATCTCTTTAGTTTGCCAAGGATGAATGAACGAGGCTGCTTAGAGGTAACTAGATAAGTAAATCAAGATACAGGTTTGTGAAATAGATTTGACATGGCCGGCAGTTAAAGTATTAATTGTCGACATCACCATATCTAAAACATTGGCGGAGTCCATCTACTAGTACTCACTCCGTCCCAGAATAAGCGTCGTGAGTTAGTTTAGATTCGCATGTATATATGAAATTAAAATATGTCTAGATACATATAAATCTGGAAAAGTTTGCAAGACTTATTTTGAAATGAAGGGAGTATATGTTTAAAATAATTTGATTAGATTTTTTTAGAACAACAACGCATTTCATTAATAGAAAATCAAGTTTTTTACTTCAGTAAACAAACGTGGAAAGTAACAGATAGATCAACAACAAAAAATGTTGTCTCCAACACATTCTATGTTTTATCTTAAAGGATGGAAAAATACAAAACTATCCCTAGGGATTCCTCTAGATTTAGTGCAAATGGGATTTGGTGGTCTTTTTCTCATTTATTTTCTATCAAGAAATTTAAGGTGAAGGTGTATTCCAAAGATTATCTTCGACAGAAAATTAATTTGCAATACAAAGTAACATGACCGAGAAGTGCTCCAATTTCAATATTAACAGATGTTGTGGATTGTAATTCACATGTTGTTATGTCAACAGATATAAATCATCCGAAGACCTCCTTGGAAACAAACCATGTAAATAAATAAATGTAATAGTATTGACAAAGATGATTTGCGTTAAACATAACTCACATTTTTTAATTTGTATATGTACAAATATTTATAAAAAAACACCTACTAACTAAGTAGGTGTCCAAGGCATATGGTAAGAACACGTGTCACGTGGGCCCCCACCCAGCCTGCATGGTACGAGGGACGAGGAGCACTGTAAGGAAGATCTATGGATCTACGGAAGGAACCCAACCCGAATATAAGGTGAAATACAGACATATGCATGAATTAATTTAGTTAATTCATGCATATGAATTAAGGAGGACATATGCATGAATTAACTTACTTGGCTCACAACCCCAAAAAAGGAGGATATCAACGATGCAGAGGGTGAAATCAATTACTAGAGGACATACACCTTTGAGAATCGATAAAGAGAGAGTTACCAAGCCTAGTATAGGTCAATACGGAACTCGCTATGTCATATTCTAACCTCATCGGCACCTTCATTGTAAAATCATGTACTTGTGTTCACCGTTTCATTATTGTTCAAAGGAGGTAGTAGAGATTTTCATCATCAATATCCGGGAAGCCCGACCTTGAGTGAAATTAACATGCGTGAGTAGTGCTCCAATTTCAATGTGAATTGCATCATGTAATTCACATGTTGTTATCTTCTCAAAGGATGTAAAACATGAGAGAACATGTTATAAATAAAACTATTAATATTGACTAACCATAATCCGTCCTTTTAGGTTCGTGTAGGTGCACATATTTATGAAACATGCCACCTCCTAAGTAAGTAGTTATCCACGATATTATCACGTGTCACATGGGCCTGTCACATGGGCCTGGCATCCAGCCCGCATGCTACGAGGGACAAGATCCACATATGAAAGATCTAGTGACCTACGGAAGGATCCCTTCCCAGATGTAAGGAGAAAACAATAGCAACTTAGAATGAACAACACGGGGACTACAAGAGGATGAATTTAGGGAGGAAAAAGGGGATGCAATCATAATGACAAGAAGACATACACACCTTCGAGAATCAAGACGAATAGAGGTAGCTGATCCTAGTCTAGATCGATGCAAAGCTCCATTCGCCTGATTATATATGCTATATTTTTTTGGGTATAATGACTGTAGTCAACTATTACCCTATTAAACATGTGGTTTGGGTGTTACTGTATCATGACCGTAAGTAAATATATTTTCGTATAAATCTTATGTATCTGGCACATAATTAAATTTTGTACTAATGTGACCATTACTTAAAGTTCGTGTAATCTTAATCTGGGGAATTTATATCCATCTCAGGTTGGTGTGTGTGTGAGAATACCAGCCACACACGTAAAATTGTTTATAGGTATCTTAAAGTCTATTACTCCCTCTGATCCATATTATTTGTCTGTGTAATAAGTAATATCAATCGGGGAGGGAGTAGTAAATATGAGACACGCACATAACCAATTTTACTCTACTTATTCTAGAAAACACCACAAGCCACAAATCAATATACCACGGGTACCACATCATTGGGAATTATTACCCTTGTGCGCCACGGGTACAGGTGCGCCACGGATAACCTATCTGGCGCTTCAGGATTATAATTTTGAAATTTAATTTTTTAAATATGTTTTCCACGCATTTTTACATGTATACACTACAATATACATAGTTTACAAAATAGTATAAATTTACAAAGTTGATCACATTGGTACCAAAACATATATGAGCGCAACACAACTGTAGTTCATCACATTAATTAGAACCTGAAATAATGATAAGTGTTAAAATAATAGAAAAATATAGGTCTCGAGACTAAGTATAGAAAGTTCATCATCACATTACAAAGGAAGACCGCAAACAATGTTATCCCGTTCCTTCTTCCTCTCCTCTCGCGGGTGGTTCATCCACCTAGCTTCCACCTCTCTGCTCTTGCACACTTTATAGTTGTTGCCCTTGAACTTGTTCACTTGCTTAAAACAGCCATCCCACTCGTTGTATACTCCTTAAACCATACCCTTGTACACCATGTACCACTTCGGCATCTCTACACACAAGACAAATTATATTAGGCAACAAAAAGCAAGAGTTCATCACATATCCGTAATACTAATTAATGAGGGTGATGAAAGATTTAAAGTTTTAATATAAAGACACACGAAACAAATAGGGTCAACTCAAAAGCATGATTTACACATACTTAGGTTGGACACACAAGCAACACCCGGATGGTTCTAATGAGCCAAGTAGAATTCACAAGATCTGTACATGTGCATATCACAAGGCTCACTAGATCATCCTGTTACCAAATAGTGCTACAAAATTTTAATTATTGGCATTCTCTCGGAAAAATACAAAGCTAAACGAAAATTATTCGGAATTATGCATCATACTTAGGTTGGACACACAAGCAACCTTTATGGTTCTAGCGAGCCAAGTAGGATTCAAAAGATTTGTACTTGTGCATATCACAATGCTCACTATACCATCAAGGTTGCCTCACACATATCATGCATGCCAAAACATCTTAATCATCGATATTTATGAAGAAAGACCAAAGTAAAGAAATGATTTGGATTTGTGCCTCATAAGAAAGACCAAATAAACGGATAGTGATGACACGACATTTTAATCATCGACAATCTAAAACAAACATCAAGTCGGGATGAAATAATTAAAAGCAACATATTTAAGCATTTATTGCACGATTCATAACCCTAATAAATAGTATCACAAATTAAGTTCAACGACTTTCAAAACTATAGAGCTAGGCGAGTTAATGTCAGGATAAATTTTACAACACAAGCTCATCGGCCCACTGTTGGAGATGACTACGATTGCCCGCATATGAAGGAGGGCGTAGTAGGCATCCTTCTAACTGCTAGGCGGCTGCTTGACGCAGGGCAACACCGTTATGTTGGTGAACACGTGCTTTCCATACGTGACATTTTCCTTCTCGAAGGTGCCCCCTGTTGAAGCGTATCCGTAGACAGCATCATCCAGAACTCTACTGATATCGTCGTAGTATTGCTTTGTCGCACTCCCCTAGTCAAAATACGTGGCTTGTGAATATTTCGGCGAAAAGGAGATGAGTGTGCAACTTTTATCTCTACATAAAATATTTCAAACTGAATGTTGGAAAAGAACGACGGAAATCTAATAAAGCATGTTAGGCATGGATCGAAACACGGTACAATTTCATATTAGCTTCGTCATCTTGTGCTAACATGCAACCTTCACATGCAAACATGCATACACACGTCAGCGCCGGACCGGCCACACCAACATGCATATCCTCCAACTAATCACATAGTATTATATAAGTTGCCGATACGAAGGACCGAGAAAGTGTGGAGGGGAAAGGAAGTAAGATTTAGTAGATCTTAGAGCTGGGAGAGCTTTTCCTTACATATCTATCAACCAAAGTAGGGCTAACTAGCTAAAATGGGTGAAACAGTTGAGCAAATAAGGTGAGGAAGAGGAGGGAGACCACCATATCCACTTTTTGAGGGAGGGGAGAGGAGGGAATGAGAAGTTTTAGTGGCTCCATGGAATAAATTGGGTGATGTCAGGCTACACATGGCGTGGCGCATTTGTACGGGTATACGGATATTTTTGCTACCCGTGGCGCACCTGTTTTAACGATGTGCCACGGGTAAGTTGCCACCCATGACACACCTGTTTATGGTGCACCACGGGTAAGGAATCCACCTATAGTTGTTTTCCTATTAGTGAGTGGAAGCGGTCGTCATGCCGTAGGTCGTCTTGAAGATTGAGCGCGGCCAGCGGCGTAGTCAGATGAGAACAACGGCGGGGCCTAGGGTTAGATCGAACCTTCTGATACCATGTAAAGCAGAGAGTATTTTGGGCAAATAGCACAATGCTAACTAGCGTGGCCTCCGGTATTTATATTAGAGACATATATACTAACCGACTAGAGTTAGGATTACAACAAGGACTCTTATACACGTATAAATACACTATCTAACACCAACATGCTGGGGACAATGAGAGAGCACAGTCATATAACCACGGGAAGAAAATGCTTCTCCGAAAGGAGAGGGTTTATGATGTTTAACTAGCATATATGAACAAGGAGCTTGGAGAAGATCCCGTCGGCATCTGACCAGATTCCTGTAGTGAGCGAGTGATTGCAGTTTGTTGACTTGGGTGGCGCACGTACGTCGGTCTTCCACACCGGACGTCGGAGACTTGTTGTGCCGGGCGCGGGCGCATTTACCCGTCAGCTTGGCCCGATGGTACTACACATCTCCCTGCACAAGCCAACACATAGATCCCACCGGCTTTGACATGGTCTAAACAAGTCCGACACCGTTTATGATCGGGGTAATTCTGTTACACACGGTCTAAACAGAGAGTACTCCTGTTACAGGTCCAGCACCCGATTGACAGTCCCACTGTCTCCCCGAGTCGGATTGCCAATCTGCTGTGATGGTACGAACCTACGCAGATACGTATCAGTATATATAGTTGGCAACTCGATCCATGGATCTTTAATCAGATCCTGGCAATACCCTATTATTGTCTAAACACCAGCATGGCTCAGGTCGCTGCAGGCAATGGCAGTCACGTCATAGACATCGACGTCGTCGACGACAGAACCCAACGTACGGATCAGCCCCCTCTTCCTGATCAGCTTGCCGCTGCGGCCAATCACTGCCACGTAATCGACGTCAACGTTGACAGAACTGCCGCACGTCCGCCGGAGATTCACGAGTGCGCGGTATGCATGGAGCGACTCAGGTGGGTGGCGGTGGGGCTGTGCGGCCACCGCGAGGTCTGCTCCAAGTGCACGGTCCGCATCCGCTCCGTCGACGGCAACCGCCTGTGCTGCATCTGCAGAACCCCCTGCCCCACCGTGGTCGTCACCAGGCGGTCTAGGACCGGCGGCGACGGGAAGCTCATATACAGCGACGAGCTGTCGTCGTTAGCGTTGGCTGCTGACGAGGGGCCGGTGGGCAACTACTGGTACCACAAGGCCTCCGCCGCCTACTTCGACGACGAGCGGCAGTACAACGAGGCGCAGAGGGCGTGCTCCCAGATCCAACGCGCTGAGGCGGGAGATGAACAAGATGAGGACGACAACGAAGGATCGTCGGTGGGGCTTTTCATAGTTTATGTAGCCATGTGTTTTGCGGGTGGCGTCATCTTTTCCAGCGGTTACGTAGCGGGAGGACACCATTGGAGTCTTAACCTCGCGGTGTTATTAGGGAGCGGCTTTTGCTTTGCAGCGATGGCATGCATAATTTGGTTTATGATGGACCGGCTTCCTCATCTCGATAGAGGTCGACACTAGTACAATGTTTTTGCATCTTTCTTTGTACAATAGTATCAGGACCAAATGTAGGCTCTAGCTTGTTCCTTTGTACGATAGAGGCTGTTGGACAGCCTTCATCGAGATACAGGTCGGCAGTAGTACAAAGGTGTTCGCATCTTTCTTTGTAATGTTACTTTAGGTCTACACTTCTCACCTTCGTTTAGCCAAGGAAATTCAAGTTGTAATGCCTATGGATGGCACCCGGGGTATGTCATCTCTGATCTTACCTGTTACACGTGCCCATATCTGTTAACGGTATATGTTTTTCCATATCCATCATCCGGCAGAGTTAATCGGTGTATCCGCGGGTAAGAAATATTGGCGTTTAACTAATGAGAAAAATAGTAGCAAACAACAACAACTAACCATAATTTATAGATGTAAGCCCACATACTTGTGAATAACAGCATATTATAAATAGCAGCAAACACTACTTGTCCATAGACACCAATATATCGAGATGTGATGCCATACACAAGATATGAACTGTGGCAGCCACAAGACGGAGGTGAAGCGATTCTAACTAGGTGCCTAATCCTAACTAACCTACCAACGATCGTGGGACTGGGAAAGTGTAAGATTCGGCCAAGCTACGATGAATGTGCGATTAGAGGGAAATTAAGTATGTTAAATTATTACGGAGGTCCCACTTGTCAAATATTTGATAGGTACATGGGTACGCGGGTATGGGTCACTCTACCGATGAGTATAATATTTTTCCATGTATATACCCATGGCTAATCTTCCGTTCCATACCCATACTTCTAATGGGTTTTATGTCAACACCCGGATTTTTAAGTCCAGATGCCTATTATGCCATACATCGCAATCTCAGGAAGATTGTTTTTGCGAGACATAACAGTTAAGTATCATAGAGTCATCATTTATTATAACACATAATCGTCTTACAACAATAGATCGCATGATCCAATATTACACAAATAGTTGACCTAATGATCAACGAACACAATACATAGCGGAAGTGTAGTAGTAATGGACTATCTATTCCACAGGCAACGCTTGACGTTAGAAGATGCTCCTAGTTATCGTAGACGTCCTGTTGTCCGTCATCCTGATACTGTTGCTCCTCTTCATAGTCTGGCATTTGAATAGCCAGGGACACGGCCATGATTACTTTAAAGTACTCGCAAACTAATACTAATGTAATTACTTATCAATTTTAGTAAGGGGTGCTAAGCTCTAGTTTTATTTGCATAAAGCCAAGTTTAGTTCATAAACATTTAGTAAAGACTCCTCACTTTGCTAACTAACTCAAGTGGGAACATTAGTGTCATTCCCACAACTCAGTTGTGATTCAAGTCAAGTCACCTTTCAATTCAACATTCATTTTCAAGACAAAAGCTCTAACAACGGAACAGTATGGCCTTTCCAATCGTCCGTAACCGTGGACACGGCTATTCGAATAGGTTTAACACTCTGCAGATGTTGTACTCTTGTGCCACAACTTTTGATTACATCCGTTGGGGATAACCTCGAATCATCGCAACTCAGTACGCGGATCATCAACCATAACCTTTCACTTATATGCTCTAGTATAGGCACCTCTCCCCATAAGTTTGGCCTCCCGGTGAAAACAAACCGTCAACCCGGGAACTGCACAGGGCTTGGATCGTACGTTCACCTCATATTCACATCATTTCTCTTTTAACGGAGGCAGCCTCGGCATAACCCCTATGATGCTTGTTTAGAGGGAACCCATACTAATATACATAAGCTTCTAGTTAAGCCCTACCCTTAATCAGGTATTGTGGGGGTACTTGTATAATTGGAAGGGTATCGCATCCAAACCCAATCATCAGTTTTCATCAAAATTCACCAAGTCATTCATGTCACATTCACCTTCAAAATCTTTCAAAGTCATTTCATTTCACATGTTCCCATCTAGAGTAGTCAATTTTATTTAGTTAGCACTAGCAACTAATCATGAGGGGTGCTATCTAGCTTTGATTGCTCTAGGCTAAATTTGATGCTCTTGTCCTATTCTAGACCAAGTGAATCATAAATCAAAAGTAAACTTTGAAATACAATAAGCAAAATAAATGTAAGGTAAAAACATGGGATAGGTTTATTTGACATAAAGTAAAATGTGATGGTGCCTTTCTCTTGTAAAGCTTTGCATTAGGGTGGTTTGCAAGAATATTAGCTTGCCTTGAGCGGGGTAGTGATCAAAGTTCTCTTCCTCCTCCTGAGAGTAGCCCTCCTCCTCCTGATACTCCTCGGTACTAGCGTCTATACATGAATACGAGGTATACAATCACCACAAAAAACTTACATGCTAGACTAACACACCAAAGGTTCACACAAGCTTATTCTAGCATCACATCATTCATAGGTGATTTCAATTTGTTTTATTTTAAAGAAAAATAATTTCCTCTCATTACCAATATTGATTTGGTTTGCTATTTAATTCTTTGGAGAAAATAATTTCCTCTCATTGAATCTTATTAAGATTTAATCTCCTCAAATAATAATAAGGTATGAATATATGTTGATCAAGGTTAACACTTCATATCTATTATTTGGGAGTAGGATTTAAATGAGGTGCTACACCTCATGCATTTTAATAATAGCATGGTAATGATTTAATATCACTAAGTAATAAAATATGAGGTTCATTAGACTAAGGTCATTACCTCTTATAGAATTACTTAGGATCAAGATTTAAATGAGAGAGGAGCCCTCATACTATTTAAATAAATTAATTCAAATGAGTTAAATGGACTAGAAATGACTAAATAGCCATTATTTTGCTCTAGTCCATGATCATACAAAAAAACTATGCTATCTTTTTGTAGAAACAATTAGAGTATGTCAAATGTGATTTATGAGAGTTGAAATCAATTCGAAATCACTTATGGTTGAATTTTAAATAAAGTTTGAAGTTTGGAAAGTCCCTGCCTTGTTATTTTTACTATTTAAAATCTACAATGAAACTGAGGGTGAGACCAGTGGGGTTGTTTAGATAATTTCATAGGCTTTCCAAATATATAAAATTCACAAGATTTGGTTCAGCCGATTTGAAACTATTTAAGTTTTACCAAAGCATCTGCAAGCAATTCAAACAATTCCTAAATTCAATTTTGAATAGCTGGGCTTTGGCGGGAAGGGAAACTGGGCCGCTGCGGGGAAATTTAAACGGGCCAGCCCAGCAGCGTGTCTCACACGCGCGGGCCGCCTGACAAGGTGGGCTCCACCTGTCACTGACTCATTTAACGCGAATCAGTATGGGCGATTGTGAGACGCAGGATTAAAACGTGATCGTGCGGTCGTGGATCATCGTTGTCTCCGACGAGATCCCGACGTACTGGCGGCGAGGGTGGGGGGTCGGAGAGCCTACCGGCGTTCCGGCGGTCGACGGCGAGGTGCACGGCGACGTTGGCAAGGACGACGAGGCGACTGGTACAAACGGCGTGGCGTGGGGAAGCTCCAATCGACGGCGAGGATCTCCGGGTACTGGCGGGCTCCGGCTCCAAATTGGTGCTGCTCCGGCGAGGATTTGGCTAGCTAACGAGTCGAGGAGAAGCAGAGATGGGAGGAGAATGAGATGTTGTGAAGAGTTGGGGTGCGGGAGAGCTCTATTTATAGAGGGGAGGAGGTGCTGCGGGTGCCCGTGGTGGTCAAGCATGACGCGGCGGTTCCAGTGCGCGAAGGGCCAAGGTGAGGACGGCATGGTGTAGGCGGCATCATGGCGATGCTCAACGGCTAGCTGGCGCCACAAAAGGGTGAAGGGATCGATCGGGCGCATGCATTCTCTGTCGCAGTACTGGCGGAGGAAAGTCGACGAGGACGACGGCGACGGTGCACGCGCAGTCGCTCGAGCATGTCTACTGGCTAGAGGTTGTAGTGGTGTCGCTTGATGCAGAAGGAGAGAGGTAGGGGAGGACTGAGGCAATGGGGCGAGCCCATGCTCTGGCGCGTCCAGTGCGCGCTCACCGCGCAGCTGGCATGGTTACGGGCGGTACGGGCGCGTGCTGGTCTGGCCAATGCCAGCCTCTCGCGTGCCAGGGCCGTGCACGGTGCTGATCAAGGATGCAGAGGGAGTGTACTGGACATGGTAAAAGGGAAAGGAGAGGATCAGAGAAAGAGGTGACATGCTGGCCGGCATGAGCACGGCATGGTGATGAAAGTGCTCTCTCCCTGCTTTAATCCTACACAGCAAGTACTGGCATTGATGCAGGACACACAGGGGATCAAAATCATCACAAACCAAAAGTGGTTTAGGCAAAAATCTGTTGTGTAAAAGGGTGTGTGTCAAATCTGAAATAATGCCTGCAAGGTGTTCGACGGTATGGCCGCATGAAGAAAAAGTTTGAATTTTTCAAATCTTTTTGGTGGAGTTGATTTGAATATTATTTGGAGTAGAATGGTGGTGGTGGTGTGCAAATTGGTGCTGGTTTGCAAAGTTTCAAAATTGAGGTGATCTTCTCTTTGCTTCAATGTTGCCACTTGTCACCTTTATACTGCTCAATGTAGACAACGTCAACCCTGAGGGTCAACACCAAAAATGTTCACCTTGATATGGTCTTGGATGAGGTGGGAAGAAGTGAGAGGTTTTGGTTTAAGGATCTTCCAAACCAGGGGCTCAAAGTGGGCATGTTGTAAAAAAGGGGCAAAGTGACCATTATCATATGTAACAAGGATTTGATTTTTCCTTTGTTTTGATTTGTGCTTCTTTGATGCAAATGTGTTTGTTACTGATATATTAGTGTTTCACAAGCAATGGCACAAGCAAAGGTGGCCTTGGTTGATGATTTGCAAAATTGGCCAAAGTGTATGTGAGTGAAAAATGGTATTTTTCTATTTTCTTTATTTCTCTCTAATTGGGGTGCTATGATCATGTACTAGGGTTTAAGCACATTATAATGACACATCAACACTCATCATGGCAAATGGCATACATGCATGAACACCTATGCATAGCACTATATGTAAAGAAAAGTTTTTGTTAGTTCAAAATTTTGAGTAATAGATTTCTTTGTCTTTATTGAAAATGAAAACTTGGGATGTTACAAACCCTTCCCCCTTACAAAAGATCTCGTCCCGAGATCTTATAGAAAATTAGGTACTAAAGAGATCTGGGTATTCAGCCCTCATGAAGTCTTCTCGCTCCCAAGTGGCCTCTTCTTCGGTATGGTTACTCCATTGGATCTTCAGAAACTTGATACTCCTGGTGCGGATGGTTCTGAAAGCTTCTTCTAAGATACGAATAGGTACTTGATACGTCTCCGACGTATCGATAATTTCTTATGTTCCATGCCACATTATTGATGATATCTACATGTTTTATGCACACTTTATGTCATATTCGTGCATTTTACGGAGCTAACCTATTAACAAGATGCCGAAGAGCCGATTCTTGTTTTCTCGCTGTTTTTGGTTTCGAAATCCTAGTAACGAAATATTCTCGGAATTGGACGAAATCAACGCCCGGGGTCCTATTTTGCCACGAAGCTTCCGGAAGACCGAAGAGGAGTCGAAGTGGGGCCACGAGGCGCCGCCACACTAGGGCGGCGCGGCCCAGGCCCCGGCCGCGCCGACCGTGGTGTGGGGCCCTCGTGTGGCCCCCGCGTTGCCCTTCCGCCTACTTAAAGCCTCCGTCGTGAAACCCCCAGTACCGAGAGCCACGATACGGAAAACCTTCCAGAGACGCCGCCGCCGCCAATCCCATCTCGGGGGATTCTGGAGATCTCCTCCGGCACCCTACCGGAGAGGGGGGATTCATCTCCCGGAGGACTCTTCACCGCCATGGCCGCCTCCGGAGTGATGAGTGAGTAGTTCACCCCTGGACTATGGGTCCATAGCAGTAGCTAGATGGTTGTCTTCTCCTCATTGTGCTTCATTGTTGGATCTTGTGAGCTGCCTAACATGATCAAGATCATCTACTCTGTAATACTATATGTTGTGTTTGTCGGGATCCGATGGATAGAGAATACTATGTTATGTTAATTATCAAGTTATTACCTATGTGTTGTTTATGATCTTGCATGCTCTCCGTTATTAGTAGAGGCTCTGGCCAAGTTTTTGCTCTTAACTCCAAGAGGGAGTATTTATGCTCGATAGTGGGTTCATGCCTCCATTGATATCCGGGACGAGTGACGGAAAGTTCTAAGGTTGTGGATGTGCTTGTTGCCACTAGGGATAAAACATTGATGCTATGTCCGAGGATGTAGTTATTGATTACATTATGCACCATACTTAATGCAATTGTCTGTTGCTTTGCAACTTAATACTGGAAGGGGTTCGGATGATAACCTGAAGGTGGACTTTTTAGGCATAGATGCATGCTGGATGGCGGTCTATGTACTTTGTCGTAATGCCCAATTAAATCTCACTATATTTATCATGACATGTATGTGCATTTTTATGCCCTCTCTATTTGTCAATTGCCCGACTGTAATTTGTTCACCCAACATGCTTTTATCTTATGGGAGAGACACCTCTAGTGAACTGTGGACCCCGGTCCATTCTTTTATACTCGAAATACAAATCTGTCGCAATACTTGTTTTACTTGTTTTCTTGCAAACAATCATCTTCCACACAATACGGTTAACCCTTTGTTACAGCAAGCCGGTGAGATTGACAACCTCACTGTTTCGTTGGGGCAAAGTACTTTGGTTGTGTTGTGCAGGTTCCACGTTTGCGCCGGAATCTCTGGTGTTGCGCCGCACTACATCCCGCCGCCATCAACCTTCAACGTGCTTCTTGACTCCTACTGGTTCGATTAAACCTTGGTTTCTTACTGAGGGAAACTTGCCGCTGTGCGCATCACACCTTCCTCTTGGGGTTCCCAACGGATGTGTCAGCTACACGCATCAAGCAAATTTCTGGCGCCGTTGCCGGGGAGATCAAGACACGCTGCTAGGGGAGTCTCCACTTCCCAATCTCTTTACTTTGTTTTTGTCTTGCTTTATTTTATTTACTACTTTGTTTGCTGCATTATATCAAAACACAAAAAAAATTAGTTGCTAGCTTTACTTTATTTACTATCTTGTTTGCTATATCAAAAACACAAAAAAATTAGTTACTTGCATTTACTTTATCTAGTTTGTTTTATTTACTACTGCTAAAATGGCCACCCCTGAAAATACTAAGTTGTGTGACTTCACAACCACAAATAATAATGATTTCCTATGCACACCTATTGCTCCACCTGCTACTACAGCGGAATTCTTTGAAATTAAACCTGCTTTCTTGAACCTTGTTATGCGAGAGCAATTTTCGCAGTGTTAGTTCGATGATGCTGCTGCCCATCTCAATAATTTTGTTGAATTGTGTGAAATGCAAAAGTATAAGGATGTAGATGGTGATATTATTAAATTGAAATTGTTTCCTTTCTCATTAAGAGGAAGAGCTAAAGATTGGTTGCTATCTCCGCCTAAGAATAGTATTGATTCCTGGACTAAATGCAAGGATGCTTTTATTGGTAGATATTATCCCCCTGCTAAAATTATATCTTTGAGGAGTAGCATAATGAATTTTAAACAATTGGATAATGAACATGTTGCTCAAGCTTGGGAAAGAATGAAATCTTTGGTTAAAAATTGCCCAACCCATGGACTGACTACTTGGATGATCATCCAAACCTTTTATGCGAGGACTAAATTTTTCTTCGCGGAATTTATTGGATTCAGCTGCTGGAGGTACCTTTATGTCCATCACTCTTGGTGAAGCAACAAAGCTTCTTGATAATATGATGGTTAATTACTCTGAATGGCACACGGAAAGAGCTCCACAAGGTAAGAAGGTAAATTCCGTTGAAGAATCCTCTTCCTTGAATGATAAGATTGATGCTATTATGTCTATGCTTGTGAATTATAGGACTAATGTTGATCCTAATAATGTTCCGTTAGCTTCATTGGTTGCCCAAGAAGAACATGTTGATGTAAACTTCATTAAAAATAATAATTTCAACAACAATGCTTATCGGAACAACTCTAGTAATAACTATAGGCCATATCCTTATAATAATGGTAACGGTTATGCTAATTTTTATGGGAATTCTTACAACAATAATAGGAATACACCCCCTGGACTTGAAGCTATGCTTAAAGAATTTATTAGTACACAAACTGCCTTTAACAAATCTGTTGAGGAAAAGCTCAATAAAATTGATATTCTCGCTTCTAAGGTTGATAGTCTTGCCTCGATGTTGATCTTTTGAAATCGAAAGTTATGCCTAATAGGGATATTGAAAATAAAATTGTTACTACAGCAAATGCCATCCAAGTTAGAATTAATGAGAATATAAGATTAATGGCTGAACTGCGTGCTAGGTGGGATAGAGAAGAAAATGAAAAACTAGCTAAAGAGAAAAATGTAGCTAAAGTTTGGACTATTACCACCACTAGCAATGCTAATTGGTGTTGGCAATGTTTCTACTCCTAGCGCAAAGCGCGCAAAATTACCTGAAACTGCTAAAACTGCTGCTGTGATAAAACTACTGAAATTTTTTCCAACCTTGGGGATGATAATCCCATTGCTTTAGATTGTAATGATTTAGATTTTGATGATTGCCACATCTCTGAAGTTATAAAGTTCTTACAAAAACTTGCTAAGAGTCCCAATGCTAGCGCTGTAAACTTGGCTTTCACAAAACATATTACAAATGCTCTCATAAAAGCTAGAGAAGAGAAACTAAAACTTGAAACTTCTATTCCTAGAAAGCTAGAAGATGGTTGGGAGCCCATCATTAAAATGCGGGTCAATGATTTTGATTGTAATGCTTTATATGATCTTGGTTCAAGTATTTCTGTTATGCCTAAGAAAGTCTATGATATGCTTGACTTGCCACCATTGAAAAATTGTTATCTGGATGTTAATCTCGTTGATAATGCTAAAAAGAAACCTTTGGGGAGAGTTGATAATGTTCATATTATGGTTAACAATAACCTTGTCCCCGTTGATTTTGTTGTCTTGGATATTGAATGCAATGCATCTTGTCCCATTATATTGGGAAGACCTTTTCTTCGAACCGTTGGTGCTACTATTGATATGAATGAAGGTAATATTAAATATCAATTTCCTCTCAAGAAAGGTATGGAACACTTCCCTAGAAAGAGAATGAAGTTACCTTATGATTCTATTATTATAACAAATTATGATGTTGATGCTTCATCTCTTGATGTTACTTGATATACACTTTCTGCGCCTAGCTGAAAGGCGTTAAAGAAAAGCGCTTATGGGAGACAACCCATGTTTTTACTACAGTATTTTTGTTTTATATTTGAGTATTGGAAGTTGTTTACTACTGTAGTAACCTCTCCTTATCTTAGTTTTGTGTTTTGTTGTGCCAAGTAAAGTCTTTGATAGTAAAGTGAATACTAGATTTGGATTACTGCGCAGTAAACGATTTCTTTGCTGTCATGAATCTGGGTCTAATTCTCTCGTAGGTAACTCAGAAAATTAAGCCAATTTACGTGAGTGATCCTCAGATATGTACGCAACTTTCATTAAATTTGGGCATTTTCATTTGAGCAAGTCTGGTGCCTCAATAAAATCCATCTTTACGGACTGTTCTGTTTTGACAGATTCTGCCTTTTATTTCGCATTGCCTCTTTTGCTATGTTGGATGAATTTCTTTGATCCATTAATGTCCAAGTAGCTTTATGCAATGTCCAGAAGTGTTAAGAATGATTGTGTCACCTCTGAACATGTTAATTTTTATTGTCCACTAACCCTCTAATGAGTTGTTTCGAGTTTGGTGTGGAGGAAGTTTTCAAGGATCAAGAGAGGAGTATGATACAATATGATCAAGGAGAGTGAAAGCTCTAAGCTTGGGGATGCCCGGTGGTTCACCCCTGCATATTCTAAGAAGACTCAAGCGTCTAAGCTTGGGGATGCCCAAGGCATCCCCTTCTTCATCGACAACATTATCAGGTTCCTCCCCTGAAACTATATTTTTATTCGGCCACATCTTATGTACTTTGCTTGGAGCGTCGGTTTGTTTTTGTTTTTTGTTTTTTGTTTGAATAAAATGGATCCTAGCATTCACTTTGTGGGAGAGAGACACGCTCCGCTGTAGCATATGGACAAGTATGGCCTTAGGCTTTACTCATAGTATTCATGGCGAAGTTTCTTCTTCGTTAAATTGTTATATGGTTGGAATTGGAAAATGCTACATGTAGTAATTCTAAAATGTCTTGGATAATTTGATACTTGGCAATTGTTGTGCTCATGTTTAAGCTCTTGCATCATATACTTTGCACCCATTAATGAAGAAACACTTAGAGCTTGCTAATTTGGTTTGCATATTTGGTTTCTCTAGAGTCTAGATAATATCTAGTATTGAGTTTTGAACAACAAGGAAGACGGTGTAGAGTCTTATAATGTTTACAATATGTCTTTTATGTGAGTTTTGCTGCACCGTTCCTCCTTGTGTTTGTTTCAAATAACCTTGCTAGCCTAAACCTTGTATCGAGAGGGAATACTTCTCATGCATCCAAAATCCTTGAGCCAACCACTATGCCATTTGTGTCCACCATACCTACCTACTACATGGTATTTATCCGCCATTCCAAAGTAAATTGCTTGAGTGCTACCTTTAAAATTCCACCATTCACCTTTGCAATATATAGCTCATGGGACAAATAGCCTAAAAACTATTGTGGTATTGAATATGTACTTATGCACTTTATCTCTTATTAAGTTGCTTGTTGTGCGATAACCATGTTTCTGGGGACGCCATCAACTATTCTTTGTTGAATATCATGTGAGTTGCTATGCATGTCCGTCTTGTCTGAAGTAAGAGAGATCTACCACCTTAATGGTTGGAGCATACATATTATTAGAGAAGAAGATTGGGCCGCTAACTAAAGCCATGAATCATGGTGGAAGTTTCAGTTTTGTACATATATCCTCAATCTCATATGAGAATAATAATTGTTGCCACATGCTTATGCATTTAAGAGGAGTCCATTATCTGTTGTCCATGTTGTCCCGGTATGGATGTCTAAGTTGAGAATAATCAAAAGCGAGAAATCCAAAATGCGAGCTTTCTCCTTAGACCTTTGTACGAGGCGGCATGGAGGTACCCCATTGTGACACTTGGTTAAAACATGTGTATTGCGATGATCCGGTAGTCCAAGCTAATTAGGACAAGGTGCGGGCACTATTAGTATACTATGCATGAGGCTTGCAACTTGTAGGATATAATTTACATAACTCATATGCTTTATTACTACCGTTGACAAAATTGTTTCATGTTTTCAAAATAAAAGCTCTAGCACAAATATAGCAATCGATGCTTTCCTCTTTGAAGGACCATTCTTTTTATTTTTATGTTGAGTCGGTTCACCTATCTCTCTCCACCTCAAGAAGCAAACACTTGTGTGAACTGTGCATTGATTCCTACATACTTGCATATTGCACTTGTTATATTACTCTATGTTGACAATTATCCATGAGATATACATGTTATAAGTTGAAAGCAACCGCTGAAACTTAATTTTCCTTTGTGTTGCTTCAATACCTTTACTTTGATTTATTGCTTTATGAGTTAACTCTTATGCAGGACTTATTGATGCTTGTCTTGAAGTACTATTCATGAAAAGTCTTTGCTTTATGATTCACTTGTTTACTCATGTCATTACCATTGTTTTGATCGCTGCATTCATTACATATGTTTACAAATAGTATGATCAAGGTTATGATGGCATGTCACTTCAGAAATTATCTTTGTTATCGTTTTACCTGCTCGGGACGAGCAGAACTAAGCTTGGGGATGCTGATACGTCTCCGACGTATCGATAATTCCTTATGTTCCATGCCACATTATTGCTGATATCTACATGTTTTATGCACACTTTATGTCATATTCGTGCATTTTCTGGAACTAACCTATTAACAAGATGCCGAAGAGCCAGTTGTTGTTTTCTGCTGTTTTTGGTTTCAGAAATCCTAGTAACGAAATATTCTCGGAATTGGACGAAATCAACGCCCGGGGTCCTATTTTGCCACGAAGCTTCCGGAAGACCGAAGATGAGTCGAAGTGGGGCCACGAGGCGCCGCCACACTAGGGCGGCGCGGCCCGAGGCCCCGGCCGCGCCGACCTGTGGTGTGGGGCCCTCGTGTGGCCCCCGCATTGCCCTTCCGCCTACTTAAAGCCTCCGTCGCGAAACCCCCGGTACCGAGAGCCACGATACGGAAAACCTTCCAGAGACGCCGCCGCCAATCCCATCTCGGGGGATTCTGGAGATCTCCTCCGGCACCCTGTCGGAGAGGGGATTCATCTCCCGGAGGACTCTTCACCGCCATGGCCGCCTCCGGAGTGATGAGTGAGTAGTTCACCCCTGGACTATGGGTCCATAGCAGTAGCTAGATGGTTGTCTTCTCCTCATTGTGCTTCATTGTTGGATCTTGTGAGCTGCCTAACATGATCAAGATCATCTATCTGTAATACTATATGTTGTGTTTGTCGGGATCCGATGGATAGAGAATACTATGTTATGTTAATTATCAAGTTATTACCTATGTGTTGTTTATGATCTTGCATGCTCTCCGTTATTAGTAGAGGCTCTGGCCAAGTTTTTGCTCTTAACTCCAAGAGGGAGTATTTATGCTCGATAGTGGGTTCATGCCTCCATTGATATCCGGGACGATGTGATGAAAGTTCTAAGGTTGTGGATGTGTCTGTTGCCACTAGGGATAAAACATTGATGCTATGTCCGAGGATGTAGTTATTGATTACATTACGCACCATACTTAATGCAATTGTCTCGTTGCTTTGCAACTTAATGCTGGAAGGGGTTCGGATGATAACTCTGAAGGTGGACTTTTTAGGCATAGATGCATGCTTGGATGGCGGTCTATGTACTTTGTCGTAATGCCCAATTAAATCTCACTATATTTATCATGACATGTATGTGCATTGTTATGCCCTCTCTATTTGTCAATTGCCCGACTGTAATTTGTTCACCCAACATGCTTTGATCTTATGGGAGAGACACCTCTAGTGAACTGTGGACCCCGGTCCATTCTTTTATACTGAAATACAAATCTGCTGCAATACTTGTTTTACTGTTTTCTTGCAAACAATCATCTTCCACACAATACGGTTAACCCTTTGTTACAACAAGCCGGTGAGATTGACAACCTCACTTGTTTCGTTGGGGCAAAGTACTTTGGTTGTGTTGTGCAGGTTCCACGTTGGCGCCGGAATCTCCGGTGTTGCGCCGCACTACATCCCGCCGCCATCAACCTTCAACGTGCTTCTTGACTCCTACTGGTTCGATTAAACCTTGGTTTCTTACTGAGGGAAACTTGCCGCTGTGCGCATCACACCTTCCTCTTGGGGTTCCCAACGGACGTGTCAGCTACACGCATCAGTACTTCGCGATAGGTCAAGTATGATTTGATATCCACAGCTCGGTGATCGATGTTCTTGAAAACCTCGGTCTTCTCAGGCACTTCCAAGCATTTCCGGAGTAATGAGATGTGAAACACATTGTGTACCGCTGACATTTCTTCAGGTAACTCCAGCTGATAGGATACTTCTCCTCGGCGACTCAGGACTTTGAATGGTCCAACATATCGGGGTGCAAGCTTTCCTCTAAGTTGGAATCTCTGAATTCCTTTAAGGGGCGATACCTTGAGATACACAAAATCTCCGATCTCGAAGGTCATCTCTCGGCGTCTCTTGTCAGCGTAGCTCTTCTGTCTTGATTGGGCTGTCTTGAGGTATTCTCGGATCTTGTGCACCTTCTCTTCAGCTTCTCGGAGAATATCTGGTCCAAAGACTTGACCTTCTCCGACTTCCGACCAGTTAAGAGGGGTACGGCACTTCCTTCCGTACAAGGCTTCAAAGGGGGCCATTTGCAAACTGGCTTGATAACTGTTGTTGTACGAGAATTCTGCGTAAGGCAAGCCGTCTTCCCACTTGGATCCATAAAGCACACATGCTCTCAACATATCTTCCAGTATCTGATTGACTCGTTCAGTCTGTCCATCAGTCTGCGGGTGATAGGCGATGCTGAAATTCAGACGGGTTCCTAGTCCTTCATGTACTTTCTGCCAGAATCTTGAGGTGAATTGGGATCCTCTATCGGATATTATTGACTTCGGGGTTCCGTGCAGGCTGACTATCCGTGAGATATATAACTCGGTGAGTCTTGGTCCTTGATAGGTGGTCTTGACGGGGATGAAATGGGCGACCTTGGTCAATCTATCGACCACTACCCAGATAGAATCATTTCCTTTACTAGATTTGGGCAATCCAGTGATGAAGTCCATTCCTACCGAATCCCACTTCCATTCGGGAATCTGCAGTGGTTGCAGCAATCCTGCGGGTCGTTGATGTTCTGCGTTGACTCGTTGACAGATATCACACTTGGCGATGTAGCTTCCAATTTCTCTCTTCATTCCATGCCACCAAAATTGTTCCTTCAAGTCTTGGTACATCTTGGTTCCTCCGGGATGAATGTAGTAAAGGGTGTCATGGGCTTCCTTCAGGATAACTTGCTTCAACTCTGAATCTGATGGCACACATAGGCGTCCGTTGTACCAAAGTACTTCTTCATCTTCAGTGAATCCCGGTGCCTTTCCTGCAGCTATTTGGCTCTTGATTCCGTCAATGCTAGCATTTCCTTTCTGTGCTTCTTTGATTTGGCTAATCAAGGTAGGCCGAAGTTCAATGCTTGCTAGGAATCCTTCACTAACTAGCTCCATTCTAAACTGCTCAAATTCTTGATATAAGCTAGGTTGTTCTTCTGCCATCATGGAGTTCAACTGACACGGCAGTCTACTCAAAGCATCCGCTACCACATTGGCCTTGCCGGGGTGATAGTGAATTTCCATATCATAATCCTTGATTAACTCTAACCATCTTCTTTGCCTCATATTCAGCTCCTTCTGGGTGAAGATATACTTCAAGCTCTTGCGATCAGAATAAATCTCGCATCGATTACCCATGAGGTAATGACGCCAAACTTTCAAGGCTAACACAACTGCTGCAAGCTCTAGATCATGGGTTGGGTAATTCTGCTCATGTTGCTTCAGTTGCCTAGACAGATATGATATCACCTTGCCTTCTTGCATCAACACACATCCAAGACCAATCTTGGAGGCGTCACAGTATACGTCAAATGGCTTGGTGATGTTTGGCATGATCAGTATTGGGGCTGTGGTTAATCTTGTCTTGAGCTTCTGGAAGCTCTCTTCACATTTGTCAGTACATTCAAACTTCTTGTCCTTCTTCAACAGTTGGGTCATGGGTCTTGCTATGCTTGAGAATCCTTCAACAAATCTGCGGTAGTATCCCGCCAATCCCAGAAATGCACGGACTTCAGTCTGAGTGGTTGGGGCTGTCCATTCTGCAATGGTCTTGATCTTTGCGGGATCAACGGCAATTCCTCCTGCAGACAAGATGTGTCCCAGGAATCCTACTTCCTTCAATCAAAACTCACATTTGCTGAACTTGGCATACAACTTGTGATGTCTAAGGGTTTCTAGGATGATCTCCAGGTGTTGCTCATGTTCCTCCTCGGACTTGGAGTAGATTAGGATGTCATCGATGAAAACAACGACAAACTTGTCCAAGAAGTTCATGAAGATCTTGTTCATGAGGTTCATGAAGTAAGCTGGGGCATTGGTCAATCCAAATGACATGACATTGTACTCGTACAATCCATATCTGGTGGTGAAGGCAGTTTTGGGGATATCCGTTGCACGAATCTTCAGTTGATGGTAACCAGTCCTAAGATCAATCTTAGAGAACACTTTGGCACCGGTCAGCTGGTCAAACAGGTCTTCTATCTTTGGCAAGGGGTATTTGTTCTTGATGGTGACATCGTTAAGCTTACGATAATCCGTACATAAACGGTTGGCACCATCCTTCTTATCCACAAACAAAACTGGCGATCTCCAGGGTGAGGCACTTGGTTGGATCAAACCTTTGGCTAACATATCATCCAGTTGCTTCTTCAGCTCCACTAACTCTGCCGGGTTCATGCTGTAAGCTCTCTGGGCTATGGGTCCTGTTCCAGGGATTAACTCAATGATAAACTCGATATCCTGATCTGGGGGCATACCGGGTAGATCATCGAGAAACACATCGAGGTATCTACGAGACGACCCTGATCTGATCCAAGGTGGGCTTGGCTAGACTCTGGTTGCAGGTAAACTTTCTGGGCAGTCTTTCAGATATGTGTTCTACTAACACTCCGGTGCTACTAGTCATGGTGGTGGCCTTCTTGGCACAATCAATCAATCCATGATGTTTGGACATCTAATCCATACCCAGTACTACTTCCAAACCTTTTGCTCCCAGAACAATCAAATTTGCATAAAAATTTATTTCATGAATTCTGATGGGTACATCTTTGCAAACTTTTCTAGCTTTTGTAGTTGAACCAGGTATTTGAAATATCATGACATGCTTCAAACTGATGGGTTGAATCTTACTAGTGCATGCAAAATCTTCAGTAACAAATGAATGCGATGCTCCAGAATCAAACAACACTCTTGCAGGTACTGAATTAACAGAGAACATACCCAGCACGACATCTGGCGCTTCCTGGGCTTCTTCGGCGCTCATGTGAAAGAGGCGGACGCTGCGGTTGTTGGGGTTGTTGGGGGCAAACTTCTTGCCATTAGTGACACGGCGTTGCTGCTGAGCAGGTGCAGCGGTGTTGGCAGCAATCTTGGCTAACCTTTTGGGGCACTCGTTGGAGTAGTGTCCCACAATTCCACATTCATAGCAGGTGATTGTGGCCTTGTCCTTGGGGGCGACGAGAATCGCATTGCTCCCAGTCCTTGGAGCAGTGTTGGTGTTGCTGTTGTTGGCGGGGGCTCTCATCGGGGCACGGTTGAAGTGGTTGGTGTTGGCATGGTGGGGGTTGTTGTTGTTGTTGTGGTGGCCTCCTGGCCTAGGGTGTCCTCCACTCCGGTTCTGAAAACCCGGACGTGACATCTGCATCTGGGGCTTGTTGTTTCTGGGGGCAAACCCTCCGCTTGAGCTGGGGCGATACCGTGGGGTATTGTTGGGCCCACTCTGGTGCATCATGTGGTTCTCGTTGGCTTGGTTCAGTTTTCTCTCCATCTGGATGGCTGAGTCAACCAGGGCTTCAAGGTCAGCAAAAGGAATGTTGACCAGCACAGTCTACATCTCATCGTGCAGTCCGTTCAGGAATCTCTCCTTCCTCTTCTCGGTGGTGTCGGTCTCATCCAGGGCGTACCTTGACAGAGTGAGGAATCTGTCGTGGTATTCTACCACGGTCAGTCTGCCCTGCTTGAGTTCCCTGAACTCGTCCCTCATTTTCTTGATTAGACCCGGTGGCACGTGATACTTGCTGAACTTGAGCTTGAAATCTGCCCAAGTCATCATTTGCCCTGCATTCAATGCATGGGCACTCGTCCACCAGGCTCGTGCAGGTCCTGCCAAGTAGTGGGTGGCAAACAGCACCTTATCATTGGCTTCTACTCCGGCAACTTCAAGATTGTTCTCCATGGTTTGGAGCCAATCATCAGCATCAAGGGGCTCTTCCATCTTGCTAAACACAGGTGGGTTAGTGTTCTGGAAGTTCTTCAGCCTGGATCCCGGGTGATCATGGTTTCCATGGCCTTGGTTATTCTGAGCGATCTGTTGCAGTGCAGCGATATTGGCTTGCCTTTCAGCTCTTTCAGCCTCTCTATCTGCCATCATCATCTGCAACATCTGCATCATTGCATCCTGATTTGTGCTGCGAGTGGGAGGTGCCATCTGAACATTGAGATAGATCATGAGACGAGAGGGAAATTTCTATGGCTTATTTTGGGTAAAGTTCAAAGTTTAAAACTTGAGTTCTTGATATGATGAAATTAAACACACTTTTATTCATTCAAGGAGCACACATTACAAACTAACATACCGGATGGTTTGAAGAACCATTTCATCGTTCTACGATACAAGGGACCGATACAAACTCACGCCTACTCAAGTGCTCATGTGAAACTACTCTTCATCAACATTGATCGGGAAGGTATTATCCATCCCGGCTTCCAGGTGCTCATAGCCATCCACGTAGGGGTGGAAGGCCAGGTCTTCGTCTTCCTCTTCTTCATAGTCATCATCATTGCTCACATAGGAGTATCCATCTCCCTGGATGTCTTCTCCTTCGCCTTCTCCCTCCAGGTCCTGGAGCTGTTCTGCCTGGGCATCGACAGTCTCCTTCAGTGAGGCTATCTTTGCTCGGAGGCGAGCGATGGTGTAGTCCTTCTTCGCGTTCAGGCGGCGAAGAGTCCTGCACTCCTTGGCGATGACCTTGATGGTCTCGGCCTGTTGAGCCAGCTGGAGGTAGGTGTGGTTGGCGTAGGCGCGGGAGTTGTCCAGCTCCATGCGAGTCTCGCACAGCATGAAGTCAAGGTGGTCCACATGGTGCCTCAGCTCGGGGTGGAATGGCAGGTTCATGGGTACTCCAAGGGAGTTGTGCCTTGCGAGGTGAGCAAAGCGTTCCCCTTGGATGGCCATCGCGTTCTGCCCGCACAGACGGGCAAGTGCTTCCTGAAGAGCACGCGCGAGTCCGTCCGCCCAGTTGTTCTCCCTGAGGGAAAACTGGATCCTTTCGGACATGGGAGACTGAAGCTTCCCTCGGAGGTCGGCCATGATGACCCACTGCAGCTGTCCTCCGGGCTGGTCGTTGACTTGACCCCCGAAGAACTCCGGAGGCGGGCGTCCAAGGAACTCCGATAGGGCATGGAGGTCCCTCTCGAAGATCATGTCCCCGCCATTCCCTAGATGGTAAACCTCTGTCTGGGTGAACTGCTCCATCTGTAGAGAAATTAGATGAGTAAGTTAGAGAAGTGCAAGTGTTCAAAGTTTTAAGTAACTTATAAGGAAGAGCATGAATTTATTGTTTTGAAAGGATCTCAAAGATAAGAGGGTGAATATGTTTTCGTAACTATTCACTTCATTGAATTGAAACTAGGTTTTTCAGACGTCCATTCTAACTAGGGTCTCCTAAGGTCAAACAATGGCTCTGATACCAACTTGTCAACACCCGGATTTTTAAGTCCAGATGCCTATTATACCATACATCGCAATCCCAGGAAGATTGTTTTTGCGAGAAATAACAGTTAAGTATCATAGAGTCATCATTTATTACAACACATAATCGTCTTACAACAATAGATCACATGATCCAATATTACACAAATAGTTGACCTAATGATCAACGAACACAATACATAGTGGAAGCGTAGTAGTAGTGGACTATCTATTCCACAGGCAACGCTTGACGTTAGAAGATGCTCCTAGATATCGTAGACGTCCTGCTGTCCGTCATCCTGATACTGTTGCTCCTCTTCATAGTCTGGCATTTGAATAGCCAGGGACACAGCCATGAGTACTTTAAAGTACTCGCAAACTAATACTAATGTAATTACTTATCAATTTTAGTAAGGGGTGCTAAGCTCTAGGTTTATTTGCATAAAGCCAAGTTTAGTTCATAAACATTTAGTAAATACTCGTCATTTTGCTAACTAACTCAAGTGGCAACATTAGTGTCATTCCCACAACTCAGTTGTGATTCAAGTCAAGTCACCTTTCAATTCAACATTCATTTTCAAGACAAAAGTTCTAACAACGGAACAGTATGGCCTTTCCAATCGTCCGTAACCGTGGACACGGCTATTCGAATAGGTTTAACACTCTGCAGAGGTTGTACTCTTGTGCCACAACTTTTGATTACATCCGTCGGGGATAACCCCGAATCCTCGCAACTCAGTACGCGGATCATCAACCATAACCTTTCGCTTATATACTCTAGTATAGGCACCTCTCCCCATGAGCTTGGCCTCCCGGTGAAAACAAACTGTCAACCCGGGAACTGCACAGGGCTTGGGTCGTACGTTCACCTCATATTCACATCATTTCTCTTTTAACGGAGGCAGCCTCGGCATAACCCCTATGATGCTTGTTTAGAGGGAACCCATACTAAACTACATAAGCTTCTAGTTAAGCTCTACCCATAATCAGGTATTGTGGGGGTACTTGTATAATTGGAAGGGTATCGCATCCAAACTCAATCATCAGTTTTCATCAAAATTCACCAAGTCATTCATGTCACATTCACCTTCAAAATCTTTCAAAGTCATTTCATTTCACATGTTCCCATCTAGAGTAGTCAATTTTATTTAGTTAGCACTAGCAACTAATCGTGAGGGGTGCTATCTAGCTTTGATTGCTCTAGGCTAAATTTAATGTTCTTGTCCTATTCTAGACCAAGTGAATCATAAATCAAAAGCAAACTTTGAAATACAATAAGCAAAATAAATGTAAGGCAAAAACATGGGATAGGTTTATTTGATATAAAGTAAAATGTGATGGTGCCTTGCTCTTGTAGAGCTTTGCATTAGGGTGGTTTGCAAGAATATTAGCTTGCCTTGAGCGGGGTAGTGATCAAAGTTCTCTTCCTCCTCCTGAGAGTAGCCCTCCTCCTCCTGATACTCCTCGGTACTAGCGTCTATACATGAATACGAGGTATACAGACACCACACAAAACTTACATGCTAGACTAACACACCAAAGGTCACACAAGCTTATTCTAGCATCACATCATTCATAGCATGGTGATTTGACTTTGTTTTATTTTAAAGAAAAATAATTTCCTCTCAATACCAATATTGATTTGGTTTGCTATTTAATTCTTTGGAGAAAATAATTTCCTCGCATTGAATCTTATTAAGATTTAATCTCCTCAAATAATAATAAGGTATGAATATATGTTGACCAAGGTCAACACTTCATATCTATTATTTGGGAGTAGGATTTAAATGAGGTGCTACACCTCATGCATTTTAATAATAGCATGGTAATGATTTAATATCACTAAGTAATAAAATATGAGGTTCATTATCTAAGGTCATTACCTCTTATTGAAGTACTTAGGATCAAGATTTAAATGAGAGAGGAGCCCTCATACTATTTAAATAAATTAATTCAAATGAGTTAAATGGACTAGAAATGACTACATAGCCATTATATTGCTCTAGTCCATGATCATACAAACAACTATGCTATCTTTTTGTAGAAACAATTAGAGTATGTCAAATGTGATTTATGAGAGTTGGAATCAATTCGAAATTACTTATGGTTGAATTTTAAATAAAGTTTGAAGTTTGGAAAGTCCCTGCCTTGTTATTTTTACTATTTGAAATCTACAATGAAACTGAGGGTGAGACCAGTGGGGTTGTTTAGATAATTTCATAGGATTTCCAAATATATAAAATTCACAAGATTTGGTTCAGCCGATTTGAAACTATTTAAGTTTTACCAAAGCATCTGCAAGCAATTCAAACAATTCCTAAATTCAATTTTAAATAGCTGGGCTTTGGCGGGAAGGGAAACTGGGCCGCTGCGGGGAAATTTAAACGGGCCAGCCCAGCAGCGTGGCTCACACGCGCGGGCCGCCTGACAAGGTGGGCTCCACCTGTCACTGACTCACTTAAAGCGAATCGGTATGGGCGACTGTGAGACGCAGGATCAAAACGTGATCGTGCGGTCGTGGATCATCGTCGTCTCCGACGAGATCCCGACGTACTGGCGGCGAGGGTGGGGGGTCGGAGAGCCTACCGGCGTTCCGGCGATCGACGGCGAGGTGCGCGGCGACGTTGGCGAGGACGACGAGGCGACTGGTACAAACGGCGTGGCGTGGGGAAGCTCCAATCGACGGCGAGGATCTCCGGGTACTGGCGGGCTCCGGCTCCAAATTGGTGCTGCTCCGGCGAGGATTTGGCTAGCTAACGAGTTCAGGAGAAGCAGAGATGGGAGGAGAATGAGATGCTGTGAAGAGTTGGGGTGCGGGAGAGCTCTATTTATAGAGGGGAGGAGGTGCTGCGGGTGCCCGTGGTGGTCAAGCATGGCGCGGCGGTTCCAGTGCGCGAAGGGCCAAGGTGAGGACGTCATGGTGTAGGCGGCATCATGGCGATGCTCAACGGCTAGCTGGCGCAGCAAAAGGGTGAAGGGATCGATCGGGCGCATGCATTCTCTGTCGCGGTACTGGCAGCGGAAAGTCGACGAGGACGACGGCGACGGTGCACGCGCAGTCGCTCGAGCATGTCTACTGGCTAGATGTTGTAGTGGTGTCGCTTGATGCAGAAGGAGAGAGGTAGGGGAGGACTGAGGCGATGGGGCGAGCCCATGCTCTGGCGCGTCCAGTGCGCGCTCACCGCGCAGCTGGCATGGTTCTGGGCGGTCTGGGCGCGTGCTGGCCTGGCCAATGCCAGCCTCTCGCGTGCCAGGGCCGTGCACGGTGCTGATCAAGGATGCAGAGGGAGTGTACTGGACATGGTAAAAGGGAAAGGAGAGGATCAGAGAAAGAGGTGGCATGCTGGCCGGTATGAGCACGGCATGGTGATGAAAGTGCTCTCTCCCTGCTTTAATCCTCCACAGCAAGTACTGGCATTGATGCAGGAGACACAGGGGATCAAAATCATCACAAACTAAAAGTGGTTTAGGCAAATATCTGTTGTGTAAAAGGGTGTGTGTCAAATCTGAAATAATGCCTGCAAGGTGTTCGACAGTATGGCTGCATGAATAAAAGTTTGAATTTTTCAAATCTTTTTGGTGGAGTTGATTTGAATATTATTTGTAGTAGAATGGTGGTGGTGGTGTGCAAATTAGTGCTGGTTTGCAAAGTTTCAAAATTGAGGTGATCTTCTCTTTGCTTCAATGTTGCCACTTGTCACCTTTATACTGCTCAATGTAGACAGAGTCAACCCTGAGGGTCAACACCAAAAAATTTCACCTTGATATGGTCTTGGATGAGGTGGGAAGAAGTGAGAGGTTTTGGTTTAAGGATCTTCCAACCCAGGGGCTCAAAGTGGGCATGATGTTAAAAAGGGGCAAAGTGACCATTATCATATGTAACAAGGATTTGATTTTTCCTTTGTTTTGATTTGTGTTTCTTTGATGCAAATGTGTTTGTTATTTATATATTAGTGTTTCACAAGCAATGGCACAAGCAAAGGTGGCCTTGGCTGATGATTTGCAAAATTGGCCAAAGTGTATGTGAGTGAAAAATGGTATTTTCTATTTTCTTTATTTCTCTCTAATTGGGGTGCTATGATCATGGACTAGGGTTTAAGCACATTATAATGACACATCAACACTCATCATGGCAAATGGCATACAAGAATGCATGAACACCTATGCATAGCACTATATGTAAAGAAAAGTTTTTGTTAGTTCCAAATTTTGAGTAATAGATTTCTTTGTCTTTATTGAAAATGAAAACTTGGGATGTTACATTTTACCCGCCAGATATACGGGTAATGGGTCCTCATAGTACTCCCTAGTCATACTTCTTGGCCCTAATAATTAGAACGTGGGGTTTAGTTGTTCGATGTTCTTTATACAAAACAAAATATATTTTACTGCGAGGGTCCCAAAAGAGTGGCTCGATGAAAGCACTAATCTGTCGTTGTCAAACTTGAATAACTTGAACTTTCACTAAGGTCTCTGATACCATAACACTAACCCCTCCCCCAGCATCTTCCCTCTATAATCGGTACTTATCAGTCTTTCAGGCACATCGGCTACTACAGAGCACTGGATGGCTGTACCTCATTGGTGATGTGATCGGAGTGAAGCTCTGTTATAACTTGCGCTTTTTGAAGAATCTCATCATCGTCTTAGGACAACTCTCATGCTCTACGATGATGCTAGAGCGAGTGTGGCACGATAGCAGAATTAAAGGAAAATAGCGTACGTACCACGCGAACACTGCCACCGCCACAAAGTTCCTACTTTATGTATGCATGCATGTGTCATATCCAACAATGCGATGTTCTATTTACAGGGGGGAAAAGCTTATTTTAGTGTGAAGCAAAAGAGGTCAGATTTTATATATAGTACTAGGAAGTTGTAGCGCAGCGACACGCGCGCATGTAGGGTTTTTTGTTAGGCGATTAATAAAATAATGTATCAATATTTTTATGACGTCACGATATCAATAATTATAAAGAAAAATTGATGTAAAAAGTAAAAGAAAAATGGGCGACATTGTTCACGGCTACTGTTCATGACCGCATGAACAGTGCCCAAATGAATGTGGTGAGGGCAAACCCCTTCAACTTTTATATATAGTAATAGGAAGATTGGCACGGCGGCACACCGCACCCGTGTTGATAATCGTTTATAGAAGTAATTAATTGTTATCTCTTTGGAGTGTGTATTTTGAATCCTTGTATATCTATTTTTTTAAGGGATGTAGCTTAAAATAAAATCTTTTTAAAGTTAACTTAAAGAAACCTGAAATTATTTGGTGTGTGTTTTTTGAGCCATTGCATGTCTACCTTTTAAGTGGTGAACCTTAAATAAAATTTCACGCCCATGGTTGTAATCTTCTAGAAGTAGTTAGTGGTTACTTCTTTGAATTGTGTTTTTTTTGTGCCATGGCGTATCTACCTTTTAAGTGGTGGATCTTAAAAGAAAAGTTTTCTCAGAGTTACCATAGGAAGTTTACTGCGGTGGCACGCCGCGCTCTTGACCGTTAGACTGTTGGATATTGTATTGTATAAGTGCTACAATCACTGGTGGAAAAAGGGCCATTGGTCGCGGTTCGCAACTGCCATTAGTCGCGGTTGCGCAACCGCGACCAACTAAGCGCGACTAACCCCCCCCCCCCCTTTAGTCGCGGTTTCTTACGAACCGCGACTAAAGGCCCGTCCACGTGGCCGCCAGGCGACCGTCGGGGCGGAGGACCTTTAGTCGCGGTTCTCCTGGCCAACCGCGACTAAAGGCCGCCGCAGGTTTAGGGTTTTAGCCCCCCCCCCCCTAAACCTGGTTTCTTTTTAATTTGTATTATTTTATTTCTTTTGTGTTTTATTTTAATTTTGAAGGAGTTTCACATATTCTACGGTACTACATACATGCATATGAATGTACAATTTCAAACAAATTTGAAATTAGAACCAAAGAGAATTCAAGAGGAATATACAATATATATTCAATATCGGATGACCAGCATATACAATTTTGAACAAGTTTCCATACATAATTTAGTGCATATGAAGTTCTACGTCCTCTACATAGTGTTCTCCTTTAGGATCGACGACTTCCCTCACGAACCATCCAGCTAGTTCCTCTTGAAGTGGTCGGAAGCGAGCTTCTGGAGTAAGCATCATCCGGAGGTTATTCCTCTTGATATTGTTGTCACTCGGAACCCGCTCGAGAGGTGTATCTCCGGATCATCTCACAAACATAGTATCCACATAGATTGGTCCCCGGTGGCTGAATATCCCCAGTCCCACTCTTTGACCGCATAAAATGTAGCTCTTTTTTGAACTCACCGACCTTGGTATCTAAGAACCGTCTCCAAACCCTACGAGGCAAAGAAAATTAAATGAACAAGAGAGTTATTAGTTACTTGATATTAGGAAATGAACGAAATAGGCCGATCGATATAGAGCGCAAATGAATGAAAATAATTACTTCTGCATCATTTTTCTCATGTCGGTCCAAAGCTTTGAATCCATATTCAGATAGTCGTGGACGATTACGTGGAGTCGTGAAATTTAATTACTAGCGAGAATCCAGTGGAACCTGCGGACACGATACATGCACGATCATGCATAACTCATCGATTAGCCACATACCATGCATGGAGTAAACAAAAGAGAATGTGCTCAAGACAGAAACACTCCCCCAAAATGGTAAGGAAATAGAATATCACTTTTGAGTTCCCGCTTATCAAGAAACCGCCACAGGTCTTCCTCCACGTCGGCGGGGTGATGTTTTAACACATATCCATTAACGATGTGTGGGTCAATGAACCCAACATCATGGATGTTCCTTACTACGCATTCCTTGATCTTCATTCTGCATTATAGAGTACAGAACAATATAGTTAGGACATATATATAGTGCAGGCAATGAACGAGATGGGGTAGAAATAAATCACTTACGAACGTAGCAAGCGATGATAGATTTTTCGAGCTCGCGCAGATTGAGAAGCTGGAGCAATTCACTCAGATGAATTGTTACATAGTAATGTTTGAAGTGATGCTCATGTCTAACTTCCGCATAAATATATTCTTTGGCGTTTTTATTTTTATGTAACCCTTGTACCGATTTACCAGATTTTTTATTTGTTGAGGTAGATCCTCTTCCTGCGCAGGCTCGACGAGGAGCCCATTCCGCACATATGTAATTACTGGTTTACTCATTGGCGCCTCCTCAAGGCCTAACACTGCACGAAGAGTCATACCTAAGTTGTCCGCTTGTTCTCTGGCACTCGTTACAGTCAATCCCTATGCTGCCGCAGCTGCTATGATATCGGGGGCATCCGGACCGGCGGCTTTCGCTATGAGCGGGGCAATCGATTGTTTACTTTGTTCCCCGAGCTGGGCAACTTGTTTACTTGCTATTTCTTTCTCGGCCTCCTCCAAGGCTTTCTTCTCCTGCTTCTCCGCCCGCTCTTTCTTCTCCTTCAACATGAGTGCCTGCCTACGAAGTTCACGTGCATAGTCGTCAGGTAGATTCTTCGCGGCTTCGGACGGTGTGCTCAAAAATGACTTAGCCCACTTCTTTTGCTCATCAGAAAATACTGGCTTGGGCTCGGGCTCTCTTTTCTTCTTGCGATCCGCCTTCCATTTCTCATAATCAGCGAGTCGCGGCCGCGTCGACTTCCTCGGCACTACGTTCCCAAGGCCTTCCGGGGAGAGGCTTCGGTGATGGCTCCGGTACCTTTGTGGTCTTAGGTACATAAGGGTCCGGGTTAATAGTCCAGGACTGCTTCGCTTCTTCGCCGGAGGTGGATTGGGGGCGGCGTTCGCTACCCGCCCGGGGCGGACTGGGGGGCGGCGGCTGCTTACCCGCCGGAGGTGAATTGGGGGGCGGCGTCGGCTCACGTGAAGGAGGTGTAGGTGAAGCACCGCCACCGCCACCACCACCCGAGGGGGGTGGACTTGTTTGCCTTGGCGCCTCGCCTGGAAACTTGATTAACTTCTTTTTCCATAGAATGAACTGGCGCTTGACACCTCCAAGTCTTCTCTCCCCTTTGGGTGTAGCAATGTCAATCTCCAGTTCCTCAAACCCTGGGACTATTTCCTCCACCGTGACACGAGCATAGCCATCTGGAATGGGGTTGTTGTGGTGGAGTGCTCCAGGCTCACATGGTAAAGCACTCGCCGATGGCTACCTTCGTGGACATGTTCCCAATTGGATAATGCAGATGACATTCTTTCATCTCCTTTACATCGTTCACGGGGTAGCGAGGAGGCTCCGGTGCAGTAATATCGATCTCCGGTGCATTATCAGTAGCCGGCGGGGCCTCCATGGAAGCCACGCCGCTTCTCATCCGCTGCTGGCTTCCGAGATCAGCTGGATGATCTTCATACGCCCCAGCTGCCGATCTTTCTTGTACTAGTATACTCACGGTTTTCTTCATCGTATCGAATTTCGATACCAACCGCGCCACAACATCCGCATCCCGATCCATCTTTCTCTTACGGCTTCGTAACCGTACGGGTCATCTTTACGGGAGAACCCTATTTTCCACGGAACGTTCCCCATGCCTCGTACACGTCCTCCGTGTTCGGGATTCCCGAGGGCTTTTGTCAGCGCGTCGTTCTCTCTGTTGAACTTGATCTTCCCCTCTTGAGCATCCCTCATTGCGTCAATAAGGGCTTGGGTGGGTGTAAACGTTTTGTTCCGGTGAACACACTCCCCTGTCTCCGGGTGTAGCGTTCCCCCATGCCCGTACCACCAGCTTTTGGCCCTTGGGTCCCATCCCTCCGTACACTGGACGGATTCCTCGCGCCCTCAGCTCGTTCTCCATCTTCTCCCACCTAGGCTCCCAAAGGCGATACCCTCCTGGCCCCATAATATGATTGTACTCCTTGTTAGCCGCATTTTCCTTATTTTTTCGATATTTCAATGAACTGCTCCGATTTCTTTTGCTTCACAAATTCTGGCCAATCATGTTTCAGTTTCTCATATTGTCCTTTGAAATCCGGAGTCTTGTTCTTGTTGACATAGTCACGGGCTAGATTTTGCTTGAATTTCCGGAATGCGTCGGCCATCTTATGAAGAGCGAACTGTTTGACTAGCTTCCTCCTCTCCTTATTTTCCTCAATCTTGTTACCCTCCTCATCGAATTTCTTGTATTCCGGAGGTAGAACGAAATGATCCATAAGCTTTTTCAAGCAATATTTTTTTGTTCTCTTCTCGACAAAAGTGACACCAAGACGTGCCTTCTTTGGCTCATTCCACTCCTGCACGGTGATCGAGACGTTGTCTCTAACAACGGCTCCGCATTGGTTGATAAACTTGGTGGCGTTCTTGTGGGGCTCCAGCGGCTTGCCGGTTGCACTGTCGACAACCTCGATGGTACATGTTTCTCCTTGTTTCTTCGTCTTGGTTGCGCCACGCTTTGACGACGTACTCGATTGTTTCGACGATCCGGCCGAGGGCTAAAATAGGAAAGAGAGTCACGCGCGTTAGTACACACATATTTATTTAAATCAGTTAGTTTGTATCACCAGAGGCTCAATGTATATATATATACCTCGGCGCCGGAGGTGGTTGCTACTTCCAATTGAAGATCGTCGTTTATCGACGTTTGTTCGGCATCATCTTGCTGACGGCCTTCATCTTGACCGTCAAGGTTCAGATAAGAAGAGATCTCTTCTTCGGCTTGATCGGTCGGCACATAAATAATATCACCGTTTATGAGGCCAAATATATGTTGTTCAGCTTCCGGATCATAGTTGGCCATAATCGGGTCAGCTCTATCGTCCGCCATATGTCAGTCCTGAAAACATGTAGTAAAAACAAATTAATTAAGTGAAGAAGGGGGGCGGTGGCGAAAGGGGGGCTGTGGCGGTGACCGCGTGACCGAGTGGGCGACGAGGGAGGCGAGAGGGGGACACGTATTAGATGTGTATGCGGACGATCGACCTCGCCTCGCAGTGACCGCGTGACCGAGAGACCGCCGCTCACCTCTGCCAATGGACTGGGTGATCGGTGCGACCGTTCCGCGCCGGTATATATAGGGACACCCCAACACCGGGGGTCGAAGGCGGAGCAGGAGGAGGCGGAGAGCGAGGGTACTACGTACGTAGGAGGGGGCGAGGAAGGGGTGGGATCGAGAGGGGGTGTCATCAGTGGTGACCTTCGTCAGTCTCAAGGCCCACCGGTAGGGTGTGCGTGAGTGCGATCATAGCGCGGTAAGTGTATGCATACATATTTGTGCGCGTGTATTGCATGTGTTTCACGTGTTTCGCGAAAAAAAAAGGATGGCATCCTATTTTTAGAGATTGAAAATCTGAAATATTAGTTAAATTTGGTTAATTTTTAGTTAGTTAAGAAAAGATTTTAGTTAATTAAGTTTTAAAAAAAAATTGGCCGGCGCGCGCGCGCCTTCTCTCTGGCCGGCGGCGCCCCTTTCTCGCGGCGCGGCGCGCCCCCTTCCTCTCGTGCGGCGCCGCCCCTTTCCTCTCGTGCGGCGCCGCCCCTTCCTCTCGTGAGTGGCGCGGCGGCTGCGGCGACGGCGCGGCACGGGCGGCGGCGGCGGTTGGATCCTTACGGGCGCGCGCGGCGAGAAGAGACGATGGAGGAGCCGGCGATGGCGGCGACGGCGCGGAGACGACGAGGGCGGCGACGGCGATCGACGGCGTCTCAGAGCAGCGCGCAGGGTGTCATTCGGGCGGAGGAAGAAGAACTGCCGTGGCAGTTCGCGCGGCGAGAATTTATAGGACCCCCCTTTAGTCGCGGTTGGGGTCGCCAACCGCGACTAAAGGGATTTTCGTCGGGTTTTTTCGTTCCCGCGCGCAAAGACCTTTAGTCGCGGTTGGCGAGGCCAACCGCGACTAAAGGTATTTTTTCAAAATATTTTTATTTTTGAAAATGTTAAAAATACATATAATATATCAAAAAATTCAGAAAATAAAACTAATTCAATTCAAAATCTTAAAAATACAAATAATATATCAAAAAAATCAGAAAAATAAAACTAATTCAATTCAAAATCTTAAAAATACAAATAATATATCAAAAAATAAAGAAAAATAAAAATAGTTCATTTAAAAATCTTAAAAATACAAATAATATATCAAAAAATTCAGAAAAATAAAACTAATTCATTTAAAAATCATAAAAATACAAATAATATATCAAAAAATTCAGAAAAATAAACTAATTCATTTCAAAATCTGAAAAATACAAATAATATATCAAAAAAATCAGAAAAATAAAACTAATTCATTTAAAAATCTTAAAAATACAAATAATATATCAAAAAATAAAGAAAAATAAAACTAATTCATTTAAAAATCTTAAAAATACAAATAATATATCAAAAAATTCAGAAAAATAAAGCTAATTCATTTCAAAATCTTTCCGCCTCCCTCTTCCCACTAGTTCTTCCCACCAGTTCTTCCCGGCCGCCTCTGTCTTCCGAAGATATTGTAGGGCGTGTGCACCGACGACATCTTCGAGAAGTTGCGCCACGGGAGATTTTCCAACCCTTTACCCAACACTGTTAGAGGAGATGAAGTCTTTCACGGGCTTGCAGGAAAATTTTCCCGAGGAGCAACTTCCGAAGATGTCGTAGGGCGTGTGCACCGACGTCATCTTCGAGAAGTTGCGCCACGGGAGATTTTCCAACCCTTTACCCAACACTGTTAGAGGAGATGAAGTCTTTCACGGGCTTGCAGGAAAATTTTCCCGAGGAGCAACTTCCGAAGATGTCGTACGACGTGTGCACCGACGACATCTTCGAGAAGCTGCGCCACGGGAGATTTTCCAACCCTTTACTTCATCCATGGGGATGAAACTCTCCCTACCTGCTAGGTTGGCTTGTTGGTCTGCTTGCCAAGGCGTATCGATGTTCCTTTTATAGGCACGGCGCCGCTTCGGCTTTGGCTTGTTCCTCCGACAGGGCGTCGTGCGCTACATGCTTTATCTCATCGAGCAGTGCGTCCACCCACGCGTTCTTATCCTGCCGACAGCTTTAGTCACGGTTGCACCCTCCAGCCGGGACTAAAGCTTACCCAAACATCCTTATCCCACCGACAGTTTTCATAGATGACACAAAAACCACCTTTAGTCCCGGTTGCACCCACCAGCCGGGACTAAAGCTTACCCAGATGTCCTTATCCCACCGACAGTTTTATTAGATGATACAAAACCACCTTTAGTCCCGGTTGCACCCACCAGCCGGGACTAAAGATTAGATGACCAGCTCTGGATTCCTCTTCTTCCCGCCATTTCTTCCCTGTCTTCCCGCCTCTTTCTTCCCGCCTCTTTCTTCCCGCCACTTTCTTCCCGCCACTTTCTTCCCGCCACTTTCTTCCCGCCTCCTGTCTTCCCGCTCCCATTTTTCCCGCTATTTCTCACTACATATATGTAGCCCGGCTTGGCCAGCATTATCACATCTCTACAATCTCTCATCACTCTCTCATGGCTTCCACCGCACCAACTCTAACCTACCAGCAGGTGGAGGAGCTTTGCGCCTCGAACTACCCTTGCCCACCGGGCTACCGCGTCCCCGCCGGGCTGGAGCCTAAGCGCCGGCGGCGTGCCGGTCCCTCCCGTCCCTCGTGGTGCTGCGCGCCGGGCGGCCATCACGAACCACTACTACCTCGACCTCACGCCGGAGCAGCGGATGAATCCCCGCTGGCATCCCGATAACCAGCATACTTGGGACGCCTTCTTCATCAATCGGCGTGAGAGGGCGCTCGCCAGGTATGAGGAGGACGGTCTACCTCCTGGGAACTTCCACGAGGTCGGCCGTCGCCTATGGTGGTACGGCCGGACTCTGCAGAGCGTCATGGACTACATCACGGCCGGCGATATCCCCCGCCTGCGCTACCCTCAGTTCGAGCCACGAGCGCCGCCCGACGACAGCGACGACAGCAGCGACGACGACGGCGGCAACTTAGAAGTCGACGTTTACCAGTACAACGGCGGCGGCTATGAAGACTACGAGTATGCATATTATACGCCTAGGTAGGAGTATGACTAAATCACTCCAAATTTCATGTATCATCAGTGTGGTTTCTCGAATCAATCGAATCATTCGAAAATGGACACCAAACACATCACGGGTAATATAATTCACATGATCCATTCAATAAAGTTTGGTACAATAAATTATTACACATCATTTCTTCCCTTGTGTCCCTGCTTGCTTACGATTGTGCCGTATCCATGGAGCATCCTCATCATTTAACTTAATGCTTGGGTCGGTGTTCACTTTGAAGGGCGGAATTTCAGCAAACATATTATAATCTTCGACATGTCTGTCTTGTCCTCCACTCCCACGATGTTTCTTTTCCCCGAAAGAACAATGTGGCGCTTTGAATCATCGCATGATGTACTCGATCGTTTTCTTATCTTTCCGTTTCCTCGGTTTGCTACTCATGTCCTTCACATAGAAAACCTGAGCGACATCTTTCGCTAGGACGAATGGTTCGTCAAGGTAACCAAGATTGTTGAAATCCACCATTGTCATTCCGTATTGCTGGTCCACCTTTACCCCACCTCCTGTTAGCTTGAACCATTTGCACCGGAACAAAGGGATCTTAAAGGAGGGTTGATACGTCTCCGACGTATCGATAATTTCTTATGTTCCATGCCACATTATTGATGATATCTACATGTTTTATGCACACTTTATGTCATATTCGTGCATTTTCTGGAACTAACCTATTAACAAGATGCCGAAGGGCCAGTTCCTGTTTTCGCTGTTTGTGGTTCCGAAATCCTAGTAAAGAAATATTCTCGGAATCGGACGAAATCAAGACCCGGGTTCCTATTTTTCCCGGAACCATCCGAGAACACCCGAGAGCCGCCAGAGAGAAGCCACGGGGGCCCCACACCACACCCGGCGCGGCCGGAGGGGGGCCGCGCCGCCCTATGGTGTGGGCCCCCCGAGCCCCCTCCGAGGCTGCCCTTCCGCCTATTTAAAGCCTCCGTCGCGAAAACCCCGATGCGAAGAACCACGATACGGAAAACCTTCCGGAGCCGCCGCCATCGCGAAGCCAAGATCCGGGGGACAGGAGTCTCTGTTCCGGCACCTGCCGGAGCGGGGAAGTGCCCCCGGAAGGCTTCTCCATCGACACCGCTGCCATCTCCACCGCCATCTTCATCACCGCTGCTGCTCCCATGAGGAGGGAGTAGTTCTCCATCGAGGCTCGGGGCTGTACCGGTAACTATGTGGTTCATCTCTCTCCTATGTACTTCAATACAATAATCTCATGAGCTGCCTTACATGATTGAGATTCATATGATGATGCTTGTAATCTAGATGTCACTATGCTAGTCAAGTGAGTTTTACTTATGTGATCTCCGGAGACTCCTTGTCCCACGTGTGTAAAGGTGACAGAGTGTGTGCACCGTGTGGGTCTCTTAGGCTATATTTCACGGAATACTTACTCACTGTTATGAATGGCGTAGTGAAGTGCTTATTTATATCTCTTTATGATTGCAATGTGTTTTGTATCACAATTTATCTATGTGCTACTCTAGTGATGTTATTAAAGTAGTTCTATTCCTCCTGCACGGTGTAATGGTGACAGTGTGTGCATCCGTGTTAGTACTTGGCGTATGCTATGATCATGATCTCTTGTAGATTGTGAAGTTAACTATTGCTATGATAGTATTGATGTGATCTATTCCTCCTACATAGTGTGAAGGTGACAGTGTGCATGCTGTGTTAGTACTTGGTTTAGTCGTATTGATCTTTCTTGCACTCTAAGGTTATTTAAATATGAACATTTAATTGTGGAGCTTGTTAACTCCGGCATTGAGGGTTCGTGTAATCCTACGCAATGTGTTCATCATCCAACAAGAGAGTGTAGAGTATGCATTTATCTATTCTCGTTATGTGATCAATGTTGAGAGTGTCCACTAGTGAAAGTCTAATCCCTAGGCCTTGTTCCTAAATATCGCTATCGCTGCTTGTTTACTTGTTTTATCTGCGTTACTACTGCTGCGTTACTACTGCTGCGTTACTCACTGCTTGTTTACTTGTCTTGGGAAAAGCACTTTTCTGGTGCCGTTGCTACTACTTATTCATACCACCTGTATTTCACTATCTCTTCGCCGAACTAGTGCACCTATTAGGTGTGTTGGGGACACAAGAGACTTCTTGCTTTGTGGTTGCAGGGTTGCATGAGAGGGATATCTTTGACCTCTTCCTCCCCGAGCTCGATAAACCTTGGGTGATCCACTTAAGGGAAACTTCTCTGCTGTTCTACAAACCTCTCGCTCTTGGAGGCCCAACACTCGTCTACAAGAATAGAAGCTCCCGTAGACATCAAGCACTTTTACGGCGCCGTTGTCGGGGAGGAAAGGTAAAAAGGCACTCATACTCCGGTTCCGTGTACGATACTTTTCTGCGCCGTTGTGTTTGTGCTCAAAGCTATTTCCTTTAGATCCTGCAATTGCATCTTTTTGTTTCTTGTTTACACTAGTTTGGCATAATGGACAACAATGAGCTTCTTATTCTATTTCCTGATTTAAGACATGGATGGTTTGATCCGAAAATTAAAAAACCCATGGAACGTATTAGCATGAATACTTTGAATACCATTGTTGGTAATGATATGGAAAATTCTAAGCTTGGGGAAGCTGGTTTTGATGAGCATGATATTTTTAGTCCCCCAAGCATTGAGGAGAAAATTTTCTTTGATGATACTTTGCCTCCTATTTATGATGATTATAATGATAGTGGTCTTTTGGTGCCACCTACTATGGAGAGTAAATTTTGTTGTGATTATACTATGCCTCCTACAATCGATGAGAATAATAATGATAGCTACTTTGTTGAATTTGCTCCCACTACAACTAATAAAATTAATTATGCCTATGTGGAGAGTAATAATTTTATGCATGAGACTCATGATAAGAATGCTTTATGTGATAGTTATATTGTTGAGTTTGCTCATGTTGCTACTGAAAGTTATTATGAGAGAGGAAAATATGGTTGTAGAAATTTTCATGTTACTAAAACACCTCTCTATGTGCTGAAATTTTTGAAGTTATACTTGTTTTATCTTCCTATGCTTGTTACTTTGCTCTTCATGAATTTGTTTATTTACAAGATTCCTATGCATAGGAAGCATGTTAGACTTAAATGTGTTTTGAATTTTCCTCTTGATGCTCTCTTTTGCTTCAAATACTATTTCTTGCGAGCGCATCATTAAAACTGCTGAGCCCATCTTAATGGCTATAAAGAAAGAACTTCTTGGGAGATAACCCATGTGTTTATTTTGCTACAGTACCTCTATTTTATATTTGTGTCTTGGAAGTTGTTACTACTGTAGCAACCTCTATTTATCTTAGTTTTGTGTTTTGTTGTGCCAAGTAAAGTCTTTGATAGTAAAGTGAATACTAGATTTGGATTACTGCGCAGAAACAGATTTCTTTGCTGTCACGAATCTGGGTCTAATTCTCTGTAGGTAACCCAGAAAATTAAGCCAATTTACGTGAGTGATCCTCAGATATGTACGCAACTTTCATTCAATTTGGGCATTCTCATTTGAGCAAGTCTGGTGCCCTAATAAAATCCATGTTTACGGACTGTTCTGTTTTGACAGATTCTGCCTTTTATTTCGCATTGCCTCTTTTGCTATGTTGGATGAATTTCTTTGATCCATTAATGTCCAGTAGCTTTATGCAATGTCCAGAAGTGTTAAGAATGATTGTGTCACCTCTGAACATGTTAATTTTTATTGTGCACTAACCCTCTAATGAGTTGTTTCGAGTTTGGTGTGGAGGAAGTTTTCAAGGGTCAAGAGAGGAGGATGATATACTATGATCAAGAAGAGTGAAAAGTCTAAGCTTGGGGATGCCCCGGTGGTTCACCCCTGCATATTTTAAGAAGACTCAAGCGTCTAAGCTTGGGGATGCCCAAGGCATCCCCTTCTTCATCGACAACTTATCAGGTTCCTTCTCTTGAAACTATATTTTTATTCGGCCACATCTTATGTACTTTACTTGGAGCGTCTGTTTGTTCTTGTTTTTCTTTTTGTTTGAATAAATGCTTGTGTGGGAGAGAGACACGCTCCGCTGGTTCGTATGAACACATGTGTTCTTAGCTTTTAATTTTCATGGCGAAGTTTCTTCTTCGTTAATTTGTTATATGGTTGGAATTGGAAAATGATACATGTAGTAAATTGCTAAAATGTCTTGAATAATTTGATACTTGGCAATTGTTGTGCTCATGTTTAAGCTCTTGCATCATGTGCTTTGCACCCATTAATGAAGAAATACATAGAGCTTGCTAAAATTTGGTTTGCATAATTGGTCTCTCTAAGGTCTAGATAATTTCTAGTATTGAGTTTGAACAACAAGGAAGACGGTGTAGAGTCTTATAATGTTTACAATATGTCTTTTATGTGAGTTTTGCTGCACCGTTCATCCTTGTGTTTGTTTCAAATAACCTTGCTAGCCTAAACCTTGTATCGAGAGGGATTACTTCTCATGCATCCCAAATCCTTGAGCCAACCACTATGCCATTTGTGTCCACCATATCTACCTACTACATGGTATTTATCCGCCATTCCAAAGTAAATTGCTTGAGTGCTACCTTTAAAATTCCATCATTCACCTTTGCAATATATAGCTCATGGGACAAATAGCTTAAAAACTATTGTGGTATTGAATATGTACTTATGCACTTTATCTCTTATTAAGTTGCTTGTTGTGCGATAACCATGCTTCGGGGACGCCATCAACTATTCTTTGTTGAATATCATGTGAGTTGCTATGCATGTCCGTCTTGTCCGAAGTAAGAGAGATCTACCACCTTAATGGTTGGAGCATGCATATTGTTAGAGAAGAACATTGGGCCGCTAACTAAAGCCATGATCCATGGTGGAAGTTTCAGTTTTGGACATATATCCTCAATCTCATATGAGAATAATAATTGTTGCCACATGCTTATGCATTAAAGAGGAGTCCATTATCTGTTGTCCATGTTGTCCCGGTATGGATGTCTAAGTTGAGAATAATCAAAAGCGAGAAATCCAAAATGCGAGCTTTCTCCTTAGACCTTTGTACAGGCGGCATGGAGGTACCCCATTGTGACACTTGGTTAAAACATGTGTATTGCGATGATCCGGTAGTCCAAGCTAATTAGGACAAGGCCGGTGCGGGCACTATTAGTATACTATGCATGAGGCTTGCAACTTGTAAGATATAATTTACATAACTCATATGCTTTATTACTACCGTTGACAAAATTGTTTCATGTTTTCAAAATAAAAGCTCTAGCACAAATATAGCAATCGATGCTTTCCTCTTTGAAGGACCATTCTTTTACTTTTATGTTGAGTCAGTTCACCTATCTCTCTCCACCTCAAGAAGCAAACACTTGTGTGAACTGTGCGTTGATTCCTACATACTTGCATATTGCATTTGTTATATTACTCTATGTTGACAATATCCATGAGATACACATGTTATAAGTTGAAAGCAACCGCTGAAACTTAATCTTCCTTTGTGTTGCTTCAATACATTTACTATGAATTTATTGCTTTATGAGTTAACTCTTATGCAAGACTTATTGATGCTTGTCTTTAAGTACTATTCATGAAAAGTCTTTGCTTTATGATTCACTTGTTTACTCATGTCATTACCATTGTTTTGATCGCTGCATCCATTACATATGTTTACAAATAGTATGATCAAGGTTATGATGGCATGTCACTTCAGAAATTATCTTTGTTATCGTTTTACCTGCTCGGGACGAGCAGAACTAAGCTTGGGGATGCTGATACGTCTCCGACGTATCGATAATTTCTTATGTTCCATGCCACATTATTGATGATATCTACATGTTTTATGCACACTTTATGTCATATTCGTGCATTTTCTGGAACTAACCTATTAACAAGATGCCGAAGGGCCAGTTCCTGTTTTCTGCTGTTTTTGGTTCCAGAAATCCTAGTAAAGAAATATTCTCGGAATCGGACGAAATCAAGACCCAGGTTCCTATTTTTCCCGGAACCATCCAGAACACCCGAGAGCCGCCAGAGAGAAGCCCTGGGGGCCCCACACCACACCCTGGCGCGGCCAGGGGGGGCCGCGCCGCCCTATGGTGTGGGCCCCCCGAGCCCCCTCCGAGGCTGCCCTTCCGCCTATTTAAAGCCTCCGTCGCGAAAACCCCGATGCGAAGAACCACGATACGGAAAACCTTCCGGAGCCGCCGCCATCGCGAAGCCAAGATCCGGGGGACAGGAGTCTCTGTTCCGGCACCTCGCCGGAGCGGGGAAGTGCCCCGGAAGGCTTCTCCATCGACACCGCTGCCATCTCCACCGCCATCTTCATCACCGCTGCTTGCTCCCATGAGGAGGGAGTAGTTCTCCATCGAGGCTCGGGGCTGTACCGGTAGCTATGTGGTTCATCTCTCTCCTATGTACTTCAATACAATAATCTCATGAGCTGCCTTACATGATTGAGATTCATATGATGATGCTTGTAATCTAGATGTCACTATGCTAGTCAAGTGAGTTTTACTTATGTGATCTCCGGAGACTCCTTGTCCCACGTGTGTAAAGGTGACAGTGTGTGCCCCGTGTGGGTCTCTTAGGCTATATTTCACAGAATACTTACTCACTGTTATGAATGGCGTAGTGAAGTGCCTATTTATATCTCTTTATGATTGCAATGTGTTTTGTATCACAATTTATCTATGTGCTACTCTAGTGATGTTATTAAAGTAGTTCTATTCCTCCTGCACGGTGTAATGGTGACGAGTGTGTGCATCCGTGTTAGTACTTGGCGTATGCTATGATCATGATCTCTTGTAGATTGTGAAGTTAACTATTGCTATGATAGTATTGATGTGATCTATTCCTCCTACATAGTGTGAAGGTGACAGTGTGCATGCTGTGTTAGTATTTGGTTTAGTCGTATTGATCGTTCTTGCACTCTAAGGTTATTTAAATATGAACATTTAATTGTGGAGCTTGTTAACTCCGGCATTGAGGGTTCGTGTAATCCTACGCAATGTGTTCATCATCCAACAAGAGAGTGTAGAGTATGCATTTATCTATTCTGTTATGTGATCAATGTTGAGAGTGTCCACTAGTGAAAGTCTAATCCCTAGGCCTTGTTCCTAAATATCGCTATCGCTTGCTTGTTTATTGTTTCTACTGCGTTACTACTCGCTGCGTTACTACTGCTGCGTTACTACTGCTTGCTTACTGTCCTGGGCAAAGCACTTTTCTGGTGCCGTTGCTACTACTTATTCCTACCACCCGTATTTCACTATCTCTTCGCCGAACTAGTGCACCTATTAGGTGTGTTGGGGACACAAGAGACTTCTTGCTTTGTGGTTGCGGGGTTGCATGAGAGGGGTATCTTTGACCTCTTCCTCCCTGAGTTCGATAAACCTTGGGTGATCCACTTAAGGGAAACTTGCTGCTGTTCTACAAACCTCTGCTCTTGGAGGCCCAACACTGTCTACAAGAATAGAAGCTCCCGTAGACATCAAGGGTCCATAGTCAAGTTCCCATATCTCCTCTATGTAATAATAATATGTGACCATTTGCCCATTCTCGGTTGCTGCATCAAAGCGGACACCACTGTTTTGGTTGGTGCTCTTTTTATCTTGGGTGATCGTGTAAAATGTATTCCCATTTATCTCGTACCCTTGGAAAGTCGTTATAGTCGAAGATGGTGTCTTGGCCAACATGTACAGACTGATCTACAACATCATCGTCATTCATTAAATATTTTCTCAACCAACTGTCGAAAGTCTCCATGTGGGCCTTCCTAATCCAGGATTCGAGGCTTCCCGGGTTGTCCGAGCGTAAAATATTCTTGTGTTTCTCAAAGTACGGAGCCACCAAGCTGGAATTGGTCGAACCGTGTGGTGTGCTTCGGTCATAGAATGGCCGTCCATACATATCGTTGATTTCCTTCCGATCGTGCCTTTTCCACTTAGTCTCCCCTCGTGCCGCGATCGAGGAAGACCAATCGGCTTAAGGTCAGGAACAAAGTCAACACAAAACTCAATTACCTCCTCATTTCCATAGCCCTTGGCGATGCTTCCTTCTGGCCTAGCACGGTTACGAATATATTTCTTTAATACTCCCATGAACCTCTCGAAGGGGAACATATTGTGTAGAAATACAGGACCGAGAATGGAAATCTCTTCGACTAGGTGAACCAGGAGGTGCGTCTTAATATTGAAGAAGGATGGCGGGAACACCAACTCGAAACCGACAAGACATTGGACCACATCGTTCCGTAACCGTGGTAGAACTTCTGGATTGATTACCTTTCGAGAGATTGCATTGAGGAATGCACATAGCTTCACAATGGCTACTCGAACATTTTCCGGCAGGAGCCCCCTCAAAGCAATCGGAAGCAATTGCGTCATAATCACGTGGCAGTCGTGAGACTTCAGGTTTTGGAACTTTTTCTCCGCCATGTTTATTATTCCCTTTATATTGGACGAGAATCCAGACGGGACCTTCGTACTGCTTAGGCATTCAAAAAAGATGACCTTCTCTTCTTTGGTCAGAGCGTAGCTGGCATGACCTTGAAACCATTCCGGATGCCGGTCATCAGGGTCTTTCAAACATTGCTGGTCCTGCCGTGCTTCCTTTGTATCATTTGTCTTCCCATACACGCCCAAGAAGCTTAGGAGTTTCACGCAAATATTCTTCGTAACATGCATCACGTCGATTGCAGAGCGGACATCTAGGACTTTCCAATATTCTAGCTCCCAGAATATAGATTTCTTCTTCCACATGGCCGCGTGCCCGTCAGCTCCCTTCGGAACTGATTGTCCGCCAGGACCCTTTCCAAAGATGACTTTCAAATCCTTGACCATATCAAATACCTCAGCACCGAGTGCGTTCCGCGAGCTTCGGCCGGTGATCTGCCTTGTCGTTGTAATGCTTGCCTTTCTTTCTTACTCGGATGAATTTTCGGAAGAAATCGACGATGCCCAAGGTACACGTTCTTCTTACAATTTGGAAAATGTACACTTTCAGTCTCATGTAAGCAGTGCGTGCATGCATTGTATCCCTTATTTGACAGTCTCGAAAGGTTACTAAGAGCAGGCCAATCGTTGATGGTTACGAAAAGGAACGCTCGTAGGTCAAATTCCTCTTCTTTGTGCTCATCCCACACACGGACACCAGGTCTGCCCCACAACTGTAAAAGTTCATGATATGGGGTGGCCCGATCTTCTCAGTAAGCAACGGTGGTGATGATGATCACGGGGTGATGGCAGCGGAGAAACACGACGATGAAGTGGATGATAACTTGTATGACGCAACGAGATCTCTCGATTGGTCCCTGTCGCCAATGCAAGAGCTCTCAACCCTGCAAGATATTCGCAACTCCACACACTTGCGCACGTAGTCGCCGACCAAGAAGCGGTAAGTTGCAATCGTCTAATTCCCAATGGAACAGCAGATCACACAAGACTTTTTCAGGATCTACACAATATCAAGCAATATGGTGTAGGGATTCAATAGTTTTGCTAGAGCAAACAACTAAGAACTAGGGTTTATCTTAAACGTGGTCTAAAGCAGCTAGGGGGCGTCCCGGGCACTTATATAGGTGTCCGGGACGAGTTCGGTCGAAAAGATACAAGAATAACCGACCCGGAATAGATCTGGTCGAGACAGTACTCGGACCGGTCCTGTCCGGAATCCGGTTGACCGGGCCGTGGACCGGCCGGTCCGGTCGGTGGTCCGGTCAACCGGGCGGCAACCGGAAAACTGCGGAGTTTCCGGTTCTGCGCCGTACGATGCACTCCCTCCGGTTGGCGGCCGGTTGGCGGCCGGTTGACCGGGCCAGGGACCGGGCGGCCCGGCGTGGGGGCCGGTCTGACCGGGCGCTGGACCGGCCTGGACTTGTTCTTCTCCTCTCGCGCATTCCTCCCGCTCCTCCCTCGCGCGTCCATGAGATATCTTCATGTCCAGCTCCTTGTCCAGCCTTCACGTCCATCTTCACGTCCAGCTGCTCCTCTCCTCCTCGTGCGATGCTTGTCTCCTCTTCATACCTGATGATACATAAGTAATAGGATTTAGGTAGTATAAAGTTCTCATCAATCAAGGTATCGTTTAGGAACAAGTTCACCTGTTGTTTAAGTAGCTTCGCACGAGCTCTTGTAATTGGTCCAATCCTGACTTCATTGGACTTGAGCTTCACAGCGAGGTTCATCTTCGCTTGGTAATGACGGAGGTAGTAGTGAGGTAGGGATGTCCTCATCATCTCCCCCCTTCAAAAGGCGTCGACCCCGACGCTCCAAGGTCTTCTCCGTCATATGGTGTCGGATCAGCAACATTGAAAGAATTATCGACACCAAACTCATCCTCCGGAAGATCTATCAAGTATGCATTATCATTGATCTTGGCAAGCACTTTGTAAGGACCAAGCACCACGAGGCTTCAACTTAGACTTCCTCAACTTCGGGAACCTATCCTTGCGAAAATGTACCTGCACCAAATCACTAGTGCTTGAACAACATCTCTTTGCGCTTCTTGTTCATCCTTGCAGCATTGCTCTTGCCTTTCTTCTCGATCAACTCTTTAGTCTTCACATGGATCTTACGCACAAAATCTGCCCTCTTGGATGCCTCCATATTAACTCTCTCAGGTATGGGCAAAGGCAACAAGTCAAGTGGAGTAATGGGTTTAAAACCATACACCACCTCAAAAGGACACAGCTCCGTGGTAGAATGTACCACCCTGTTGTAAGCGAACTCCACATGCGGAAAACACTCTTCCCACTCCTTCAGGTTCTTCTTGATCATGGATCTCAACAATTGTGACAATGTTCTATTCACCACTTCAGTTTGACCATCAGTTTGGGGATGACAAGTAGTGCTGAACAGCAGCTTCGTCCCTAGCTTTCTCCAAAGCGTCTTCCAGAAATAACTCATAAACTTCACGTCACGATCATAAACAATAGTCTTCGGGACTCCATGTAGACGTACAATCTCCCTGAAAAACAGGTTAGCAATATGCGACGCATCGTCGCTCTTGTGGCAGGCAATAAAGTGTGACATTTTAGAAAATCTGTCCACTACCACAAATATAGAATCATGGCCTCTTTTAGTACGCGGCAAACCCAACACAAAATCCATACTAATATCTTCCCAAGGTGTAGTAGGTGCCGGTAACGGAGTATACAAACCGTGAGGCTTCAGCTTGGACTTGGATTTGTTGCAAGTAATGCATCTCCTCACATATCTATCCACGTCCCGCCTCATCTTTGGCCAATAAAAATGATCAGCGAGCATGAGTAGCGTCTTCTCACGCCCAAAGTGACCCATCAAACCTCCAAGCATGTGATCCCCGCAATAAGAGCAAACGCACAGACGATTCTGGAACACATAGTTTGTTAGCTCTAAACAAGAACCCATCATGTATGTGATATTTTTCCCATGCTTTACCAAGAGCACATAAGCGATATGGTTCAGCAAAATCATGATCGGTAGCATACAAATCACATAGTATCTCTAAACCAGGAATTTTAACATCAAGTTGAGTTAATAGCATATTCTTCCTAGATAGAGCATCAAGCAACAATATTATCTTTTCCCTTCTTATGCTTAATAATATATGGAAAAGACTCAATGAACTCAACCCACTTAGCTAGACGCTTATGCAAAGTAGATTGGGCTTTCGGATATTTCAAAGCTTCATGATCGGAATGTATGATAAATTCTTTTGGCCACAAATAATGTTGCCAAACCTCAAGAACTCTAATTAAAGCATACAATTCTTTATCATATATTGGATAGTTCAACTTAGCACCGTGAAAGTTTCTCGAAAAATATGCAATTGGGCGACCCTCTTGCATCAACACACCACCAATTCCAATACCACTAGCATCACATTCAATCTCAAATTGCTTATTGAAATCAGGAAGTGCAAGCAACGGTGCAGAAGTTAACAATCGTTTCAGTTCATCAAAAGCATGATCTTGGGCAACGCCCCACTCAAATGCAACACCCTTTTTAGTCAATTCATTCAAAGGTGTAGCAATAGTAGAAAAATTGGGCACAAAACGGCGATAAAACCCAGCTAGACCATGAAAACTTCGTACTTGACTCACATTCATGGGAGTAGGCCAATTTTGAATAGCTTCAATTTTAGACACATCTACTTCTACTCCATGCTTAGAGACAACATAACCCATAAATATGACCTTATCTTTGCAAAATGTGCACTTCTCAAAATTACCATAGAGTTTACTATCACGCAACACTTGCAAAACATGTCGAATATGTATAATATGATCAGATTCATTGCGGCTGTAGATTAATATGTCATCAAAATACACAACCACAAACTTGCCAATAAAATCACGCAAAACATGGTTCATCGGTCTCATGAAAGTGCTAGGTGCATTAGTCAAACCAAAAGGCATTACTAACCACTCATATAAACCAAATTTTGTTTTAAAGGCGGTTTTCCACTCATCCCCTTCTTTCATCCTAATTTGATGATAACCACTACGCAAACCAATTTTAGTGAAAACAGCAGCACCACTCAATTCATCTAACATATCCTCTAAACGGGGAATAGGGTGACGATATCGAATAGTAATGTTGTTTATCGCTCGACAATCTACGCACATACGCCATGTACCATCTTTCTTAGGAACAAGAATAACAGGAACAGCACAAGGACTAAGGCTTATGCGGATATAACCTTTGTCGAGTAGCGCTTGTACTTGCTTCTGTATCTCCTTCGTCTCTTCGGGGTTCGTTCTATATGGCGCCCGATTGGGTAGAGAAGCTCCGGGAATCAAGTCGATTTGATGCTCAATACCTCGCAATGGTCGAAGTCCTGCGGGTACCTCGTCCGGAAACACGTCGCCAAATTCCTGCAAAACATTAGAAACACCAATAGGAAGAGGGGTCAAGTCGTTAGAAACCAAAACCGTACCCCTGTACAAGAGCACAAGAGGCATGGCTGTAGGATCCTCACTAAATTCTCTCATGTCTTCTTTGGTAGCTAATGAGACTAAGGAATTCACTCTCTCACGTTTCGTTATATCACTCACAACAGTACAATTCTCTCGCCTATCTAATGAAGCATCCTCCAAGTTGACTTCAACTTTCTGACGAGACTCATTGACAATTTGCTGTGGTGTCATAGGATGTAAATTAATTTTCTTGCCCTTGAACTCCAAGTGATATGTATTAGCACGGCCATTGTGTTGCACGTAACGGTCATAGAGCCAAGGCCGTCCCAATAGTAGGTGACACACCGTCATAGGAACAACATCAAAATCAATGCAATCCTTATACGGTCCAATAGCAAACTCAACACGCACCATGTGGTTTACCTTTATCTCACCATTGTCGCTCAACCACTGAATATAGTATGGATGCGGGTGCGGTAGATACTTCAACTTCAGCTTGGTACATAACTCCTTGCTTGCTAAATTGCGGCAACTCCCACCATCAATAATGACCTTGCAAGCCTTGTCAGGACCAACTAAAGCTTTGGTTTGGAACAAATTGCAGCGCCGAGTAGATGCACTAGGCAACACATTAAGAGCACGCTGCGACACAACAATGGTGCGAGCCTCAGACGGATATGCATCTTCACCATCAGTGTCATAATCATCATCTTCTGGAGCATTAGGATCAACATCATCTCCAGTCTCATATTCATTGTCCTCATTGATAACCATGACTTTGCGGTTAGGACAATCTCTCTTGAAGTGACCCTTGCCACCACATGTATGACAAACCATATCATGGTTACGCGCAGTAGACACATTAGAACCACTCGTACTTGTAGCAGATTCGGACTTCTTTGTGTTAGACACATTGGAGACCGGTTTACTAGGAGGAGTAGAGTAAGGTGCAGAGCGCGTCGAAGGCGCCGGCGCCGAAGATGGTACCGTGCGGGGTGTGAAGCGCCCACCTCCTGTAGCTCGACCTTTGACCTTTGCTTCGTCAGCCAACTGTGATTCAGCTTCTCTTGCATGATGTAACAATTGATTCATATTGGTGTAGCTGTAGTGACGAACAATGCCTTTGATATCATACTTCAAACCGTTGAGGAAACGCTGCATTGTCATCTCAAGAGACTCACGGACACGGCCACGCTGCATAAGCATCTCCATCTCCATGTAGTATTCATCCACAGTCTTCACACCTTGTCTCAATAGAGTCAGCTTATCATATATATTCCGCAAGTAATTTGTAGGCACAAAGCGAGAAGTCATTGCCTCCTTCATGGCACGCCATGTGCGTATAGGCTGGTCACCATCTTCTTCGCAATTACGAACAAAAGCATCCCACCAACGCAAAGCGTAGCCATCAAACTCGGAAGAAGCAAGCTTGATCTTCCGGTCTTCAGTATAATGGGGATGTAAGCTCCACAACTTCTCAATCTTGAGCTCCCAAGTGAGGTATTCTTCAACATCAGCTCCTCCTTCAAACTTGGGTATAGAAAACTTGGGCTTACCCAAGCCATCTTCCTCATCTTGTCCACGACCATTGCGGCCAAGTGGAACCCAACCGCGAGGACGATTACCACGTGGCGCATCATGAGCATTGTGTGCGTCATCTTGAAGCTCAGGATCTTCGTCATCTTCTTGTTGTTGTTGCGCGTTCAAATTCTCAACAGCTAAGCGCAAATCAGCAAGATTACGTTGTACATCCGTCATTTGATCTTGCATGGTAGTGACGGTCACATGAGTAGCATCCAGCTTTTGGGAAATCTCATCAATCTTCCCATTAAGCACCTCGTCCCGAGCGCGGAATTCACGTCGCATCTCATTACAAAGAGCCTCATACTCCCTCCATGTGATGATATCTCGCAGCACTCTTGTTTTCCTGGTTAACAATTTTATGATCACTAGCGGACATCGTTAGTAGATTAGTGCACTAAATCAAAAATATATGGTGGTACTCTCACAACTCACTCAAAGCCGATAAGAAAAGGAAATCTTACCGTTCCAAAGTAAATTAGTGTTGCTTACCACTTGTAGTAACAACTAGTGCACGGATGTAGCGAAGCGAATATCAAGGGTATAAGAACAAATCACACGACAAAGCAGGGTATATGTGGGGCTGTAGGTAGGCTACCTATTTGCACCAATAACAAGCTCTAGCGCTGACCGTAGACAACCAATGATACTCACACAAGGCGATATAATGGGGCAATGCAACTATATGTGGGAAAGGTTGCAATGCACAAGAGAGATGCTAGCAAAGCTCAACGAGACATGCACAAGATTGCTCAACTACGGGTGCAGTAAAGTAAACTGAAGGCCTTCACTTGATTCAGCTAGCACGTCACGTTTCTTTTTGGATTTTCTTTTGTAAGACACGCAACTATGTAGCTCTTTTTGCTTCTTTTCAATTTTCTCTTTTTTTTTGACTCAACTCCTTGATAACACGGCAAACAGAAATATGCAAAGCACCGATAACCTAACGAGCAGCCTGTCGAGCGGTAAAACTAGTCTCTTCTGGGGAAGTTCCTAGTCACTTTATATCGAAAGGATGTGTCTATGGTTGGGAACAAGCACACTGTACGCTATAAACTGACTCACTACGATGAACTAGATGATAGAGAAAAAGATATGCAAAAATAACTACGAAAAGCAACTAAAACTCGAAATTAGTGCAATCTAAGGCTATGGCAAACCCTAACCCTAATTTTTTTTATGGCTTTTTCTGGATAGGAAAACACTCACAACTCAACTATGGGGTGGATTGTGGATGGCTTACCGAGGAAAACTGGAAATCCGATACCAAGATGATATGGGGTGGCCCGATCTTCTCGAGTAAGCAACGGTGGTGATGATGATCACGGGGTGATGGCAGCGGAGAAACACGACGATGAAGTGGATGATAACTTGTATGACGCAACGAGATCTCTCGATTGGTCCCCGTTGCATTGGCAACAGACTCTCAACCCCGCAAGATATTCGCAACTCCACACACTTGCGCACGTAGCCGCCGACCACGAAGCGGTAAGTTGCAATCGTCTAATTCCCAATGGAACAGCGAGATCACACAAGACTTTTTCAGGATCTACACAATATCAAGCAATATGGTGTAGGGATTCAATAGTTTTGCTAGAGCAAACAACTAAGAACTAGGGTTTATCTTAAACGTGGTCTAAAGCAGCTAGGGGGGCGTCCTGGGCACTTATATAGGTGTCCGGGACGAGTTCTGGTCGAAAAGATACAAGAATAACCGACCCAGAATAGATCTGGTCGAGACAGACTCGGACTGGTCCGGTCTGGAATCCGGTTGACCGGGCTGTGGACCGGCCGGTCCGGTCGGTGGTCCGGTCAACCGGGCGGCAACCGGAAAACTGCGAAGTTTCCGGTTTCTGCCCGGTACGATGCACTCCCTCCGGTTGGCGGCCGGTTGGCGGCCGGTTGACCGGGCCAGGGACCGGGCGGCCCGGCGTGGGGGCCGGTCTGACCGGGCGCTGGACCGGCCTGGACTTCTTCTTCTCCTCTCGCGCATTCCTCCCGCTTCTCCCTCGCGCGTCCATGAGATATCTTCATGTCCAGCTCCTCATCAATCAAGGTATCGTTTAGGAACAAGTTCACCTGTTGTTTAAGTAGCTTCGCACGAGCTCTTGTAATTGGTCCAATCCTGACTTCATTGGACTTGAGCTTCACAGCAGGTTCATCTTCAGTTGGTAATGACAGAGGTAGTAGTGAGGTAGGGATGTCCTCATCAGTTCATCAACTAATTGCCTTAGGTACACATCGATGTCGTTGCCGGGTTGCTTCGGACCTTGGATGAGCACTGGCATCATAATGAACTTCCGCTTCATGCACAACCAAGGAGGAAGGTTGTAGATGCATAGAGTCACGGGCTAGGTGCTATGGCTGGAGCTCGCTCGCCAAAAGGATTCATGCCATCTGTACTTAGACCAAATCTTATGTTCCTTGCGTCAGCTGCAAAATCTTTGAACTCCCTGTCGATCTTTCTCCATTGCGTTCCATCTGCGGGGTGTCTCAACTCCCCGTCCGACTTACGTTCCTCTTTGTGCCATCGCAACAACTTGGCATGCTCTTTGTTCCTGACCAGACGTTTCAACCGTGGTATTATAGGAGCATACCACATCACCTTGGCGGGAACCCTCTTCCCGGGTTTCTGCCCCTCAACATCGTCACCGGGGTCATCGCCTCCGATCTTATAACGCAATGCGGTGCATACCGGGCATTCATTCAAATTCTCGTATTCACCGCGGTAGAGGATGCAGTCGTTGATGCATGCATGTATCTTCGAACCTCTAAACCTAGAGGGCAGACAACCTTCTTTGCTTCGTACGTACGCGGCAGGCAACTCGTTATTCTTTGGAAACATATTCTTCAACATTTTCAGCAAGTCTTCAAATGCCGAGTCAGCTACACCTGCCTGTGCCTTCCATTTCAGCAAATCCAGTGTGCAGCCTAGCTTTTTTAGACCATTATCGCATCCTGGTACAGCGACTTTTTGTGATCCTCTAACATGCGATCCAAATTCTCCCTCTCCTTTTCAGTTTCGCAGCTTCTCCGTGCATCAGCAATGGTCCGACCAAGATCATCAGCGGGCTCATCACGTGCCTCTTCTTCACCTTCCCCTTCACCTTCCCCCTCACCTTCAGCATCCTCCATGAAAGTATCACCGAAATGATCAAGATAGTTTTCATCGATGAAATCATCCCCTTCTTCATCTTCTTCCATTATAACCCCTCTTTCTCCATGCTTGGTCCAACAATTATAGCTTGGCATGAAACCGTGCCGAAGCAGGTGCAGGTGAACTTCTCTTGAGGAAGAGTAACCCTTCTGATTCTTACAGTCAACACATGGACAGATAACAAAACCCTTTTGCTTGATCGCATTAGCCACTACGAGGAAATCTTTCAAACCCGTAGTGAACTCGCCGGAGAGTCGGTTACCGTACATACATTGCCGATTCATCTGCATTATTATAATATAAAATATATAATTAACCATCATGCATTTGTTAAACTAACTAGCTACAAACAATAGAAATTAAACAATGAACTACACACATGCATATTTTATCAATGACACATATATATGAAAGGTTCAAGTTGCTAACCGCGATCGAGGAGGAAAAAATAAATGAGGAAGCTCAAGTGTGGCACCGACACTTCATATCATGTTTGTTTCATGCTCTTGGGGCATTTCATCAAACACTTTGTGTGCATAAGAGGAGCCAAAAGCAAACCTACACCCCCTTGTGAAGTTTGTGAAGAGAAGTGGCACCAAATGGCTAAGTGCTGTGGGCTGAACGGTATATATAGGGGTGGGGCTTTAGTCGCGGTTGGCCTGGCCAACCGCGACTAAAGGCATTCGGGCACCTTTAGTCGCGGTTGGCCAGGCCAACCGCGACTAAAGCTCCTCCCGTCCACCAGCTGGCCACCGAGCGCCCTGGGCCCAGGCCTTTAGTCGCGGTTCGCCTCCCGAACCGCGACTAAAGACTCTGTTAGTCGCGGTTCATATACTTTCGCGACTAATGGGGCTGGACGGAAGGCTCTTTTTCTACCAGTGAATAGCTAGGTCACTGAAATACTATAGAAGTGCTGGCATAGAAGCACTGTTCTAGAAACGTGAAAATGGTATTGTAGTGCTATATTTCATTTTTTTATCGTTGATGGGAAATCCTGAAGCGATGAAATAATAGGGTAGTATATACGAAAAACAAGAGATGATCATAGGAGCTGGAAAAAGTGGGTAGCATTCCAGCAGTACTACAGTGTCATGAAGTGCCTGGAGAGGCAACTCACGGCGGTTAAAAGGTTCGGCGGGTAACTGAGCAAAAAAAAAATAGATATACCACTACTATTTTTCTATACTAAAAGGTGCGGTAGATGGTGGAGTATATTTGTCTCCGTAGTAGTTATAGAAGAAAAATGCTAGTAATATTTTATCAGGCTTAAAGTCTTAAAGAGTTGGCGCCTGAAGTAAGTTTACCTTTCTGAAGGTACGGTAGAAGGAGACAATAGTATTCTCCCCCCCTAGAAGGTAAAGTAAGTATATTTTTCCGATGGTACCATAGAAGAGCACAATTTTTATTATGTGTAAAAAGACGACGAATGTTGGATTTTTCTTAATTACTGTCAAAGAATTATGCACCGGAAAAAATTTAATAACTCGTACAATCTAGAACTATCGTTGATGTTGAAGATTCATGTAAAAATTAGCATGGTCATGCAGCATTGAGAAATTACCGCCAGAGAAATATGCGCCCGGAAGGAGGGGAAAAGGCAGCAGGTCTCCTCCCGGTTGGTCCACGTGGCACCATATGATTGGCGTGGAAGGAGGGGAAAAGGCAGCAGGTCTCCTCCCGGTCGTCTCCCGCGGGTGAGAAAACCCTAGTGCTCCCTCACGCTCCCGCGTCCCTCCCTCTCCTCCCGTCGCCCTTCTCGCGCCGCCACCCTCTCCATCCTCCCGGGCAAGGGGCGACGGTCGCCGAAGAGAGCTAGCTGCAGCGATGCTCTGCCTTGCCATCCTCCCGGCCAAGGTGGCCATCAACACGGCTGTAGGTGGTGCGGTCCGGGAAGACGCGTCCGGACGCCGGCAGCGCGAGGGCGCTGAGGATCTCGGGCTGCAGCAACCTCCGCCTCGCTATCCTGCCGGCCAAGGTCGTGCGGCCTGATGAGAAGGATGTTGTGGCGCCGCAGTGGAGAGGAGCTCGGGCCGCCGCCAAGAGGGGAGATGCCTAGGCACGGCTAAGCTGAGTCGCGGATGATTTGGCCAAGGTCGCCCTCAACACGACATGGCGCCGCCGCCGTTCTCATTTCAATAATACGTCTACAGGTCTGGAGCACACCCCTCTCTCCCTCTCCCTCTCAAATCCCCACAGGTTCTCATCTTGCTTTGTGCAGTAATTTCTGTTTTATTTATGCCTTCAAGGTGTTTGGCAAAAATCCTACAGGGTAGAATATTGGTTTATGCAGTACTTCAGCTTAATTGATGCCTGGAAGGAGCTTTACTTGATGCATGTGTTGCGAGATAGCTGAGATGGTTGTACTTCAAGTGAGCGAAAACAAAAGTGTAGAAATCTTTGATTTCTGAATTGTGAGGTTATGGTTCAGCCGTTCAGGCAAACCATTGTATGCAACAAACTGCTACACATTTTAGTTTTGGATTGCATTATTTGTGCTTCTTCTGCTTCTAATAAAAACGAGCATATACTCATCTTGCTACATTGACACGATGATTTATTTATTTGTAGGAATATGTTTTCTCATGTTCCATACTTCTATTTGTTTTCAGTAACAATGAACATGCCGCTGTTGTACTAGACGAAAACCCAAACGAGCCGCAGATGCCGGCCAGGAGCATGCTGAGGGAAGGGACACACTGACTGAATCATGTGAACATCAAATATAGTTGCATTTTCTTGATGTCAGTTATGACTACCGGCTCCCATACTGAGCATGAGTTGATGATATAGAAGCAAAGGTATCATTTGGACACATGCATATTGCATACTATTTTCTAAAGAGTAAGCTATAGTTAGGTTTGCTCACTAGCATTTTTGCTGCAGGCGTCGAGATGAGCTGAAATTGTTAGTGGTCAAACCATGGGAAGGGAGCAAACAGCAAGGCCAGAAACATGTAAGTCTGCCCACACTGAACTATACTTCCCTCGAGTGTTCTCTTCTTTATATATGCATATTCCTTGCAGGGATCGACAAATATCATGCATCATCTCTTGGGAGAAGACCAAGAAAGCCACGGTCGAGGGAAAGAAGAGGGCCACAGGGATAATCTGGCTTATTTAAGTAAGGTAGTGAAACAGCAGTCCTGGAGGTATGCTGCTCTTTTACATCCTATTGTTCTTGAACCAACAGTTACGCAAGTACAACAAAATTGGTCAGAAGCTCTTTGTTGTGATCTAATAATATAACCTAAAATGTGTAATATTATATCTATTAAATCATGCTTTTTATAAACACGGTTGATATGGTATCTAATATCTGAGGTAAGTACTTCTTTTTCCTATAGATTCTACCATATTTATTCACTCGGAACATTACTATGCTTTGCAGTTGTATTTGCAAATTGTAGACATCAAGAGTTTACCATCTTTAATTCTTGAGAACAGCGTGTATGTATGGTTCACCAGGAGTCAAGCAATATATTTATCAGCGATGATGCCAGATTAGATATTTTTAGTGAAAACATGAGTATTGGATCTGGTTTTCAGTGTGAACCTACTTGAGAACTCAGTCTGACACTAATGGTTGATCAGTAGTTCACCTTCCAAAGTGATAATTTTCCTTGAATGTAATTTAATATTGTCCACCAGTAGTGTTCTTACGTTTTTACAGATTTGTCGAGATGGACGAGGTCGTGGAGCCAATGAGAGGCGTTGCGGACTCACCTGTGTGCTTGCTGCTGGAGAAGGCACATCAGGTCGAGGTTCCAGAATTAATTGATGTTGCAGCCATGGGTATTGCGTTGATCAATAGCAGGGCATCTTACCGCATCCAGATAATAGCCTCCAACCACAGTAAGGTCGTTCCATTCGACTCCAATTTTTCTACTCGGTTTCTTCTACTTTTATAGTGTGATACTGTGATCTGGAGATTCCTACACCAACGAATAGCAATATATTTTGTCTAATTTTCCTTGTTTTTCTGCTTTGTTTGGTCCTGGCCAGAACAGATGTTGTTCCTCTCCTTGTTTTTCTTTTCATGGTAAGTACCATACTCAGCTTGGCTTTGTGGTTTCATGACTGTAGGACATTGTCTCGATGGAAGAAGGTGCAGGCGACATATTATGGCAGTTTGTTCCATGATTTATTCTTGAAACCTCATTTTTTTAAAGTAACGCTGGAGATTTAGAAACTCTGGTTTTTCTTTGGCTTGCAGGGTGTTGGCTACCACGTTAGGTGCTTCTAAGCCTTATTCACCATCTTTTTTCAACTGGATTGAGGTTTGTCTCTACCATCCACTTCTCCGAGCTTTCCTTTTGTTAGCGTGTTAAATTTTTGTGTGTACAAATTAAGAGGACCAGACGCATGCTATCTTATTTTGTGGTGAAGTCTACTGCCTTTGGTCATGTTGTTTCTTTGTAAGGATTGATGTGTTATGACACATACACATGCAAACTATATTGTTTATTTATACTCCTCTTTTGATACAGAATGCTTAATTACCTCGCTTATAGTGCATACTTGCGGGAGGTGCTCGATCAACGAGCACATGAAACCGGCAAGTATGGCAGATGCCGCAAGATGGAAGGTTCTTCTGGTTTATCAGCTTGGTAAGAAACTCATGAATCCTAGATTTCCTCTACATAGGCTTTGAAATCCCTTGACCACAATTGCATTCCACCGTGACTTGTATGCATAGACTTAGGGAAACTGTGTGCAAGAAGCTATGCTAAAATCTGCAGTATTAGGTTTCATATGTCTTTGGATTAATTTTCTTTAACAACCAATATCATTTTTGGTTCCTTATAGAACCAATCAACAATTGAAACAAACGTTTTTTTCATTATTGCTGTGTTAGCTTTGTAAACAACCTTATTCTTGCATTATTTCAACAATATATTATCATCCTCTTTGATCATTTTTATATTGATGCTTGAGTGATAGGAATCATGATATGTTGCATGTTAGTCCTTTAACACAGGGTGTTGCAGCCTGGTGGGCCTTTGTATTCTGTTGTTTCTTCTATGTTGAGTTAGTGGGTGGCTATATCTTCTGATGTCTACTACTATTATTTATCCTGGATAAAAAAACACGATTGCTGAACTCTTTTCTTAGGATCCAGCTCCTTTGTGCCTGCCTTTTTCCTGGAAAGAAATACATCATTCTAAATTAACTTATTTATGAACTTCGATATTCCGTAGGTTTCGATCATTTCGTAGGTTCCCTGTTGCATGGGTGTTTCTCCAGGGATGGTACAAATGGCTATATTCGTGCAGGTGATTCTATCTTTTAGAACATCTCTTATATTACTGAGATACTTGTGCAACACGTAAAAAAAAGATACTTATGCAACATAAATTGATCATATAAAATAATACCCTTTTTTTACTGAACTTGTATCAAGGCAAACACTTAACTCATGCTGATATTGCCTCTTCAAAATCGTCTGCTCAAAGCTTGGAAAATAGCAAAGTGTGAAACATATTGATACTGAAACCCGTCTCCGTTCTATTTCTAACAACAAGATCGCTTTGCCAGAATAGACAAATAGGGATGACCCAGCTTTTGGGCAGTCCGCGGGAAGAACTTGGAGAACTGGAGGTCCCAGACTTTTTGCAGAACAGTGGATAAAATTATTCAGGTGAGGACAAAACATGGGAGTGCACTAGATCAAGTAATAATACATTTGAAATTCACAAAACACTAATTTCATATTTACTAATCCTAGCATCGTAACCATTTCACCTTATATCTAAAATGGTTAATGTTAGAGTTGTACATTTTCAAACCACGGGCAACTTCACAGACATGCAGGGAAGATAATAAGAGCTGATAAAGAACAGTACCAGGTTTAGTCACTAAATCCTTAGTGTTTTTGTAATTTACAAAAAACATCATTCAATAAAAGAATTGGTAAAATATTCAACATTATGTTTACTTGCATTTGGGATCAAATCATGTTCTGGTAAATCAACATTTATCTTCTTTCCATGCTTTTATTTTTGCTCTTATTTGGATTGCATGCATGTTGTGGTTCTTAGCAATGGACATGTTCCCTCCATGAGCTCGCGCTGCTAAGCAGTCGTGACGCCCCATGAAACAAGTCGCGTGGAGGATGCTGCCATTGGAACTGCTGCAAGATTTGTTGGTAAGTCCCCAAATTTCTCTCTCTAGGTTTGCATATTTGATTCTTGCTTGCCTTGATTTAGTGCAGTGCAGTGCAGGAGGTGCAAGCAAAAAAAATTGAACGAAATCCCTGGCAGAAGACATGCTGAGCTGGGAGTTTAAGCCACACCTTTCTTCTACCTGATGACAGTGACGAGGCAAGGTGAGCATCCACCAGCCCTTCTCCACCATGTTGCCAACAAAAATTCAAGCATGTTGTTCACACTTTTAATATTTAGATTGAGCAGAGATGTAGAGGGTCTTGCATTCAATAAGATTCAGGTTTCTGGTTGTCTACATTTGTTTTTACACTTACCTATCTAAATTGGTTATTTTACTGAATTTTTGCTGGCTGCTAATTGTTCAACCTAGAAATTAATGTATCACAAGGCTCAGGTGGTCACTACCAATTGTTCCTACTGTTAGCAAAGCTTCTAACTGCTAACTAAACAGTTCATTTTTCCGTCTCCGAAACTACAGTTGCAACTATTCCGAAGTTAGAGTGCTATAATTGCAATCATGTTGTTGCGTTCTTGTCTCAATAAGAAAATAGCGGAATCATTCTATTGCCTCTTTGAAACTACAGCACTTAAAATTTGTCTTGATTGAGTAACTGAATCCGAGGACCCAAATTAGCGTACACTTGCAAGTAATTTCCAGATGCCCTCTAGCTTGTATCCAGATTTGAGGGGAAAAAGAATGTGTCCAGTAAATGGCATTACATTGTGCTCATGAAATATTTATTATTGCAAATAAGGAGCTAGAATATTATGTGTATTGGAATACCTTTTTGTCCCAGCCACTAAAAGATCTGGGATACATGATACTTCTGATGCCAGAACCATTGATAATTCACTTACAGTTGCCCCCTTAGGCCATCAATCTCTGACAAATAGTGAGGCCCTTACCTTAACTCAGATAACCTCTTATAACTATTCTTGATTTATGCCTTCCATGCATGGCCTCTTGCTACCTTTTCTCCTTTTTGTATTGTGTTGTCACAACTTAAAAAATAGCTAGCTCTTGATTTGTAAATCGACTGCTTGGTTCAGGATTTCCATGTTGTAGATGCCCTATTGGGGGAGATCGATACTCTCACCTATTTATTTATCGACGCCATCCTAAGTATAACAACAAGACACCATTTACTTTCCATTAGGATGTGTGGTCAACTTATCATATCGTAATTCCCAACAAAGAATCATTCATATCAATCACAAGTCTAAGTAAGAACTGAACTGAAATACCGGTGTAGCAACAGATGTAGCAGGACAACAGTCAAGGAAGACAGTATGTAATGGTAAAACTGGAGGATGCAAGGCAAGAAATCTGGACGAACCCCAGTCTTCTCAAAATCTATCGTCAGATTCAAACCCACTTGATATTATCCGTAAGAAAATAAGTCAAGGATCAGATACCACAGTTGTGTCCACAGCTCCCGAAGATGAGCAAACACATTGGCGCCAGGTTCTGATTTCTGAAGACTAAACTTTTACTCAGTAAAACAGTTCACTTCTTTATTTCCCCGTGCCCTTTTGATGTAATATGCCCTTTTTTTGCAGACTATATTTTACTCCTCTGATCCTATAGAGGTGACACTAAGATAAGATGTTCTTATTGTGATGTTGAGCTTTTACTTCATTCACAGGCTACTTTTGTGAGAATGTGAGACTTAGATGGTGTCAATCAGATTGAGTTTCATGCTATGTTATATCCAAGTGAAATATTGTTGCTGATTTACAATACTCTGCTCTTATTGCAATATTGCTATAATATTTCTTTTACCTGTAACATTTCTGTGTAGTGTCACCAAAGACTCCAATTATCATTCAATTTCAGCTATTTATCTCAAGATATTTCAAGCACTCACTTGGATAATCACAATTATTGGAGTGACTCAAATGTTTTGTACACTAATGTCTTTTTTGTACCACAGAAAATAAAAAATTTAAGGTTCTATAAATCTTTCTAACATATACTTCCTCAATAGAAAGTATTGCATTTTGTACTCGTGAGAAACAGATTGTGACTTCTGTTATGCAAACCTACACATGTATGTATATGGTTCCATTGTACATTTGTGCCACCAGAATGGTTAGTTCCATGCTCAACACGAGCTAATGACTTTGCACCGGGTAATTCAAATTTACAAATGCTATTCATTTTCCCAACTTATTTTTATCGTTGTTATACAAAATGCAAATTGACGCGGATTTCACGGGATCGTGCGCCAAGGCGCACATTTAAATCTAGTATATAGTAGTAGTGGTTGGGCTGCCCCATGGGGCAGCTCCTCTCTGGTCAGGTGCAAGCAAATCACGACACCTTCTATCCCAAATATTTTCACTGAGCTAATATTCTTTTCTCAGCTTTTCTCTTATTAGCTTCACGTTTCAAGATCTTTTCTTCACGTGGGGATCTTTCTGTCCTCGTATTTGGTAACACAAAGATAACAGTGTACTCAGGTATCAAACAACATAAGAGTGTATAATTCACAAGTGCATTGAAAACTGAAGACATGAAAGATTATACATTGTTGCCTAATTGCATGTACTACCCAGAGTCTTCAGAAAATAAATAGAAAAGACAAAGGCCTTTGATACTAATTAGAATGCAAGAGTAGAACATATGGAGAGCCGTCGCAACAATTTACTTTCTGTTGAACAACTGCATTCTTTTCTCCTCAATTTTACAATCTTGGAAAAACAAAAATAAAAGGCTGAGAAGCTGAAACATTTCTAGACGAAAAGGTTGTCAGCGCAGCTTTTCATTGATTATAGATTAGAGCAGAGTTACAGGGTTTGAAGGGTGACCGAACCAAGCTAGGAACGAAACCGAAAAAACTAAAGAAAAAAGAATAGAAAGCACCAGAGACTCAGCAGCACCCAGCCGGCCGTTCAGCAACCAACAGAGTGAAAAATATTTAGTCATTCATGTGGTCTTCCTAGGTTCAGCATTTTGGAGCGTCCGACCACATCGACAGGTCCAACGGAATCTGTCTAGACATTTCGGCAGCAGCAAAGTGCGACGCCGGAAGATGCTATCATTTCTTTCCTTCCATGTCCACCACAACAGCTGCATGATGGAACTCCAGGCCTTGCAGTGCTGAACAAAAAGCTTATTAGAAGACAGCTGCCACCAATCAAGCCCAAAAGCCCAAAGGGGCAGTTGGCGAGGAGGCAAACATCTATTTCAGGTTCGATTCTGCAGAGTGGGCTAATAGGGTTGCAGGGCCAGCCTTTCTCAAGGCCTTTAATGCTAATTAGAATGCAAGAGTACATAGCTGTCTTAACGATTATCTTTCTATTGAAGAACTGAATCCGTTTTCCTCAATTTTACTATCTCGAAAAGACATAGTTTGCTAGTTTCAAATGCATAGATAAGACAAGCACACCAGAACACAGATAGAAAATTCCAATCAATAAAATTTAAATTTCAACAGAATATGCACCTACATCTTATTCACTATAATTATCAACCTATAAACCGGGCATTATATACGTGCAAACGTATTTACCACTTGAATGCAAGGCACAAAGAGGGTTAACCACCTGTCTAGCCTGGACCTGTTGCCCTGTTTTCTGAAACAAAAGTACTGTAGAAGATGCATCAATTTGTTGTGAGCACAAGGCACAAAAAGATGCAAGGTAAACCACAAACTGATTCAAGGCCTAAGCTGTAAGTCCTTGAATTGCAAGAAAAAGTATGATATCACAAAGAGGGTTAACCACTTGTCTAGCCTGGACCTGGTGCCCTGTTTTCTGAAACAAAAGTTTGCATACATCCCATCATGACCCATTTTATCACAGATTTCCCGCAATACATATTCCGTATTTTGAAAGATATTTCATAAGTAAACGTATTTTTGTTACCAAGAGGCTTCAGGTGGGACACTTGACTTAATGAAAATGACATGTGTTCATACCTATGGTCCAGAAGCAATTACTAACTTTAACAGGTTTTTGAAGCAATTGCTAACAATTAACCAGTATAGGCCTATGATCACCAAATATATACCTAAGAAGTTCAAAAGGAAATATGAGCAAAAACAACTGTTGAACAAAGGTGTGATCAAGGTCATATAGTACTTGCAATTTATAAAAACGGACTTACATACCAAGCATTATTACCTTTTCCTACCATATTCCATTTCTCACTCTACTCTCTTCTGTAAAAACACCAGAAGATACCATTGTATGCTGCTCAGTGGGAGGAACACCATCCACATAACTCTCTTTTAGCCAAGACAAGATCTTGGATTTTCTCACTGACAGATAAACAAAGAACACATTACTGTGCTATTTGCAACCCAAAGATTTTTTTTCCTAATCCAGCGCATAAAAGAGGAAACATGGTATGCAAAGATGACAAAAACTGTATGCCCAAAAGTAGAAACAGTGTCCTCTAAATATGTATGGCCTAGTTATGCTGATAGCCTGAAGCTAATTATGGCTTTTGATCATATATAAATTGTGGCTGGAGCATGTTTCAGTGCTATCGCCGATCTTACACCAGAGGTGTACGGCCAGGCACCAACAAACTGCGATCTGTCCACAACCTCCACATGAGACAACTTATAGCGATGATCAAAGGCAGTTAGCATATAGAACAGTCGTAAGAAAAGGGCACCCTAAAACGGTAATACTGTAACCGAAGAGACACGCACCACGGAACAGAGCGACACGACCTGAAACTCGTTAGGCCAGAAGTAAAAAAGAAGAAGATAATAACAGGCCAAAGGTACAATCAAATAAGAAATATGTACCTGCCAGAGTAAACACCATGCTCTTGAGTGAATTGCTTGAACATTTTCGCATCACTGCTTCATGGGTCTTGATATTAACAGGCCACTGCTACCTTGCATTATCACCATCATCGAGAAGAGCGACAGGCGGATACTACTTCATAGCTCTGACAAGGAAGATCATAGGAACAAATGCTCTGCATCATATTCTCTAAATTATAGTTATATTACACTTCAACAGTTTGCTGAAGCTATATTCAAAATCGAGTATGGTATATCATCTTTAAGCAACTCTTGAGGCGCTGCATCATATTCTCAGCCCAGCTAATATCAAAAGTGCGTAAGAAAGCATATACAAAATCATATTAAGAACATGAGCAGCAACCGGTTATGCCTGAGTTGATGAAAAGTACCTTCAAAGACATATCATCAATTCCCCTGGTGGTAAATACAACATTAGAACCAGCTTTCAGAACTTTGTCAAATCACTCCTTAGTTATGTTGGATTCTCTGTGGAAATAGTAAGTTATTAGGTATACTGCTAGAGACCATTAAAGTTTAGGGGTGACCGTAAAGGCAAAAGGCATGATGATCCATTAGAAGAAATGAATAAAAGGGTGATAAACTCGTTGCAGATCCATTCGGGAAATACAAAATTAATCGTAGTACTGGACTGCAAAGGAGATAAATTAACATGCCTCAGCTCCCTTGGATCTGATATAAGGACTTGCAATTGTAGCAGGAATGAATCTAGTGGGGAACGGACCTGACATCAAGGAGTACTCGATCGCCAATCGCCACTATTCACCGGCGTGCAGCAGCAGCCGGTCGTCCCCGACATCGGAGGAGAGCAGCATCAGCAGGCCGGCTTCCATGTCGCGGCAGCAGCACATCTGGAGGCACACAGGTCATCCTTCTCCCGGATGACCGCCGGGGCGAGGAAAAGGGGGTCCCTTTCCCCTTCCTCTCCTTTTCCCGGTGGTGGGGGAGGCGGCCACCGGGGTTCTTGACCTTGTCTTCGCAGCTCTGCTGCCCGCTCGCCGCCACTAGTCCCGGTAAATGCAGCCGCCTGCTCGCTCGCTGCCGCCGCCAGGAAGATTGGGAGGGGGAGAAATTAGGGATTTTGGAAGGGAGAGAGCGAAGGTGAGAGGATAGCAAAGGTTCAGCCGTTTTTGTCCTCGCTCGCTTGCAGTACAGCTCCAGTACTCGTGCTGTGTGGTAGTACTACTGCAGTACATATCAGCTGGCGAGGCGGTAGAATTTTCGCCCAGCGCGAGCGCGCGACGGGGATATCGTGGAGAGCTGTGAGATAGGGCAAAGGGGGTCGCACTTGCTTGTTCTCAATACGCTTGAACGAGAGGGCAATCTGATCTGTCTCTCTCTCATCCAATATTGTTAGTTCGTCCGAGAAAAGACATTGTCCAACCTGCGTCTCTTTGAGTTCCTTATTTCTCTTGCACTTCGTCCATTGCATCGTTCTTTATCGATCTGTAGGACCAGGGAGGAGTGAGGTGGTGGTTGGAGGTAGTGAACTGTAGGGCAGGCTCAACTATGGTGGACAGGCAGTAAGTGGCGACTCTTGGTTTTGGTGAGCTCCGGGTGTAAATCCCACATCATCGACCTCAGAGCATCACAGCCGTCTCCCCGACAAAGTCCCTAGGACCGCGTTTTGTCATCCGGATGGACGAAAACGGGCTAGTCGCGCCCCTGGTTCCTCGTTTTCGTCCGGAATAGGCCTTTCATCCGTCCGGAGAGCCCAAGCCATCCCCGGCCCCGCGGGGAGCGCTCGGGGACTCCGGACGAAACGAAAGCGCGAGAAACGCCGAGGAAACTTCCCGCGCGTCAGGTGGCCCCAACTTGTCGGCGAGAGACACCGATCGTCGTCCTCATCGCATCGTCTTCCGCGCGCTGTAAAAGCCTGCCGCCGGTCAGTATTCGCCGGCCGCGTAGCTTCCACGCGGCGAGTTAATGTCGTTGCCTCGGTATCACGCACGCCTACCTCTATTTATCGCCGAACTACCGTGCCTGCCCCACATTCACCTCGCTCGCCTTTCCCCAAATCTTCCCCGATTTCGAACGAACCAGCGGCGATCAGGCAATGGCGAACGACGGTGCGGCCAACAATGGCTTCGGCCGCCGATCTCTCCACCAATGGGAGGGGCGGCTCCTCCACAGCGCGGGCTACCCGGCGCCGCCGGACATCCGCGCGCGGGAGGATGCAGACTAAGCGCGGGCGGCGTGCCGATCCCGCCGCCGCCAATGGGTCGGGCCGCCCTGGAGGCGGAGATCGACGCAGTGCTCGCCACATTCACCGACGAGCAGCGCGCGGAGCCGCGCTTCTTCCCCGACGCCTACGACTCGTGGACCGAGTTCTTCTGGCGTAGGTACGAGCGCGAACTCGCCGCGTATGACGGCCCTCCTCCTCCTCCGGCAAGGAACAACGCCGCCGGCGGTGGTGGAGCGCGCCTGGCCGCACCCTCCCGAATGTGCTCGCGCACATCGAGGGAGAAATTCCCCCGTCCTGGAAATGCCGCCGCCGGACGCGGCTACTGTGTCGCGCCGGCGCGGCAGCTCCTGGATGCCGAGAAGGATGGCGCCGTCCTCCTCCTCGTCGGGGTCAAGGTCGGCGTCCAGGTCCGGTGGGTCGACGTCGGTCTTTGTTAAGAAGGAGCCGACGTCTCCGTCGACACCGGCCTTCGTCAAGAAGGAACCGGCGTCTCCACCGCCGACCAGAGGACGCAGCAGCGGCGCCCTCGTCATCCGCGACCAACCCTCCTCTCCGCAGCGCGGGCGGAAGAGGAAGTCGGCGAAGAAGGAGGCCGCCGCGGCCGCCGCCAACCAGCTCGCCGAGGAGGAGGCAAAGCGCGCGGAGGACGCCGCGGTGGCGGAGGCGATCGCCAGGTCGCTGAAGGACCTGGTGCCCGCCGATAACAGCCTCCCCATCGACGCCGCACTGGAGTGGTCCAGGCGCGACTGGGAGTGCCAGGAGGCGGAGCAGCGGCGGCGGCTGCTGGATCTAGCCGCCGCGCGTCAACTCGCCGCCCGCGCCGCCGCACCAGCCGCCGGAAGGAACGCCGCTCACAGGGAGGTGATCAAGCTCGAGGAGAGCAGCGACGACGACATCTACCGGCCGTCGCCGCCACGCGCCGGCGACGCTGGCCAGGGTACGAGTCGCCGCCGCCCCAGGACGACGCCGGCTCGAGCGACGACGATGACGGCGGCGACTACACGGCCTTCTACCGCCATTTCGGCAAGTAGGAGGCCGGTTTTAGTTTAAGTTTAAGTTATCCCTGGGCGAATTCAAATATATGTACGAATTCGGTCTTTTTATGTACGAATTCGCCTCTATAGGTTAAATATCATTAAATTTCGCTAATGTTTGAACGAGCTTCGCCCAATTTTGTCTGAATTCGCCGTATTACGTCAAAATACTTACATCCATCCTAGGCTCACGGCTGGGAAAATGGGTCTCCTCAGGCTAATTTTTACATCCATCCGGCGCTATTTAGCGCCGGATTTCAGCCTGGGGAGCCCAACGGCTGGAGATGCTCTCAGTACCAGCAATGGCGGCGCTCTCGTTCGCTCCCCTCCTTGGTGGCATTATGGTGGAGCCCCCTTCGCCTCCCATGCCAGTGATTGCTCTGTCTGTCTGCGTGGCGTTATCCGGTTTTTCGTCATGGGCTTAGGCAGTGCGTGGCCATAGGGCCAGCCTGGATGTAGGAGCGGCGACTTATGTTTATCACCACTGCCATGTTTGTGTTGAGGTGCTGGGTGTCGGCTTTGTTCGCTCAGGCGACCGACTCGTGTGGAGCGCAGCCTCAGCGTGGTGTGTTTTGTGCTGTATCAGCTTTTGGCTAGTTTTCCTTATGAATTGGTCAATTCACTTATTCTATAACAATGAAAAGGAAAATATTTTGCCTTAAATAGGAGTTGTCGTTTGACACTCAACGCACTTTGATGATCGTCATTAAAAAGATCCTGACCATCCAATCTTGCAATACGGAGAACCACCGTACAATCCCGTGCCCGCCTCCGCTCGCGGATACCTCACCCTCCACCCCCACCCTCCATACCTCCCTCGTATCGTACGCCTCCACCCATGACGCTTTCTCTCCCTCTCGATGACTGGATCCGATCTGGCCGCCACCGCCGCCTCTACCACCCATATCCCCGGCCATCCCAGACCCTCCCACCGCTGGTCGGGCCTCTTATTTTCCAACGCCTCTCCTCCGGTCCCCTCATATTGGCGACTCTGCTCGCGATCGCTCCCGTGGACGCGCCCGGCATGGCGAGCAGCCAGGGGGCAAGCGAACCAAGACCTGTGAGTCGGAGCTCCAGGCCTGGCCGATGGGCAAGACCAAGGTAGCACTACGGTGGCGATGGGCGACGACTGCGTCCAGTAGGATAGGTGCAGCCGGAAGGAGCTCTTCGCGGCGCAGGATCCATTCATCCATGTGCAGGAGCCACCGTCCTCATCCTCGGACGCCGTGCTTCTGTCGCCGTGATCTCCATGGCGTGGCTGGCCTAGATGATTTCCGGTGCCAGAGAGTTTGCATCGTCGTACTGATGAAAACTGACATGATGACACGATTCTCCCTCCTGTCCATCCCTCTTTATTCGATCAGTGTTTGCTGATTTTCGCATGCCTCAGAGAACCACAAGCTTTCAACATGGTGTGCTTCGTTGTGGCAGCCATCCCCTTCCTACCAATTTGGTGATTTTCGGGAAGTCTTGCAATAATAATGACCATCCACTTCAAAACATTCCTTTGTTTTGTTCAAATTAAAATCGAGTTCGTCTTTTCAAACAACGAATTGATATTCTGATCGTGCCTCTTGTTATTTCCAGGTTGGTGACGTCTTGAGATTGTTCAGTCGGCGTTTTTTTGGGATCCATATACAGAACAGAGTAAATATCAAGAAGTACAGACAAGAAATTCATGGCACTTCTTAGCTTTGAGGTTCGTAAGTACCTGCAGTCTCGCATATATTCATTGTAATGCTCTTATCATTTTAGCCACCAGGGAACCGTCTCACTGACCATATATCATTTGGGTCGTTACTTAGAGCCAGGAAAGCATCTCAAGATAGAAGTTTGTATGTGCATTACAGGGTTGCTATCTGGAGATTTTATTTTTTGCATATGACGCTCAGTTTACATGTTTAAATTGGAGCAGAGGTGAGGTTATAATTGGTTTATTCTTTTGCTTATTTCTCTACTTCTACGTGCAGGTGATGGGTTTGGTTAACATTTTCAGACCAAAATTGGTTGATCTTTCAGACCATTTATACCTTTTAATAAAGCAAAATATGCTATGTGCTTTTGAATAATTCCAAAGGTAGCTGGAGCTCCTGGAAAATTGTCGTTGTACGGTGAAACATAAGAAAATTTGGAATCAAAGAAGTTGCTAGAACTAGCAAGGTTATACTTTTTGAGAAAATATTAGAACCATATTCTGCTTTCGCTCCAGACTAGATCTAATGTGCCTTATTAATGTAATGGATAACTTTGCGGCGTGAGAAAATCGGACGAACGGCTCCCTTTTGGATGTTTCTGTAGAATCCTATCATGATCCTTCAGAATATGCATTAAGAGTCTACACCGAGCACTACAATGAAGACTACCAATAACAAGTCTGAAGAACCTTCACAGGTAGGAAATGACATTTTTCATCATTCATATAATTTTTCATGTATCCATTTTTTCTTTAGCATTGCACCAACATTGTTTCCATTTATTTTGACCTGGTATGTCGTGTTGTCTGAATTATGTTCGTTCATTCAACAGAAATCAACAACTCTGCCTATGCTTTTTAGGAATAGCCGGTCCCAAGCCCGAGTAAAGGAGGAGGGTTGTGATAGGCTTGGCGAGGCAACGTAAAAATCAGCCTCTCCTATGGATATGAAACCCATTCAATGGAAATCAACACATGTAATAGAATGCCACGGCAGGGCGGGGAGTTATGGCAGTCTGAGCCACAGTGCTATCCAATGTAATTATGGACTTGCAAAAGAGTATAAACTGTAGGAAATAGTGAGGGATTTGGATCTGGTCTTGTATCTGCATATGGCTCATTACTTGGTTGACAAAGAGTTTTATCATCTAAAGATGTTACTGTTTAGAATAAAGTGATTTATTGGAAGCTCGTAAGCATCTTTGGTACTACTTAATGGCAGCTGCAGAAGTGTTACATAATGATATAGTGCAATTCATTTTCCATGTAGACCCTGGGCTTATGGAGTTGCTAAATTATGTGGGGTTGTTATATTTTCAGGAGACATGCGACGGTGGAACGGGTAAAGGGAGGGGTAATGGAGGATGAGTAAGATATTGGGGCCATGATGCCTTATCTCTATACAGCTACATCACTATGGCCTCGCTTCATGTGGTTCTTCTCTTTTTTCCTTTGGAAGGCAATTTGTAAGCTTAACTAGAACACCAGGCGCTTCTAGGACACTAAGCAAGTTCTACAAACCAATAAATTTGTAACATATTCTATAATAACTATGTGTATCATATTTCTAAACTACTACCAATGCTTTCATTTTTCTAGCGTCAGTTCACTGTTTATTATACCATTCTTTGGTGATAAATTATTGTTTCAAGAAAAGGTTTTATATCAAAACTATAGATAATTGGTAGAATTAAGAGTATATTCTAGAGTGAAGTATGCACATTGAATATCTTTCAACTTTTTCTCTTTGCTAAAATTTGTACTATCATCTATTTAAATAATCATTTAACCCTCGATAGATCATTGTAATCATTGCACTTCTAAGGAGCTCATTGTGCAAAGTATTCCAATGTGGCTGCCATATTGTTGCAGCTCCTTGATTTAAATGGACAATATGTCATGTGGTTTTGTTTGCATTCTGAAAAATAAAATGTCTTGAATGACTAATTATCCATGTGATATGTTTTGTGGGGATATGGAACAGTGGAGCGCGTAAATAAGGAAGACCACATTCTCTTGAAAAGTGGGACTAAAAATGGAGCGAGAGTTGAAACAAAGTGAAATAGATGATGAAAAATACATTTATATTAGTCTAAGTGCTTATTTCATATTCAAACGACATCAAATTATATTGGTTATGAAAAAATACTTCAAGCGGGGTGAAATCTTGTGTTTTTTGTGGAATATCTTGTGGCTGTCTTTTTCGTACACGTGAAATGTTGCATGAATTATATATTGAAAAGAGAAATAGAGGCCGTAGCAGCGCACGGGAATTCAAGTAGTTTAAAAACAGGTTAATCGGGTGGTAAAATTAGCCATTTGCCTGAAGAAATGGAAGAATATTCAAATAAATAAATAACCGCCATCATAATCATGTGATTTTGGTTTTTGTTAGTGGAATTTATCCAAGTTTATGTAGCTGAGAAATACCAAAAGTGAAGCATGAGAAAAGTCATATTAGCACTGTCACTATTAGCAGCAAATGCTAAAGTAAGATAGATTAGAATATGCCTAGCCTGTAGTTGAAGGTTTTGCATTTAATGAGCCTGGATCCTTGACATGTAATAACTGGCTGAAATATAATTAACCTCGTATACTAATTTAATTTTTCTATACTGCACGACAATGCTCAACAAAATTGGCTAGTGTAGCAGTCTCATTCGTATGCAAGATAGAGGTCACATGCAGAAGGTTCTCTTATTTTATATCAGAATCATTCCAGGAGACATTAACTCTATACCACGATCATAGAATTTATGTGGTTAGCTAAAAATTGAATGAAGACGATGCAAGAATAAATCAGTTTCTTAGAACCAGCGAAAAAGCCCCATACCTTGCACATCAGAATCAATATTCAAGTAAGCCACCACTTTTGGAGTGATGGATGCAGATCGGATCATCTGGTTGATTAAATTATAAATTCTGTAGTCCAAGATAAAAAAAATCTGAATTCCTTTAGTTTCACCTTATGCTCTCAGACAAATGATGGTGTGGTTGTTAATTAGATCATTAACTTTAAAATTCATCTCTTCCAGGACAGGTGGCGAAGGTATTTCACAACTAAAGGGTATTGTCAAAAAATTCTACAGTTTTTCAATAAATAAAAGAAGCATGAAAAGTTTCACCAACATGATAAAAGAAACGAACCTTGAGTTCTAGCTAAGGCCTCAAAGAGACATATACAAACCATGAAAATTGATCTCCAGTATATGGAGTTATTAACCAACACCCTAGTTATCTAGTTAACAGATACTCTGATGATATGAACATATAGAAAACCCCACGACAATCAAATAAAGGAGCACATACTACAACCTACAACATATTAGAGAATTAGGCATAAAATTATAACCTCCATATAATTTAACCTACAAGAGGACTCAAACACTAAACAGAAGTATATTGCCCACTTTTGATTTTCTAAAGGGAAAAGTGTGAGAGTGCAGGCGCACCCTCACACTTTTTCACTTTCTCTTTTTTATATTTTTTTGCAAGTCACTAAAAAATAACAAATGGAATGGGACAAAAATAGTTCAGAATTTTTTTGTGCAATTTCAAATTTCAAATATTGTAAAATTCAAAAACAATTCTTGAAATATATATATACATAATAAAATAAAAAAATCCAAAATATTTTTCCCACGTTCCAATTGTTATGTTTAAGTGATCTGCAATTTTTTGTTCAAACAATGTATGGTGTGAGAGATACAAAAATAAGAAATTGTTTAAGAGGGAACAAAAAGAATTTGCACGAATATTGATGCAGTATACACGGTATGGATACGGGTGCTCACCAAGCACCTGCTCCAAAAGTCCACTCTCTTTTCTAAAACTGTATGTGTGAAGTACAAAACTCTTAATTGTGGTTTCTATTTTTATTGAATTCTGACACTGTAAGTAGAAGTAAATCAATGCTTATTCCTTGAGTGAAAAAAGAGAGTATCTTGTTTCTTTGCTTTCAGTCAACTAAAGTTCAACTTCAAGCCTGCACAGATAACACCAAGAAAACATCAGTTGATCCTGTCTCCCCACCTCAAGCACGGAGCAGAAGCAGCACGAGCTCTGCCTTGGACAATTATTTAGTTGATGCAATAACTTTACAGAAGCAATCGAGTGCCCTAATCAAATAGAACCCTGCACAAAGATGGAAGGTCAGGCTATTTCCGAACCATATGATAAACAGCATGGAATGTACCTCCATTTCTCCCCCTCTCCTTTCATAATATACGCTCATACCTCCATTCTTCTCCCTCCCGTTTGCATAATATATGTCCTACATCCAAATTCATTGAATCTGTGATGATAAACACTAAATGTAATGTCCATCAGTAGACCAATTATTTTCTTTGGTACAACATAGTTACGATGGAGAAACCACACCCACCCCCACCCCACGGATGTGACAAAAAACATGGAGAAGCGAAATTTCTTATATTTTGATGAGCGGGAGGAGCAAAGAAGAATAGGTGAGGGGTAGTTACCATGAGGCAGGCGGTGGAGGAGAGGCACTACTCGACTTGAGAGCGCGAGGTTGCAGACTGAGAATTCGTTGGAGGCACATACCAGTTCATCTCCCACTCCACCAAATCGTCCGCTGCCGCCATTGTTTGTGCGTGGTGTGCAGTGGATTATTGCCGGGTGAGGCGGCGCCGAGAGAGGTTGCTCGTTGCGGATCAGAGTGGGCGGCGCTGGAAACGGCTTGAGAGACGTGGGAGAGGGAGAGACAGCAGGTGGCGGGTAGGGCACAGCTCGGTAATGGGCGACCAGGCGAGGTCGAGCGGCGCAAGCAGAATGAATCAGAAGATAAAACGAGGAAAGATGTTTAAGGGCAACCCTAGTGGGCCGTTTCGGGCCCAAGAAACCTGCTGCGGGCTAAGTCTATGCGGGGAGTAACAGTCCTGTAACGAAAACGGGCCTCTTTTACGGCGATCTACATTGGTAAAGCAGTTTGGTAAAGCAGTGGTAACACAGTTTGGGAACGCAAACTTCATCCAGACCGTTGGATGATCTTATCGGACGGCTAAGGGCTTCAAAACGTTGTGGAAGCTTCTAGGTAGGCAAGTTATACTGTTACTTAATACGGAAAGTCAAAATCCCTTCACGTATCAAAACTTTTGTCTGGTTGGTGCTCAAGGGTAGCATCCTCACGAGAGACGTTTTGTTTCATCGTGGAAGTGGTTGTGCTAAGAAATGCCTATTTTGAGGCTGAGATGGAACCATTGTGCACGTGTTCCTTCAATGTCCCTTGGCTAGGTACATTTGGAATGTTGTTAGTTGTGCATTTGGAATAGGCTACCATTTTGATAGCATTGCCCATCGTGTGAATATCTGGTTAAGAAACTTATGAAAAAAAAAAGGATTTGGTTGTTTGGGGGGTGGCGGCTATTTTTTGGGGAATTCGGAAAGTTAGGAATTCTGCTTGTTTTTAAAGTAAGTAGTCGGCTGATCTAATTTCTATCATATATAGCATTTGCCATTGGACTCATTTCTGAAGTGTTCTGCATGTGAAATAGGAAGAAAAGGACAAACAATGGCTGTGTGCTAAGATTCTGGATTGTATTGATGTGGACCTCTTCATTGCCAAGAATAGATGGGCTCCATGGTTTTTGTGATTAAGCATGTAGCGGTGGTGAAGATAAACTGAAGAAAAAAGACGATCAAATAAAACACATAAGCATTGTACACTAGAGTAGGAAATTGGAAGCGAAGACACAATGATGACAAAAAAGATGAAGCTTAGGGGTAGCGGGGTGGTAGCTATCTAAATGTTATTCTGCCTTGTTGTTTGGTCTCTTTGTTGTCATTTGAACATTTCTACTCTGTCTGGAATTGTTGTTTGAGCTGCTCTGGGAGGGGGATGTGGTATGGTGGTGTAAAAACACGGGTTTCGTTAATGAAATCAGGGGAAACCTTGTTTTCTAAAAAAACCATCACCCCCAAAGTGATCCCTCACAGGGTTGATACTGAAGCATTTTGTAGCAGAAAATAATAATTTTTTTAACTAGCGTATTCCGAATGCCCAGATTTATCTAGGAGTAATGCTGTAATGGAGAGATTTTCAGTGACGTACCCTCGTAGACCGAAAGCGGTTAACGTTCCGCCGAAACATGGATGATGTAGTCATACTTCGTCGCTGACCTCGGGGTCGAGATGATCATCGTACAACGATAGGCAACAAATGACAGCACCTCCGTCGTCTCGCACACGTACGATGCTCAGTAATGAATCCTGGTTCTCTCATCCAGCTGAGAGTGCGGAAGTAGATCTCTTCGATCGGAACACCAGCAGCACGACGGCATACTGGGATGGAGTCAACTCCCACGTGCATAGATCTTTGAGGAACCGCGCGCAGGAGAGAACACTAGAGAGAGTGGGAGGAGAGGAGAGAATTCTCCTCGAATTGTGTGCTCTCCTCCTCCCACGTGCCCCACCTTATATAGGGGGGAGGGGAAAGTGATGCGGCTGGCTTGGGTGTGGAGCGGCGGCCAACGTAGGCCATTGCGCCCCAAACCCTAACCCTACCCGCCCCCACCCCCTGGCCCATGGGGGTGGCCAGCCCTTAATGGTCCCCCTCCAGGAAGGTACCATTAAACTGTGATGCACCTTTTAATTAACAAATAAATATATTTTTAAATATTTATTCATTTAATTAATATACAATACATATTATTTAATTCCTAGTAATTTGAAACCCTTCTGATTCTCTCTTCTCTATTCTCTAGTGTTTCCAATGATACCAAAAGCATTTCTAAGCATCACCGAACCCTTGAGTGTGTTACCTACGGTTCGGAAACACTACAGAAATGATAGAGACGCCTCTCCGACCAATGATCATCAACGGACCTGGATGCCCGTAATGACCCATGCGTATTCCATGAATATACATATGTCGTTGAACCATAAACATTGAGTCATATTCCCTTTGTTACTTCGATACCAACACTTGTCCGAGATCTGATCATTGGTATCATCATACCTAGTTCAATATCGTTACCGACAAAGGCCATTCAACTTATTTCGGTGTTTTTTCATCCTCATTAACTAGTCATACGTTACGCAGCTTAATGGATGTAATCCCACCGAGTGGGCCCGAAGTTTTTCCCATCGCGTGGATGAACAAATCCTGATCTTGATACATACGCCTGAGCCTACTCATTCGGAATACCTGAAAACACCTTTATGGTCGCCTTGTTACGTTGTGAGAGTTGATGCAGTCAAGGCATCGTTCGGTGACAGTGATTAGATATGATCTCGCGGTCTAAAGATTAAGTTACTACACTTTCATAATCATCGCAAGGATGAACTTTGTGATTTGAGTATGTTGCAATACTTATATTGGGTATGTCCATCATATCATTCACCCCGTTGTCAATTGACATAAATGTGCGTTTTCGGAAAACCTCGATCGTCGGATGACCAATGAGCTAGTTCACATAAAAGCTTAATAAAGACTCTGGTTTGTTTGCATACCACATGTGTATCGAGTATTTCTGATTAGTAGAATTATAACTTATAACATGTCATAAGAACTTACTATGAACTATTAAGATATAATAATAAATACTCTTTATTATTTTCCTCTAGGGCACTATCTCCAATAGATACGAGGGTTCATATCCACAAGATCCCATTGTTGTATCGCACAGAAATAATTCTAAAACAATTTTGTTTGAACATCTCGGGAATATCTTAAAAATGTACTTTCTAATACTTTGGGGTCGTTATTTCAACAATGCTCACAGTGAAGAGATGAATTAAATTAAACCTCACTTCGATTAATGTTAAAACTAACAAGGGTGGAAGTTTATTGAATTTAGTAGTATGTTATTATCTTGATCCTTTTACGGTGGGTTTCCTTGATAACTTACAATTGTTCTAAATTCGCTGATAAACCTAATTACTCCCTCTGTTTCAAAATAGGTGCATATAATATTTGGATAATATCAAACTTCTTAAAGTTTGACCAACTATATAAAAAAGTGTTAAAATTTGTAATCCTAAATTAATAGTTTTAGAACCATCATGAAATATATTTTCATACTATGTGCATTTAAAATTGTAGATGTTGATTTTTTGTATATAGTTGCTCAAACTTTAAAACGATTGACTTTGATTAAAAACTATAGACATCCTAATTTAGGAAGGAGGGAGTACATTTAACCCAAAGAATTGCGCTAAATATTGGACCTTGTAATGGTCAAAACTAACAAAAGTGACCAATGTTATCAGTCATAGCTTGGGACTAGGTATACAAAACCTTTACGTAAAATAAAAGTTAAATGCAAACCAACCATTTTCCTCTTCGATGGCATTAGATACAGCTTGACAAGGATCAATGCCACAAGGGTACTTGGGTGGGATATGTAGAACAATATTTGGCCAAGATCATTGGCATATATTTTTTTAGATATCTTTTGGGTATTGTCGGTTCATGATTTTAATTGAAGTTATTTGAGTATTTTATTTATTACTCCATTTTTTTAAGACCGAACAACAGGTGCTCTGCTTTTTAAAATTTATAGTAGAGGGAAAACTGTACAAGCTCATGAAAAAGTGAGAAAGGGAGAGCAAACCGAAAAAAGACAAGATTACACTAGTTGCTCAGCAGCTAATGCTACAAACTCGTCTCTACTCTAATCTGCGCTGCAAGCGCCAAAGCAGTGCATGCTTTACCGTCAAAAATTATGCGTCTAACTTATTATAGGACCTTATTAAACCTCTGTTTGATTTGTTTAATATTTGTTGTCTACTTATTATAGTAATTAGAATGATCAAATAAATTCATATGATTGGTCGTGCCAGGGAGCAGCTCCCGACCCTCAAGCAAAAGAGAAGGAACGATAGTCGACTTGATTGCTGGTGTTTACACACGCGAGTAGATTGCTGGAAGAAACATGCATGTGTATGTATAGATCTCTTCCTCCCGCGGTATTTCCTACCTACTACGCATGCATCCCCTCGATCCAGTCGGAAAGCGAACCATCTACGACACGAACGCGATAGCACGACGTGAAGAACCATCTACGCGCGGAAGAAGATAAGCACCAGCTAACACATAGATCCGACCGACCGAGACACGGTCTAAACTTTAACAAGTCCGACACCGTTTATGATCGGACACAGGACTTCTGTTACAGGTACCACTGCCTCTCCGAGTCGGACTCCAATCTTCTGCGATGTCATGGTACGAACCCTACGCAGATACGTACCAGCAGTATATCGATCTGTATATAGTTCCACGGATTATTAATCAACAACAATCATAACTAGGCACTGCCTATACTCTATCGTGTAAAGTGTAAACACAGTTAAACACCGGCATGGCTCATGTCGCTGCAGGCAATGGCAGTCACGTCATAGACATAGACATCGACGTTGAACGTACGGATCAGCCTCTTCCTGATCAGCCTGCCGCTGCGGCCAATCACTACCACGTCATCGACGTCAACGTCGACACAACTGCCGCACGTCCGCCGGAGCTCCACGAGTGCGCGGTATGCATGGAGCGTCTCAGGTGGGTGGCGGTGGGGCCGTGCGGCCACCGCGAGGTCTGCTCCAAGTGCGCGATCCGCATCCGCTCCGTCGACCGCAACCGCCAGTGCTGCATCTGCAGAACCCCCTGCCCCGCCGTGGTCGTCACCGGGAGGTCCAGGGCCGGCGACGGGAAGCACATATACAACAAGGTGTCATCGTTGACGTTGGCCGCCAACGAGGGGCGGGTGGGCAGCTATTGGTATCACAAGGCCTCGGCCGCCTACTTCGACGACGAGCGGCCGTACAATGAGGCGAGGGCGTGCTCCGAGCTCGAACGCGCTGAGGTGGGCGACGAAGATGAGAACGACCAAGCCGGACGATCGCCGGTGGTGATTATCCTAGTTTATCTAGCCATCAACTTTGCTGTGTTATTAGGGGGCGGCCGCTTTGGCTTTGCAGCGATGGCATGCATAGTTTGGTTTTTGATGGAGTGTCTTTATCGAAGTAGACGTCGGCAGCAGTAGAAGGGTCTTGCATCTTTCTTCGTACAGTAGTAAGAGGTGTGTGTATGGTTGTCATTATTATCTAGATACATCTCATGGTATCTTGCAATTTTATGATAGTATCGTGACAAATCGATATGTATGGTGATTGTATTCAATCTGGTAGCATCTTACTCATATACAGATACGTATCGTGGTATGTTTAGTATTTGGATACAAAAACGTAATGCTAAAAAAATATGGACACAGTGGTTGTGGCAAGCTGAAGAGTAAAAGTTGTTTTGCAGTTTGAAGGCTAATTCGCTATTTAAACAAAATACAACCTCAATAAGTTTTTGTGAGATAGGTTTAAAAATGAGTTTGTATATGCAAGAAAGCAGTAAACTAGCCATTTGTTTGTACGGATTGTCAAGCATATCTTATCATTTGCGTGGTGAGTTCATAATTAATTATGTTTGTAGCATGTATTGAATGAGTCGGCTCATATTTATATTATTTAAGTAAATCATTTACAATATGAGACTCTATACAAAACATAAAACCCAAAAATTTAGGATTAAATTAAATTTACTTGAGGTATATTATTAATACATACATATATTGTAATAAAAATAAAAATCTTATAGTATCGTCATACTACGATACGATACTTTTGACAATAAAATGATACTACATAGTATCGCAATACTGATAATCTTGGTTGTGTGCGAATGTAGGGTGTCTTGTTTTGTTGTAACGTTGTCGTCGTTAACATTGGCCTCTGACGAGGGGCGGGTGGACAACTACTGGTACCACAAGGCCTCTGCCGTCTACTTCCATGACGAGCGGCAATACAACGAGGCGCGGAGGGCATGCTCTAAGCTCCAACGAGCTGAGGTTGGAGATGAATAAGACAAGGACGATGGCACCAAAGGATCGTCGGTGGGGATTTCCATAGTTTATATAGTCATCAATTTTGCGGGTGGCATCATGTTTTCTAGTGGTGTGGGGGAGGGGGGGTTAACCTTGTGTAAGGGTATTTTACCCTTATCCATTATTTCGGTAACAATGACACCGTTGCTAGAGTAATCGGACTAATACATGTCTATAAGATTATTCCCAGGTATTAGCCAAATAGGCATAATGGTTTATCAATGGAACAAGAAGGTAAAGGGAGAACCCCCAGTTCGACAAAAATGAAGAAAGGTTGTTCAGCCTCTGGCCGGTCTGTGATCCGGTTGGACCGGCCGTGGCACCGGCTGGCCCGGTGCCGACCGGTCCCTGGACCGGTGCCATCCGAGCGCCATCCAGTAAAGCCTCCACCTCCGCCCGGTGTTGGCCCGGTGCTCGGTCCGGTTTGTACCGGATGGTCCGGCCCCACACCCGGCCACGTCGGCCTGTGGATCGGCCTCCCCGGCGCGTGCCGGCTCTTGCTCCGGTGACATCCGGGGGCATGTACTTTAAGCCCAGGATTCGCCCCGGTCTCGGCCCGGCACACGATCCGGTTCCGGCCGGATGGTCCGTCCTGTGGCCCGGTTGGACCGGCCCCTGCGTCGGATGGGTTGGCCCCAGGCCTGGCTGGCCGGCTCCCTCGACCATTTGCTGAGTTGGACAAGTCACAACAGCTGGATTTCGAGGGACCATATAAATACTCCTTTACCTAGCTCAGAACACTTAGGCACTACATTACAAACTGTTCTTGAGCTCTCTCTCTCTCTCTCTCATACTCCATTGATAGAAACACCAAAAGCCTTAGATCTCCCTCCTCCTTCACCCAAACTCGAATCCCTCCGGGAAAAGATATAGGAGGCATTGATCTATAGTTCCACCGAGCCAAATCTTGTTCCACCTTGTATTCATCGAGATACCTGCTCTCTAGGGTTCCTTGGAAACCCTAGGTGGGCAAAAGAAGTCCATAAGCATCCGGGCTGTGGATTTGCTCCTGAAAAGATTGTGAAGGTTTGGAGGCTACCTCAAAGTCTACCACAAGTGAGAAGAGCTATTCCTTCGTGGGATAGGCTCAGGAGAAGAAGGTGAGCATTCGTGACGTTGGGGAATCCTTCGTGGGACCCCCACCTCTCCAAACGTGGCGTACCTTCTTGCAAAATAAGGGAACACGGGAATAAATCTTCGTCTCCGCGTGCTATCGATTATTTCTAACCGAACTCTTACTTGTGATATATCTGCCTGTGAGAGCCTTCGTGCTCGAGTTACTTGTATCATCATATAGGGTGCCTCACCTAGTTTGCATTAGGTTCACCTTTATATTCCGCAAAGCCTAATATTGCAAAGAAAGAATTAAAATTTGTAGAAACCTATTCACCCCCCCCCCTCTAGGTTTACCATCTCTGAACTTTCAATTGGTATCAGAGCTTGGATTCTTTTTAAGGTCGTTACAGCCTTAAGAGTGAGATGGATAAACTATTCGAGGGTCTGGATGAAGATTCTAACCTTTCAGTTAAGGAGATGAAATCCAAATTCTTAGCATATGAGGCTGAGAAAAAGAAGAAGGAGGATGAAGACCAAAGCCAAATGGCACAAATGAGTTCCATGCTTAAAAACCTGACTAGTGGGGCTTCTAGTGGGGCTTCGGCCCCTCCGGAAACTTTCCATGAAGTCAATCATGACTATCCCAAAAACACTTCACCCATGCCTCATATAAACCATAGTGGGAATGTTCCCCATTTTGATGGAACTCACTTTTCCTTTTGGAAATCCTCTATGGAGTCTCATATTCGCAGTTGCAGTGTGGAGATGTGGGAGATCATCGTGGATGGATACCGGAAGCCACAAGATCCCATTAGGCTAACCTCCACCAAGTTCTACAACCGTCAACTCAATGCCTCTGTATGTGATAAGGTTAGAAGTGGCACCAATCGCAAGCTCCTCGATCAAGTCAATTATATAGACTATGCAAAAGAGCTTTGGGATCGGATTGTAGTACTACAAGAGGGAACCAATCTGATCCAGAAGGCTCTCTATGAGTCAGCAAAGATGAAGGCAACCTTGTTTATGTTTTCCTCGCAAAAAAAACCTTGTTTATGATTAGAGAAGGAGAATCCTTGGCCAATGCTTATGGAAGGTTTGGTGCTCTTCGAGTAAAGGTCAAGGGCCTTGGATGTGAAAAATACAATGATGGCTTTGAAATGAATGAAGAATTCATAAAGTTCAAGGTCATTGCCATGATTGCAGTTAAACAAAAGGACACCAACCTTGCACTCAACATGCAAATCATCACCAAGCAAGCAGATCTGAACGCAGATGATCTAGTATCCTATGTGGCAGCCAATGACAACATGGCCAAGGCAGGAGAAAAGCTCATGGCGATGAACCGTGTAGAGGGATCCTCACAAAACCTTGCTTTGAAGGCTAGAGCTGACCAAGAAAGAGAAGAAGCATATGAGATCGAAGAGGATGAGATGACATCAACTAGTGACATGCAAACGGATGTTGCTTTCTTTGTCAAGAAGTATGTGAAGAAGTTCCCAATCTCCTCCAAAGAGAAGAAGAGAACATGCTACAACTGCGATGAAGATAGTCACTTTGCAAATGAGTGCTCTTATGAGAAAAGAGTTGACAAGCCAAAGTTTGTCAAAGGTGTCAAGCCGAAATTGAAGCCAAATCCAATCAATGAACGATACAAGAAGAACAAGGGAAGAGATTTTGTTGGGGATGAGTACATTTCCGATGAGCAGGGAGAAGATGAGGAGAAGGAGGCTGGAGTGGCTGGTTTGGCTTACTCTGAACCCGGGTCACTCTAAAGGGTTCGTTGGATGGAAAACAAAAAAATTCTACCGTGAACATGAACAAAAACCAAGATCCAATCTAGGAAGAAGTAAGATCTAATCTATGAAGATCTAAGCAACGAGATGTATGAGAGACTAACCCTCGAAGATCCAAAGCCTTACGAGATTAGATCTCATTGTTGATGTAGTCGATCGTCTCGTGCTGCAATCCGGCAGCACTTCCGTACTCGGTCGTGCGTACGGTGTCGATGAAGTGCGTCCTCTCCCTGTTCCAGGGGGATGCAGAGGTGTGGTATCTCTCCTCGGAATCATAGCAGCACGACGGCGTGGTGGTGGTGGTGGAGGAGAAAAACTGCAGGACGTCGCCAAGCCGGAGCAGAATTATGGTGGAGGGAGAGAGGGGCAGCCAGACTTTGGTGTGAAGGGGCAAGGGGTCGGCTGCCCGTCTCCTCTATTTATAGAGGGAGGGTGCGGCTTGGGTTGCCCCCCTTGGCCCACCTCCTCCTAGGGCCGGCGCATGGAAAGGGGGGTGAAGAAATCTCCCCCCCCCCCCAAGTCCTCCCCCCTAATTTTTAGGGATTCGATGTTATCCCCTCGGAATTTGATCTTATCTCTTGGGGGCTGGCCAGCTGGGCCTCTTGGGCCTGCTGCACTTGGCCCATGAAGGGCCCGCAGTATTCCCTCAGCCCATGTGGCCCCTCCCGGGGTGGTGGTCCCATCGGTGGCCCTCTAGAACCTTCTAGAAACTTCGGTCAAAACACCGGAACTTTTCCCGAACCCCGGAAGATGACTTCCATTATATGAATCTTATTCTCCGGACCATTCCGGACCTCCTCGTGATGTCCGGATCACATCCGAGACTCCAAACAACATTCGGTCTCCATCTCATATTCCGAAGCTACTATACAACATCGAACCTTAAGCGCGTCACCCTACGGTTCGTGAACTATGCGGACATGATCGAGACTCCTCTCCGACCAATAACCAATAGCGGGACCTGGAGATCCATAATGGCTCCCACACATTCAGCGATAACTCAGTGATCGATTGAACCATTAACATACGATATCGATTCCCTTTGTCACGTGATACTTTACTTGTCCGAGGTTCGATCATCGGTATCTCCATACCTAGTTCAACCTCGTTTCTGACAAGTACTCTTTACTCGTACCGTGGTATGTCATCTCTTGTGACCTTGTCACATGCTTGCAAGCTAATTAGACGACATTCCACCGAATGGGCCCATAGTATATATATCCATCATCGGGATGGACAAATCCCACTCTTGATCCATATGCCTCAACTCATACTTTCCGAATACTCAATCACATCTTTATAACCACCCATTTACGCAATGACGTATGATGTAATCAAAGTATCCTTCTGGTGTAAGTGATTTACATGATCTCATGGTCGAAGGACTAGGTAACTATGTATCAAAAGCTTATAGCAAGATGAACTTAATGACTTGATCTTATGCTACACTTATTTGGGTGTGTGTCCATTATATCATTCACCCAATGACATAACCTTGTTATTAACAACATCCAATGTTCATGATCACGAAACCATGATCATCTATTAATCAACAAGCTAGTTATACAAGAGGCTTACTAGGGACTCCTTTTTGTTTACATAACACACATGTATCAATGTTTCGGTTAATACAATTATAGCATGGGATGCAAACATTTATCATAAACACAAAGATATAATAATAACCATTTTATTATTGCCTCTTGGGCATATCTCCAACACACTCTTCACATATGATTACTCCAAGGATTATTAAACGGAGTCTTCAACGCCAAATGATATTGGTTCTTCCTTTATGGCAAGAACAACACGTGATGATGACTCCAATGAAATTTTCCCCTCTACGATCGTCGGCTCTTGTCTAATGGCAAGGGAAGCAAAGGTAATGGAATCCCCACCTTCATTATCTAGAATTCTTGATAATGAAACTGATAATCAAGATGAAGTTGCTATGCTTAAGGAACTTTACAAAGTTAGATGCACTCTTTGTGTTGATGCTCTTGTCAAGTTCGATTAGTTGATGGACTCCCTCAAAGAAAGGGACGAGTCCATTGAGGAATTAGAATATCAGTTGAATGATGAGAAACGGAGATTCAACCTCCTAAGACGAGTTGAAAAACGAAAGGTGCATATCTCAAAGTCTTAAGCAACTTGTTGAAACGTTTGAACTAGATAAAGCTAAGGACCAAGAAACAATTGAAAGGGCTCAATTAATGGCCCAAGAGATAGATGCTTCAAAGAAGGAGCTTGAAGTTTCTCATGCTTCTCTCACTAAGGATCTTGAACACCTTGAAAAATCTAACAAGCTTGTTAAGGATGAGCTCAAGAAACTTGGAGAGAACCATGACCTACTCCAAGACACCTATAAGAAGGCTCTTCGATCATTGAATGATCCCATTTCTAAAAGTGTTGCAAGTTCCTTTACTTCATTCACTTGTGAGCATGCTAAACTTGTTGAGGAACATGTTCGGTTGAAAGAAGAGCTTTCTCTATATGTTGAGAACAATGTATATCTTGAATCCTTGGTAACCAAATATGGTCTCAACTATTATCCTAATGAGTCAGCTTGTGAGCAAGCAACTATTCTTGAGGAAAATGCTAGGTTGACAAAGGAACTAGCCAAGTTCACCACCGCCAAGAATAAGATGGGATTGGATGACCTTTCGAGTAGGCAAAGGTCAAACAATCAAAAGTATGGACTTGGGTATGCTCCCAAGCCCTACAAGAAGAACAACTACGAGAAGGAGAAACCCGCTCAAGAGAAGAACAAGAGGGTCACTAAAGATGGCAAAGCCTCAAAGGACAAAGCCGCTAGTGGTGACCGCACGGGACCTAACAATTACTATGCTTTATTTGTTGATTATTATGGTGATGTTTATGCTAAATATGTTGGCCCTCGTAATGGCTATGCTTATAGAGGGTACTCAATTTGGGTACCAAAATATCTTGTTGCCATTACAAAGGAACCCATTAATCGATGGGTTCCTAAAACCTCTACTTGATTTTGTAGGGGTATTCCTCCGGTGGTCCAAAATGGGTGTTTGATAGTTGATGCACCAATCATATGACCGGAGGAAGAGGTGTGCTTGACCAATTCATAGAGGATATTAACAAGAAGTCAAGCATTACCTTTGGTGACAACTCAAAGGGAAAGGTACTTGGGTATGGCAAGGTGGCAATCTCTAAGGACATATTCCTTGAGACGGTCATGCTTGTTGAATTCCTTGGCTATAATTTGCTTTCTATATATCATCTTGCAGATGCCGGCTATAATTCATATTTTACTAAATATTGTGTGAAAGTCTTTAAGAGTGATAATCTCAAATTGGTCCTTGTTGGATATGTGGAGAACAACCTTTACGTGGTTGAACTCTCGAAAGAGATCCCCTCTCTCCCCACATGTCTAATGGCCAAACATGACGAAGGTTGGTTGTGGCATCGTCACCATGGTCATGTCAATATGAGAAACCTTAAACGGCTCTTAAAGGGTGAGCACATTGTTGTACTAACCGGCATTTCATTTGAGAAAGATCGTGTATGCAGTGCATGTGTAGCTGGAAAGCAACTCAAGAAGAGACATCCTATCAAGAGTATTGTCACCACTTCTAGGCCTTTGGAGCTCCTTCACTTGGATCTCTTTGGGCCATCACATTATGATACTGTTGGTGGGAGCATGTATGGACTGGTCATTGTTGATGATTACTCAAGATATTCTTCGGTCTTTCTCCTTAAGTCTAAGGATGAGACCTATAGAGAGTTCATCATCTTCGCCAAGAAGGCTCAACGTATGTATGAATCTGAGATCAAGGCAATAAGGACTGACAATGGCACCGAGTTCAAGAACTACACTATGCAAGATTTTGTTGATGATGAGGGCATCAAGCATGAGTTTTCAGCTCCATACACCCCTCAGCAAAAGGGTGTTGTTGAAAGAAAAAAACCGGACTATTATTGAGATGGCAAGAACTATGTTAAGTGAATTCAAGTCACCCCTTAACTTTGTAGGAGAACGTTGCATAGAAAACAAAAATTTTCCTACCGCGAACACGCAATCCAAGCCAAGATGCAATCTAGAAGACGGTAGCAACGAGGGGGTATCGAGTCTCACCCTTGAAGAGATTCCAAAGCCTACAAGATGAGGCTCTTGTTGCTGCGGTAGACGTTCACTTGCCGCTTGCAAAAGCGCGTAGAAGATCTTGATCACGATCGGTTCCGGCGCCACGAACGGGCAGCACCTCCGTACTCGGTCACACGTTCGGTTGTTGATGAAGACGACGTCCACCTCCCCGTTCCGGCGGGCAGCGGAAGTAGTAGCTCCTCTTGAATCCGACGGCACGACGGCGTGGTGTCGGTGGCGGTGGAGGATCCGGCGGAGCTTCGCTAAGCGTGCGGGGAAGAAGGAGGAGTGGGGCGGCTAGGGTTTGGGGAGAGGGGGTGGCCGGCCTCCAAGGGGTGCGGCCAAGGTGGTGGCTTTGGTGTGGCCGGCCCCTCCCCTATGCCCCTCATTATATAGGTGGAACCCAAGTGTTGGTGTCCAAGTCTTCGAATAAGACCCGAAACCAAAACCTTCCATAGGAGGGGGCAATCCTAGCCCAACTAGGACTCCCACCCAAAGGTGGGATTCCCACCTCCCATGTGGGGGGTGGCCGGCCCCTATGGTGGAGTCCACTTGGGACTCCACCCCATCTAGGGCTGGCCGGCCATGGAGGTGGAGTCCCTTGTGGACTCCACCTTCCTTGGTGGTTTCTTCCGGACTTTTCTAGAACCTTCTAGAACCTTCCATAGAACCTTCCGCGACATTTTATTTCACATAAAATGACATCCTATATATGAATCTTATTCTCCGGACCATTCGGAACTCCTCGTGATGTCCGGGATCTCATCCGGGACTCCGAACAAATATTCGAACTCCATTCCATAATTCAAGTACTACCATTTCAACATCCAACTTTAAGTGTGTCACCCTACGGTTCGAGAACTATGCGGACATGGTTGAGTACTCACTCCGACCAATAACCAATAGCGGGAGCTGGAGATCCATAATGGCTCCCACATATTCAACGATGACTTTAGTGATCGAATGAACCATTCACATACATTACCAATTCCCTTTGTCTCGCGATATTTTACTTGTCCGAGGTTTGATCTTCGGTATCACTCTATACCTTGTTCAACCTCGTCTCCGACAAGTACTCTTTACTCGTACCGTGGTATGTGGTCTCTTATGAACTTATTCATATGCTTGCAAGACATTAGACGACATTCCACCGAGAGGGCCCAGAGTATATCTATCCGTCATCGGGATGGACAAATCCCTTTGTTGATCCATATGCCTCAACTCATACTTTCCGGATACTTAATCCCACCTTTATAGCCACCCATTTACGCGGTGGTGTTTGGTGTAATCAAAGTACCTTTCCGGTATAAGTGATTTATATGATCTCATGGTCATAAGGACTAGGTAACTATGTATCGAAAGCTTATAGCAAATAACTAAATGACGAGATCTTATGCTACGCTTAATTGGGTGTGTCCATTACATCATTCATACAATGATATAACCTTGTTATTAATAACATCCAATGTTCATGATTATGAAACTAATCATCCATTAATCAACAAGCTAGTTTAAGAGGCATACTAGGGACTTCTTGTTTGTCTACATATCACACATGTACTAATGTTTCGGTTAATACAATTCTAGCATGATATATAAACATTTATCATAAACATAGAGATATAAATAATAACTACTTTTATTATTGCCTCTAGGGCATATCTCCTTCGAGTCTCCCACTTGCACTAGAGTCAATAATCTAGATTACATTGTAATATACCTAACACCCATGGCATTACGGTGTTGGTCATGCTTTGCCCTAGGGAGAGCTTTAGTCAACGGATCTGCTACATTCGGATCGGTGTGTACTTTGCAAATCTTTACTTCTCCATCTTCGATGTACTCGCGAATCGAGTGGTAACGCAGCTTGATATGCTTCAGCCTCTTGTGTGACCTTGGCTCTTGTGCATTGGCGATGGCACCCATGTTATCACGGTAAATGATTAATGGGTCCAATGCACTAGGAACCACACCGAGCTCTACAATGAACCTCTTCATCCATACCGCTTCGATGAAGCCTCCGAAGCCGCTATGTACTCGATTACTGTTGAAGACTTCGCCACCGTGCACTTGCTTCGAGCTTGCCCAGCTTACCGCAGCACCATTCAATATAAACACGTACCCAGATTGTGACTTAGAGTCATCAGGATCAGTGTTCCAACTTGCATCGGTGTAACTTGTTACAACGAGCTCTTGGTCACCTCCATAACAAAGAAACATATCCTTAGTTCTTTTCAAGTACTTCGGGATATTCTTGACCGCTGTCCGGTGTTCCATTCCTGGATCACTTTGATATCTGCTAGTCAAACTAACGGCATGCGCTATATCCGGTCTTGTACATAGCATGGCATACATAATAGAGCCTACTTGCCGAAGCATAGGGGATTTGATTCATCCTTTCTCTTTCTTCTGCAGTAGCCGGTCCTTGAGTCTTACTCAAGACCTTGCACAGTAACATAGGTAAAAACCCTTTCTTACTTTCGTCCATTCTAAACTTCTTTAGAATCTTGTCCGAGTATGTACTCTGTGATAGCCCTATTAGGCGTCTTGATCTATCTCTATAAATCTTGATGCCTAATATATATGATGCTTCACCAAGGTCTTTCATTGAAAAGCTGTTATTCAAATAACCTTTTACCTTGCTTAATAGTTCTATATCATTCCCGATCAATAATATGTCATCTACATATAATATCGGGAATGCTACGAAGCTCCCACTCACTTTCTTGTAAATACGGGCCTCTCCATGACACTTGTATAAACCCGAAGTCTTTGATCACCTTATCAAAGCGTCGGTTCCAACTTCTCGATGCTTGCTTCGGTCCATAGATTGAACGCTGAAGTTTGCATACTTTGTCGGCATTTTTAGGATCAACAAAACCTTTGGGTTGTACCATATACAACTCTTCCTCAATGTCTCCATTAAGGAACGCCGTTTTGACATCCATACGCCAAATCTCATAATCGAAAAATGCAGCTATTGCTAACAAAATCCTCACAGATTTTAGCTTCGCTACGGGTGAGAAAGTCTCATCGTAGTCAATTCCTTGAATTTGTCGGAAACCCTTTGCGACAAGTCGAGCTTTATAGACGAGTAATATTACCATCGGCATCTGTTTTTCTCTTGAAGATCCATTTATTCTCGACGGCCTTTCGGCTATCGGGTAAGTCTACCAAAGTCCATACTTTGTTATCATACATGGATCCCATTTCGGATTTCATGGCCTCTTGCCATTTGTTGGAATACTGGGCTCATCATTGCTTCTTCATACGTCGCGGGGTCCTCATCATTGTTATCCACAATCATGACATTTAGACAAGGATCATACCAATCGGGAGTGGCACGTTCCCTTGTCGATCTGCGATGTTCGATAGTTTCCTCGTTCGAAGTTTCATGATCATTATCATTAGCTTCCTCTGTTGCCGGTGTAGGCGGTACGGGTACATCTTCCGATGCTTGCGCTACTGCGATCAACGAGTATAGATTCATTAATCTCATCGAGTTCTACTTTTCTTCCAGTCACTTCTTTAGTGAGAAATTCTTTCTCAAGAAAGGTTCAGTTCTTAGCAACAAAGATTTTGCCTTCGGATCTGTGATAGAAAGTGTACCCTATAGTTTCCTTAGGGTATCCTATGAAGACGCATTTCTCCGCTTTGGGTTCTAGCTTGTCCGGTTGTAACTTTTTTACATAGGCTTCGCAACCCCAAACTTTAAGGAACGACAGACTTAGGTTTCTTATTAAACCATAATTCATACGGTGTCGTTTCTACGGATTTTGATGGTGCTCTATTTAAAGTGAATGCGGCTGTCTCTAATGCATAACTCCAAAATGATAACGGCAAATCGGTAAGAGACATCATAGAACGAACCATATCTAAGAGAGTTCGATTACGACGTTCGGACACACCGTTTCGTTGTGGTGTTCCGGCGGTGTCAATTGTGAAAGTATTCCGCATTTCTTTAAATGCATGCCAAACTCATAACTTAGATATTCACCTCCGCGATCGGATCGTAGAAATTTAATCTTCTTGTTACGTTGATTTTCTACTTCACTTTGGAATTCCTTAAACTTCTCAAAAGTTTCGGATTTATGTTTCATGAAATAGATATACCCATATCTACTCGGATCATCTGTGAAGGTTAGAACATAACGATAACCACCGCGCGATGCTACACTCATTGGTCCGCACACATCGGTATGTATGATTTCCAATAAGTCGGTAGCTCGCTCCATCATACCGAGAAAATGGAGTCTTAGTCATTTTTCCCATTAGACATGCTTCGCATCTATCAAGTGACTCAAAGTCAAGTGATTCAAGTAATCCATCGGTATGGAGTTTCTTCATGCGTTTCACTCCAATATGACCAAGACGACGAGTGCCACATATAAGTAGAATTATCATTAAGTTTAATTCGCTTAGCATCAATGTTATGTATATGCGTATCACTACTATCGAGATCTAACGAGAAATAAGCCATTCTTTTGTGGTGCTCGACCATAAAAGATATTATTCATAAAAATAGAACAACCATTATTCTCGGACTTGAATGAATAACCGTCTTGCATTAAACAAGATCCGGATATAATGTTCATGCTCAACGCAGGTACATAATAACAATTATTTAGGCTTAAAACTAATCCCGAAGGTAGATGTAGAGGAAGTGTGCCGATTGCGATCACATTGACCTTGGATCCGTTTCCAACGCGCATCGTCACTTCATCTTTCGGCGGTTGTCGTTTATTCTTTAGTTCTTGTTTCGAGTTACAAATATGAGCATCCGAACCAGTATCAAGTACCCAGGTACTAGAACGAGAACTAGTGAGATAAACATCTATAACATGTATATCAGATATACCTTCTTTCTTCTTCTTGACAAGGCCGCTCTTCGGATCTGCCAAATACTTGGAGCAATTACGCTTCCGGTGTCCCTTCTCCTTGCGGTAATAGCACTCGGCATCGGGCTTAGGGCCGTTCTTAGGTTTCATAGGAGGCGTGGCAGCTTTCTTGCCACCCTTCTTGAATTTTCCCTTAGACTTGCCCTGTTTCTTGAAGCTTGGTGGTCTTGTTGACCATCAACACTTGGTGCTCTTTCTTGATCTCAATCTCAACGGCTTTTAGCATGCCAAAGAGTTCGGGTAACTCCTTGTTCATGTTACGCATATTGTAGTTCATCACAAAGTTCTTATAACTTGGTGGCGGTGATTGAAGGACACGATTAATCCCCGATCTGTTAGGAATCACTATTCCCAAGTCAACGAGTTTCTTCGCATGCCCGGTCATGGCGAGCATGTGCTCACTAATGGAGCTGCCTTCTTCCATCATACGAGCTGAAGAAATGTTTCGATGCTTCATAGCATTCCACGGCCGCATGAGTCTCAAAAATAGCTTTCAGCTCATTCATCAACTCATGAGGATCGTGGTGCTCAAAACGTTTTTGAAGATCGGATTCCGGACGCACGGGATGGCACACCGAACTTGAGAGTACCGAGTTTTCCGAGTCTCGTAAACAGCTTTTACTTCATCGGTTTCAGTTTACGCGGGAGGGTCACCTAGCGGTGCATCAAGCACATATTGCAGATTTCCGCCGGAGAGGAAGATCCTCACATGACGGAACCGATCGGTGAAGTTGCTACCGTTGCTCTTAAGCTTTTCTTTCTCTAGGAAGCTGGTTAAAATTGATTGAGGACGCCATCTCTACAACATATATTTGCAATAGTTTAGACTAAGTTTATGACAAATTGAGTTCAAATTTTAATTCAACATAATTAAAAATCTAGGTGAACTCCCACTCAAAACAATATCCCTCGCATTGTCTTAGTGATCACACGAACCAAATCCATCGCACCTCAAATCGATCATCACGAGAAAAGGTGTAATTTCAATGGCGAACACTCAAAGTGTTCATCATATCAATCATATGATTCATGCTCTACCTTTCGGTATCACGTGTTCCGAGACCATGTACGTACATGCTAGGCTCGTCAAGGCCACCTTAGTATCCGCATGTGCAAAAGCTGTCTTGCACCCGTTGTAAGTACTTATCGAATCTATCACACCCGATCATCACGAGATGCTTCGAAACGATAAGACTTGATAACGGTGCTACTAAGGATGAACACTTTATTATCTTGAGATTTTAGTGAGGGATCATCTTATAATGCTACCGTCGCGATCTAAGCAAAATAAGATGCATAAAAGGATTAACATCACATGCGGTTCATATGTGATATGATATGGCCCTTTTGTCTTTGCGCCTTTGATCTTCATCTCCAAAGCACGGACATGATCTCCATCATCTTCGGGCATGATCTCCATCATCGTCGGCGAAGCACCAAGGTCAATGGCGCCGTCTTCATGATTGTCCTCCATGTAGCAACTATTACAACTACTTTGAAATACTACTCAACATGAAATTTAAAGACAACCATAAGGCTCCTGCCGGTTGCCACAATACAATAATGATCATCTCATACATATTCATCATCACATCATGGCCATATCACATCACCAAACCCTGCAAAAACAAGTTAGACGCTCTCTAATTTGGTTTGCATATTTTACGTGGTTTAGGGTTTTCGATATAGATCTAATCTACCTACGAACATGAACCACAACGTTGATACTAATGTTGTCAATAGAAGAGTAAATTGAATCTTTACTATAGTAGGAGAGACGAGACACCCGCAAAGCCTCTTATGCAATACAAGTTGCATGTCGAACGAGGAACAAGTCTCATGAACGCGGTCATGTAAAGTTAGTCCGAGCCGCTTCATCCCACTATGCCATAAAGATGCAAAGTACTCAACTAAAGATAACAAGAGCATCAACGCCCACAAACCATTGTGTTCTACTCGTGCAACCATCTATGCATAGACACGGCTGCGATACCACTTGTAGGATAACGTTGCATAGAAAACAAAAATTTTCCTACCGCGAACACGCAATCCAAGCCAAGATGCAATCTAGAAGACGGTAGCCACGAGGGGGTATCGAGTCTCACCCTTGAAGAGATTCCAAAGCCTACAAGATGAGGCTCTTGTTGCTGCGGTAGACGTTCACTTGCCGCTTGCAAAAGCGCGTAGAAGATCTTGATCACGATCGGTTCCGCGCCACGAACGGGCAGCACCTCCGTACTCGGTCACACGTTCGGTTGTTGATGAAGACGACGTCCACCTCCCCGTTCCGGCGGGCAGCGGAAGTAGTAGCTCCTCTTGAATCCGACGGCACGACGGCGTGGTGTCGGTGGCGGTGGAGGATCCCGGCGGAGCTTCGCTAAGCGTGCGGGGAAGAAGGAGGAGTGGGGCGGCTAGGGTTTGGGGAGAGGGGGTGGCCGGCCTCCAAGGGGTGCGGCCAAGGTGGTGGCTTTGGTGTGGCCGGCCCCCTCCCCTATGCCCCTCATTATATAGGTGGAACCCAAGTGTTGGTGTCCAAGTCTTCGAATAAGACCCGAAACCAAAACCTTCCATAGGAGGGGCAATCCTAGCCCAACTAGGACTCCCACCCAAAGGTGGGATTCCCACCTCCCATGTGGGGGTGGCCGGCCCCCTATGGTGGAGTCCACTTGGGACTCCACCCCATCTAGGGCTGGCCGGCCATGGAGGTGGAGTCCCTTGTGGACTCCACCTTCCTTGGTGGTTTCTTCCGGACTTTTCTAGAACCTTCTAGAACCTTCCATAGAACCTTCCGCGACATTTTATTTCACATAAAATGACATCCTATATATGAATCTTATTCTCCGGACCATTCGGAACTCCTCGTGATGTCCGGGATCTCATCCGGGACTCCGAACAAATATTCGAACTCCATTCCATAATTCAAGTACTACCATTTCAACATCCAACTTTAAGTGTGTCACCCTACGGTTCGAGAACTATGCGGACATGGTTGAGTACTCACTCCGACCAATAACCAATAGCGGGATCTGGAGATCCATAATGGCTCCCACATATTCAACGATGACTTTAGTGATCGAATGAACCATTCACATACATTACCAATTCCCTTTGTCTCGCGATATTTTACTTGTCCGAGGTTTGATCTTCGGTATCACTCTATACCTTGTTCAACCTCGTCTCTGACAAGTACTCTTTACTCGTACCGTGGTATGTGGTCTCTTATGAACTTATTCATATGCTTGCAAGACATTAGACGACATTCCACCGAGAGGGCCCGAGTATATCTATCCAGTCATCGGGATGGACAAATCCCACTTGTTGATCCATATGCCTCAACTCATACTTTCCGGATACTTAATCCCACCTTTATAGCCACCCATTTACGCGGTGGTGTTTGGTGTAATCAAAGTACCTTTCCGGTATAAGTGATTTATATGATCTCATGGTCATAAGGACTAGGTAACTATGTATCGAAAGCTTATAGCAAATAACTAAATGACGAGATCTTATGCTACGCTTAATTGGGTGTGTCCATTACATCATTCATACAATGATATAACCTTGTTATTAATAACATCCAATGTTCATGATTATGAAACTAATCATCCATTAATCAACAAGCTAGTTTAAGAGGCATACTAGGGACTTCTTGTTTGTCTACATATCACACATGTACTAATGTTTCGGTTAATACAATTCTAGCATGATATATAAACATTTATCATAAACATAGAGATATAAATAATAACTACTTTTATTATTGCCTCTAGGGCATATCTCCTTCAAACTTTTGGGGAGAAGCCATCTCTACAGCTGTTCACTACTCCAACCGGCTCTTTCTCCGTCCTCTGCATAATAAAACTCCATACGAACTTCTCACAGGTAACAAGCCCAATGTCATGTACATTCGTGTCTTTGGATGCAAATTTCTTGTTAAGGACAATAGAGGGAAGCTCGGTAAATTTGAAGCTAGAACTATAGAGGGTACATTTGTTGGATATGCGGAGAACTCCCACGCCTATAGATACTACAACAAGTCCACTGGGGCTATTGAAGTATCTTGTGACGTGGTGTTCTTGGAGGATAATGGCTCCCAAGTGAAGCAAGTTGTTCCATGTGTTGCAGGTGATGATGATCCTTCTAACGCCATCAAGCTTATGGGAATTGGACACATCCGGCCCACAGAAGTTCATACTGATGATCAAGATGATGTAATATAAGTCTCAAGCTCAGCTCAAGTGGAGCCTAGCTCTACTCAAGCTGAACCATCAAGTGCAGCTCAAGATTTATCCTCTACTCAAGATGAGCCACATTCCGAAGAACAAGAAGAAAACTCTCAACCCACTAAGAAAGACCATGATGCTGATCAAGAAACATCCTCAACCCATGGTCGAGCTCAAGTTGTCCCTCATGATCAGGTACTAGTAAGAGATGAATTTATTTATCATGAAGGAACCATTCGAAAGATCAAGGCTGCTTCAAGGGCAAGTGACATGAAAGTAGATCAAGTCCTGGTAGCATCTCAAGAGGAGTGGTAACTCGTAGACACCATGCATTACTTATCACTTATTGTCAACATCATTCTTTTGTGTCTAGTTTTGAGCCACTCAAGGTACAGGAAGCCTTGGTTGATCCGGATTGGGTAATTGTCATGCAAGAAGAATTGGAATGTTTCACCCGCAATGAAGTATGGTCTCTAGTTGAGAGACCCAAAGATCATCACATCAATGTCATTGGGACCAAATGGGTGTTCAAGAACAAGCATGATAAGAATGGAATTGTCATAAGAAATAAAGTAATGTTAGTGGCGTAAGGGTTTGCCCAAATAGAAGGTATGGATTATGAGGACACCTTTGCGCTGGTTGCCCGTCTTGAAGCTATTCGTCTTTTGCTTGCATTTGCATCTTTTCACAATTTCAAGCTATATCAAATGGATGTTAAAAGTGCATTTTTGAATGGTCCCCTAAAAGAAACTGCATATGTGGCTCAACCCCCGGGTTTCGAAGACCCATGCCGTCCCAACCATGTGTATCTACTCCATAAGGCACTCTACGGTCTCAAGCAAGCTCCACATGCATGGTGTGAGTACCTTAGGGATTTCTTACTCAAGGATGGGTTTAGCATGGGTACGGTCGATTCCACTCTTTTCACCAAGCGGGTTAAAGGGGGTGGCCTATTTCTATGTCAAATATATGTTGATGATATTATATTTGGTGGAACCAACCCTAATCTTAACAAAGCCTTTGAGATATTGATGACTAGGAAATTTGAGATTTCCATGATGGGGGAGTTGAAGTTCTTTTTAGGCTTCCAAGTGAGGCAACTTGCAAAAGGCACCTTCATTTCTCAAGAAAAATATGTAAGGGACATGCTCAAGAAGTTCGACATGGCCAAAGCAAGTACAATGAAGACACCCATGCCCATAAAGGGGCATCTTGGCTCATGTGATGGTGAGAAGGATGTGGACCAAAAGGTATACCGTTCCATGATTGGATCCTTGCTCTACCTTTGTGCTTCTAGGCCGGATATCATGCTAAGTGTAGGAATGTGTGCTCGTTTTCAATCTGCTCCTAAGGAGAGCCACTTGGTGGCGGTCAAATGGATTCTAAGATACCTTGTTCTCACTCCTACTCTCGTGTTGTGGTATCCAAAGGGGTCAACCTTTGAACTCATAGGCTATTCGGACTCCGATTGGGCTGGTGATAAGGTTGACCGGAAGTCTACCTCTGGGGCTTGCCAATTCATTGACCGGTCATTGGTGAGTTGGTCATCCAAGAAATAAAACTCCACTACCCTATCCACCGCCGAAGCCGAATACATATCTGCGGCATCTTCTTGCACTCAGTTGTTGTGGATGAAGCAAACCTTGAAAGACTATGGTGTGTCTCTTGGTACGGTGCCTCTTCTATGTGACAACGAAAGTGCAATAAAGATCACCAATAACCCAGTTCAACATTGCCGCACAAAACACATTGACATTCGCCATCACTTCCTACGTGATCATGTTGCCAATGGGGACATTGAGCTCACTCATGTGGGAACAACGTACCAATTGGCGGATATTTTCACTAAGCCTTTGGATGAAGCCCGGTTTGTAAACTTGAGAGGAGAACTTGGTATTCTTGATCCTAACAATTTAGATTGAACAACTTCTTGCACTATATTCTTGCATTTATCTTGCTATCTAGCTTAGTTGTGCATCACATATGGGGATAGTCATCTTACCATGTCTTGGTATGATGCATACCTACGTGTGAAACATAAATAGACCCACTGTCATTATATGGACCCAAGCATGTCTCTTCGAGGTCTCATGACATTTGTGCTTTAACATAGGGGGAGTAATCCCCCACCCCTCATTGGCCTCAATTGCAAAATGATTTCATTCTATGAGGCTAAATGATCTTATTGCAAAACAATTCTAAAATGATTTATGATTCTTGATATATTTCGAATCATGCCCATTGTTGCTATTTACATCTTGTTTGGATTTCACTCCAATGGGTATGCCCAGAAAATCTTGCGTTTCCTACCCCATGTATGTGCTCATCTTATCATATGTCTATCCATCTATATGTACATGTCATCCTCTGATCATACACACACTGTTGCACAAAGAAAAGGGCAAAAGGGGGCAAATGCCATCAGTCCGGTCCTTGGCCCGGTTGGGCCGGCCCTAGCACCGGCTGGCCCGATCCCTAGCCCGGTCTGCCGGCCCGTGCGCCGGTCGACGGTTGTTTAAGTGGGACTGGGGTTTACCTGTTGGGGGTCTTCCTCACTTCCCCCCTTTCCAACCAGCCTCCATTGGCGCCATCCCTTCCCTCTCCACCTCTCCCTAGGGCATTTCCACCACTAGAACCACCCCAAACTCCACTCCGCCATAGATCGGGTACCTTGGAAGATCTTCACCAAGGGATTTGGTCCCTCTCAAGCCACATTTGGAGTTCTTGGGCTTTTTTCCCTCACGCCTCTCCTTGCAGTTCTTCTTGCTCCCTTGGGCAAGGAAGAGCAATGTCTTCAGGTAATCCCCCTCCTCACCTTCCTATATCTTGATTCCCTCATACATTGCACATTTTTTGAGGGATTTGAGAAACTAGGGTTAGGGTTAGGGTTAGGGTTTGTCTAGTACCTCGTGCCATTAGAATGCCACACACCTCTATGCACATGTTTCACTCTACATTGTTGTAATATATGTACAAGTATATGAGCCTTTGCATGACTTTGTGTTGAAAATCTGGAAACTACGTGTTGATTCATCAGTGCCTGGCCTACGGCCCGGCGGCGTGTCGCCCGGCCAACGGGCTGGCAGACCAACTGGTCCGTTCCACAGCCCGGTTGTGCCGGCTGATGCGCCGACCCGCCTAGATTTTCGCACAACTTCGTCAAAACACTTGTATATATGTTATACTTTTGGCCTCCTTATTTTTGATGACATGTACACTTATCCCACTGCTATTCTCGCTCTATTTTCATTCACATGAGATTCTGGTGATGACACACGTGTTGTTGCCAAGAGGGGCAGGAATGAGAGGCCCTCGGGGTGCCGAACTAGCACTTGTATGCCTAGCAAAGCAGCTCAGAGCAGTAGACCATGCAGTTATGTAGGAGGTAGGACCAAGTCAACAGGAAAGAAAAGGAAAAACAAAGACCCAGTTCCAGATGATGATCTTGTTGAGAAAGTGCCAACATTCAACGTTGGTACAGTACATGCTGCTGCTTGGAGGCGACTCGGAGAGGAGAATCCCTATAGGTTCGAGGAAAGAACCTACAACAGTGGAGATAGGGAAGTATGGACCAACACTCGGTTAAATATATGGGATGATTTATACAACTACTCAGAGCTCATGAGGAATGGTGTCATTGTGCAGCCCAAGGCCATCAACAAGGAAGAACTTACCATGCTCCAAGCCACTCAGTACCGCTTTGTGGTTGATACCTTGCAGAAGATGGGGTTGTTTGATCTTGTGTGCTTGAAGCCTAGCAGTACAGAGAGTGTTGGGGTGTATTGTCCAATCCTTGTCCGTCAATTTCACTGCACTATTTTCTTTCATGATGATGCTGCTCGCACTATGACTTGGATGACTGGACAGGAGCAGTATACTTGCAACTACCTTAACTTCTGTCAAGCCATGTGATTTGGTAGTGGCCGTGCTCATGGTTTTCAGACTCACTCTTAGGAGCAATTCACTCATGGGGACATTGCTTTCTGCTACCCTCCGGAGCCTACACATGCTCCTCCAACCATCTCAGGGATGTACTACTCTTATTTGGTGTTTGCCAAGATATTCCGTGAGAATCTCGTCAGCAAGTCAGGAGACTCAAGTGAATGCCGAGCCTACCATCTTAACCTCATGCACCATTGTCGTCCTGAAAATATTAGGACGATTGATGGCTGTGATTTCCTCTACTGTGAGCTGAGGCGCTCTGTTCGCAACCGTATGACTCCAAACTATGCTCAGTATGTTCAGCAGCTCATCAATACAGTTGTGCCAACTCCTAATAACAAGAAAGATCAACTGATCAGGATGGAACCGTTCAAGATTCCTCAACGAGGAAACAAACTGGAAATCCCATCTATGATGCCTTCTGAGCGCCGGTCCATGGAAAGGCATGACCCTGCAGCTAGCTTCAGCTCTTCTATGCGTCCCAAGCGGGGTGTCTCTCGCTTCTTGGCTAGCCTATGGCAGATGTGCAGGAATACCAATGATGTTGCTCATCAAAGTCTTGCCCTGAACCAAGATACTAGGAGGCGCCAAAATGAATTAATGGTTGCAAGAAACCATCTTGTTCCTCTAGTTGGACCTTAGATGGAGCCTGTGACCGCACCAACTTGGGAGATGCCTCCCATTGATGATGAAATGCTTCAGAACTTTGATCTCTCCCTGTTTGCTCATGGTGGTCCTCCTCCTCCTAGGACTAGATCTGCTCCTGCTCCTGATGCTGCTGGATATGGCGATGATGATGAAGATAATGAAGAGTATGATGAAGATGATGATGAGGATGGTGATGAGGACTCCCCACCCACTGGGACAGAGTTCTGTTGATGGGAACGCTAGCTTTTCTACTCTTTTCTTCGCCTTTTTGGTGTTCCGATGCCAAAGGGGGAGAAGAAAGTAGAGAGTAGAGTCTAGGATCACGGGGTTCCTCGGTTGTTGCACAAGTCATGCCATTGATACTTTATTTCCTTCTTACTTGGTTTGTGTCGGCTCCTGCTCCGGTGACATCCGGGGGCATGTACTGTAAGCCCAGGATTCTCCCCGGTCTCGGCCCGGCGCACGATCCGGTTCCGGTCGGATGGTCCAGCCTGTGGCCCGGTTGGACCGCCCCCTGCGCCGGATGGGCCGGCCCCAGACCCGGCTGACCGGCTCCCTCGACCATTTGATGAGCTAGAAAAGTCAGAACGATTGGATTTCGAGGGACCATATAAATACCCCTTCACCTAGCTCAGAACACTTAGGCACTATATTACAAACTGTTCTTGAGCTCTCTGTCTCATACTCCTTTGATAGAAACACCAAAAGCCTCAGATCGCCCTCCTCCTTCACCCAAACTCGAATCCCTCCGGGGGAAAAGATAGAGGAGGCCTTGATCTATAGTTCCACCGAGCCAAATCTTGTTCCCTCTTGTGTTCATCGAGATACCTGCTCTCTAGGATTCCTTGGAAACCCTAGGTGCGCAAAAGAAGTCCGGAAGCATCCGGGCTATGGATTTGCTCCTGACAATATTGTGAATGTTTAGAGGCTACCTCAAAGTCTACCACAAGTGAGATGAGCTATTCCTTCGTGGGATAGTCTCAGGAGAAGAAGGTGAGCCTTCGTGGCGTTGGGGAATCCTTCATGGGACCCCCACCTCTCCAAACATGACGTACCTTCTTGCAAAGGAAGGGAACATGGGAATAAACCTTCGTCTCCGCGTGCTATCGGTTATTTCTTACCGAACTCTTACTTGTGATATATCTGCCTGTGAGAGCATTCGTGCTCGAGTTACTTGTATCATCATCTAGGGTGTCTCACCTAGTTTGCATTAGGCTCACTTTTATATTCCGCAAAGCCCAATATTGCAAAGAAATAATTAAAATTTGTAAAAACCTATTCACCCTCCTCCCTCTAGGTTTACCATCTCTGAACTTTCACCTTGTGGTTCTATTAGGGAGTGGCTTTGGCTTTTCAGTGATAGCATGCATATGTTGGTTTTTGTTGCACCGACTTCATCGAGATAGAGGTCAGAACTAGTACAAAGGTGTTTGTGTCTTTCTTTGTACAGTAGTATCAGGGGAAAATGTAGGCTCTTGTTTCGTTGGGATTTAGCCTAGATCTACATTTATCCTTTATCAGAGAAAAAAGGCCTACAATTCTCACTTTGGTTCGTCAAAGGGAATTCATTTTGTCATACTTCTTGGCCCTAAAAATTAATTAACACATGGGATTTACCTGTGTGATGTTCTTTTTACAAAAACACTAAATTACTTTTTTTTCAAACTTGTTTTTGCGAAGGTTATCATTATCAAACTTGACTAAGTTCAACTGTGAAAACTTTCACTATGGGCATATCCCCCGCCCCCCTCTTTAATTGGTACTTGCCGGTCTTTCCGGCACATCGGCTACAACCGAGCCTTGTACCGCATCGATGACTTCATCGGTGAAGCACCATGTCGCCTTCCCTCGACCTCCATCATAACATGTGCCTTCTAAAGAATGGCATCGTCATCGCTCGGACAACTCTCGTCGGTCAACTCCTATACAACCTCTCATGCTCTATGATGGTGCGTGTGTGCGCGCGTGCACTACAACAAATATGTTGACTTGTGACCACCTGTCAGTGACCCTGGGTAAAATCTTGTCATGATTCTATGACAATTTTGCACTGAATGATCGTTAGCTGTTTGAGGGGATCGAAACCCTAGAAAATTACGACGATGTGAGTCAAAAAACATCATAATTTGCTTAAATGAAATCATCATAATTTATTGAACATAATTTACAATGTTGTTTCTTGTCGACTATGATCAATTTAGATCGCCGTAACATATAATAAAATGACAATAGCAGAATCAGATGACCATAGCGTATGACCACGTGAACACTAAGATCCGATGATATGGGCTAGTGACTTGTTGAATGCTTCCCTGGTAAGGACATAAGGTTTAGGTAGGATCAACTGAAACTATTTCAGTCCCTTTCAGTCCCTCTACTTCCAGTCGATGCTGTCACCCGGAAGGCAAGACTTTTTTAATCAGATTGCAAATACGCACACCAACGCCTCTAGGTGCAGAAAACAGATGAAAAATAATACTAATTAGGCAAAACGATTGCGTCCTACCCAACAGAGTGGCAGTCCCTACAACCGGCCTTGCATCAAACTCCTTGTCTCCACTCACATAGCGTGTAGCCTTCTTCTGTTCAAGGATGCAGGAATTCATAGGCATTGCCACAGCCCAGGTCAGAATTAGGGTGTCAAGGTGGGATCCCAGTGGGATGTCATTTTGTACTATGTAGTTCAAATTTTGATGTCAAAATTTGTACTAAAAAAGTCAAATTATACTACAAGTGGGACAAAAGTGGGATCCCACTTGACACCCTTAGTCAGAATGCGTGACCTCAGATGGCACCTTGCGTCATACAGGGAAACCACGATTTCTGAAGGAGCACCGACGAGAGTGGCTCGCCAATGACATTTCGTCCCACAGCTCAAGCGGTGATTGATTTACCACAAAACATAAACATAGTACAAAACAAGGGCAGTAAATTACGGTACCATGCTGTCCATACATACACTTGAGCTTCAGTAGCACCGCACGGACGCTACATTCCTGACACCCAAAATCGAGCTCTCCAGCACACGGCACTACAGTGAAATTAACATCAAAACAGTATCGAAAGACGCAGTGGGGGGCACAGGCTGCCTTTCATACTACAGCACCAAAACAGAGTAAACGTTTTCAGGTTTTGGCTGCCCCCGGAATCATGCATATTCTTACTAGGAAACCCTGTACAATACTGGGTTATACCTTAACAGTCCAAAATCTTGGAGACCTCCCTGTGAGTTTTGCCTTCAGCGGCCTTCAGTTAATATGCATATAGGCTCAGGAGAAGCTGAGAGCACCCTCTGTCCATCCCCTTGCTTCTTCCTCAGCAACAAAACTTGCAGCCTCTAGGGAGCCTCCAGTAACCCACAACGTTGAAGTACATAGCTACATGCTATCAACATACCAAACAAAGCAAAACGGTGGAAAAAAGATGGTAGTGCGAAACTGGGATTGCAACTGTCAAAAGGTTGGATGGTGTGGTTAGTGCTTCAGCTTTCAAGCCATGGTTGGATCAGCATCCTTGGGGTAGCCTGAAGAGTGGCTGCCTCCGTTAGAAGGAGTCCAACTGTTGGCAGAGGTTGACAGGATGTCCCGGTGACTTTCTTCACAGCTCAAAATCCTGGATCTCCCAGGCCTAGAACGGATGTGTGTTCCCACTGGAAACGGTTCCTGCAAAAATTTCAGATCAAAAGCAAACTATCATTTCAGACTGTAAATTCCAGGTTGAAGAAAAACTAGTCTTATTGTCAAGGGGCATTCTTGTCATGAAATTCAATATACAAAATTCATCACCCGACCAAATGTCAAGCATGGGAATGAGAAGATAGTTTTATTTCCCGCTCCGTAACCTATAACCAATATCCAAATATCACTTTATGTGAAGGGCACGATCATCCCATGATGTCACTACAAAAAAAACAGCAACACCTAGAAAGATGAATGGCAAGCATATGCTTGAATCCAAAAGGGCCTCATCGATTCAAAGAATTTTAGTAGGAAGGGAGGATTGTGCTTGGTTTCTTGATTTGTAAAATTTTAATTCATAAGAACTTTTTTAGGGTATTTCTTTGGACCAAAATTCTGAAGGAATTGAGATTGTTATCTAGGACAGGTGATTCTGATATGGTGAAAGAACAAAAATTAACTGGCAACAAGGCACACTGCATTACTTTAAAATGCAATATATTATCCACCACAAAAGGCTTGAGACAAGAAGTGTTAAGACCCCATTGGTGATAACTCGATTCTAGAATATCACTATGTGGGCTATATTAAACCTAGTAGCCTCCTTGGATGGAAATGCTCATAAAAGTTAAGGGATGCCATTACTAGTGAACCGGGATCCATGGATTTTGCAGGACTACAACTCTACCCAGGGAAAAGAACTGTAACTCAAATAGGCTTCTACAGTAATATAAAAGGGATGCAAATTGCTAGTCAACTTTATATTCAAGGAATATGAGAGATTTGCCTTCAAAGTAACATGGATTCCAGAATATGCGAGGATTACATTCAGATTTTGAACGCAAGTGTCTTTGGTCAGAACCAGCAGTTTCCGAGGGTTGGTGCTGACCAAATGCTACTTTCACCACTCGCCACATGGTTTCAGTGTAAATCTGATGAACTCCAGGAGGGCCCCTCATGCCAAGTTTGTTGTATAACAAATTCTGGGCATGTTTTACCTTACTAATTACTCTTGCATTTGCATGCACTTTATCACTGACGGTTTTTCTCAAACCTATCAGATATAAATCATATAGGCAAAAGTGAGCTCAACTATTCACCAGCTGGTTTGTTTCATACTACTACAAACTTTTATTATAGAGCATTAGTGTGCTCATGTATTGCATGGTCATTGCACTGCCCATAGCAAGATAGCCAGGTACACGCCATTTAGTTAGCAATACCCAGTCAAGTGCCCTTCACAAAACAGTAATAGAGCATACAGAAATGGACAATCAGAAAACATACTTGATCTCCTGCGTTTGGACCATCTGAGTGGAAGAGTATAGGGCGGCAGCGTTTATCCTCGTTCATCAAACTTGAGTTCTGGAAGTGAGCTATTAGAGATGATTTTCCTTGGATTCTAGCATATGCAAGTGATGCCACCTTCTCACTGTTAAATTTCTCCCACCTTTTCCCATGAAATATCTGAAGAAAGACGGGCATGTCATATATCAGTTGACGATAGGGTCGCAGAAAAATGCTTAGTGGCCTGAAACTATAACTGGTAAAGTTACAGCTTTGACTACCTGACATGAAATATCCAAAATGCATGCAACGTGGCATGATACAGTAATACAGGTATAGGAAAGATAAATGAGGAAGGACAAGGCCAGCGTGAAAAAAAAGGATTGCAGAAAAACTGTCAAAGTGAAGCTTTATCTAATATACAATGCAGCCACTTGATAGCTCGTAACATCTCACCTTATAAAATGGAACAATATGCTCAGGACTGATCATGTTGATGAATGCATAACCCACATTGCATTTATTCTGAAAAATGCAGATTAGCAACTATTAGGACACTGTAAACCTGTATGCAAGTAACATCGAAGCAAGTACAAACAAGGGAACAGCTGTTTATACAAATAAAAGGTCTGCTCACCTTAAAGTCAATTGGCAGGTAGATGAAATCATAAGTTCCTTTGTGATTTTCATCAATAGCGGTCAAAAGCATCTTAGAAGTATACCTGGGATACCATTAAGATAATAATATGAACATCAAAACACCGCATGACTTCAAACAGAGAGACGCTTGCACAAAAACTAGAATAAAATTTGCAAGTCCAAGAGGTATACTTGTTTGGGATATTCTTTATCATTAATGTAGTCCTGGAATCCTCGCCACAGACTATACGTTCGACATCAAGCTCATACTGCCTTTTGTTATCAGATTGATTAGAACATGACTCGTTTCTTCGGCTCCTTGTACGTTCACCCGGTGAATCAAATGAGGATGGAAGGGGACCTATGTGACTCCTTCCATGAAACATATGCCCCCTCTGATGAGATCGACCACTAACATGCCCAGGGGACATGGCTGGGTTCCCTCCATTCTGGGGAAACATGCCAGTGAGCTCCAACTGATGCAGACGTGGACTATCAGAGAAACCCATGCTTCCAACACTCCCAGGATGGAAACTTGGTGCTTCCATCAGCTCCCCTGCATATCCATTTCTCCTATCCCAGATTGATGGATTGACAGCCGGTGCAGATCCGACATGATGACTCGCTGCAAGGGAATTTTCAGGCATGCGAGATGCTCTAGAAATACCATGCACTTGCGCCGGAGGACGAGCTGGTATATTATTGATAAATGGCCCTGTGTTTGGCCATAGCATGGGAGAAGAGGTATGATGCTGGGAGTTATTTGTATTATTCCACGCTACTTGGTGGCCATGGAGGGGGCAGCTTCCAGTTCTTGAAAACCCAAGTGCTACAAGAACATAAGGCATGCCCAAGTAAGCATGATTAAATAGCATGCATTGTCTAATCAGGCTAGTTGCAAGCTTCAATGTAAATTAATTAGGTTATTCCAATTAGCATGAAGCTATAAAAGCTTTCCGTATTATTGATATGGAAGCATGATTCTAAAATGACATTTATGAGAAAATGACAGAAAGGTGGGAGGGATCTGAGATGGCAAGTGAATCTAATTGTAACAGTGTTTCCTCTAGAAATAATATGGATATGTCCGCAAATAAGGGAGCCCAAAGTTAGTACCTTCACTATGACCAGAAGAATGACCACCAAGTTTAGCACAACCAACTTTGTAAAGATGCCTGTTATCTATTCCTTCAGCAGTTCTAGAATTGCTCTTAACTCCAATGGGTGGTATGGTGCTTAAGTTGTAAGGAATGCCATTGCTTTGGCCAGTGTGGAACTCGGGAAGGGAATGTGGATTGAAAGCTCCATTCCCTTGAAATCCATAATTCAAGTGTCCATTCATCTTTCCAAGTGAATGACCATGCTCACCAAGAGCAGACTGGTTGTTATGTGTCCCTGCAGTTGCAATTCTAACAGGAGAGGATATGTTTTGCCTAGTACTTGACAGACCATCCAGGAAAGTTCCCTCCCTGAATTGGTTTATTGAAGGCTGTACTCTGGAACGCAGAACCCGAGTGATCCCATGTTCATGGCCAGTGGATGTCATGGATGCCATATTGACAGAGCCTTGCATTATGAGATACACAGGTTAGTAAATACAACTAGCAGTAGAAGCATGTTTGTGATTTGAAATAGAACTGCATACCATAGTGAGTTGATGGCAGACTGTTGGCATTTCCTAGTCTGCATGCACCAAACTCTTCCTGCTCCAACACAGGAGGCCTTTGCTGCATCAAACTGTCGTGCAAAAGCTAGGATTACTAACACATTTGTAAGAATAGCATAAAGAAAATCAAAAGTTTTTGGTCTTCCCTTCAAAAATAGCTCAGACATGTATGATTAACAAGAGGGCATATTCCGTATCAAGTTGTAAAACACTTTTTCCCACACATCATATGAAAAGAGTTTCTACACCTACTGAATTTGCTCCAAAATACAAAGCACATTTTCATTTTTGCAGCCCTGAATACTAGAGACATACAACCAACTATGAATTCAAGTGCAAATGCTGACTCAACTAAAACAATTAGTAGAAGACTACAAGTCAAATCACAAGTTTATCTGTTCCCATTCTATGAGAGATAAAAATTATTTTGCATCATTCCATTCCGTGTGAACGGTAGCAGCACATTAAACAGTGGTATACATCCAGTAAAAGTGTCTACCGACTTCACACTATATGCAGGATGATAAATATAGATGAATTGCAAATTTAACAAATTCCAGAAACACGGAGTGGAGCTGTGAACATTGCCGCTACATGCTCAACCCCCATGTGCTGCTGTTTCATGAGGCTTTAGGCCTCTTGCTTCTTTTTGCTTGAAATGGCAGTTTTTATGCAGTTTTTTACTTTTTACTGCTTCTTTTGCTAGCCGTTTGTGTTTCTTTTGCTGATACTTCAGTTGTTGCGTTATGGCTTCGTTGGTTGTACCTTGTCATTTCAATGCCTTCTTCCAATACAAAGTATGTGTGTTCGAAAAAATAAATCATGCAGAGTTACAGACACAAGGTGTGTATTAAGGTTTTTCGAAAAGTAACGTAAGCTAGAAACACTAAAAATGGACAGGGCTATTTTTCTCCAATTTTAAGCAACTGCTACGCAAAAAATAATAAGAGAAGAAAATCAATGAAAGATTCAGAACAGAGAAAAGCTTGAGATATGCCAATCTTTGAACAACTCAAGCATTGGAAGAAAATTATGGTCATCAGTGTACCGTTTATTGTCGCCCAGGCAGCAGGGCTCTAATTTGATTTTCTTTCCTGCAATGTCTCTCATGTTTAACGCATAAAATGCAGCTTCAGCTGCTCTAGAATCATAAAACTCGATGGATTTGTAACAACTCTTTTGTGAAGTCTCATGTATCTGATAAAAAAAGGTCGTTAGTATTGGCGGTGTTCCAGCTGAGGTAATAGCTAGATAGTACGTGGAAATACCTCCTTGATTTCACCATAGCCACCAAATATATGCTGAAGATCATCATTAGTTACAGATGGGTCAAGGTTAATCACTGCAAGTGTACCCTGGTTATTATCTTTCTCCAAAGGATTCTCCTGCTGGGACAAAGTCACCGTTAGAATGTGTAACCATGAACATTCTTGCAGATACATATTTCTAGTGCCAACCCGACAACAAGTACCAACTACTACAATAGATAATGGAAACAAACATCATAATATTATGCAGTAAGTAATGTCAAGGGATCACCAGCATCCTCGAGTCAGAACTGCATTATGTTAAGGGGGTACCTTTGGGATGGAGTAATGTATGTCAAGTTTCCAGTGCCTGAATTGCTTGCTTTGGAGCGCCTTCATGGCATGTTCTGCAGATCTTATATCGTAGTAAGAAATCATCACAAAACCATGATGTTTGTATGCGGTATAAAGTCTTTGGATGTCCCCATATTGCTAAAAGAAGAACATAAAATCAGTAAGTAAGATGTATTGCTTGGGACAAGTCTAGCTGGAAGATGAAGACTTACCTCAAATAGGAGCTTCAATTTGGAGTCCTCAACATTGGAATTCATATTTCTAACAAAAAGGGTTCTCGAGGGGTGTTCCCCATATGAGGTTTCTCCATACAATAGGCCATTTAACCTACTCTGACCGTTGTTGCCTCCACCGTTAAGTTTTAACAGTTTGTTATTTTCATCAGCTTCCAGTTCCAATCCACCTCCAGTAGAGAATATATCATCATCAATGTCATCTCTATTATTAGCAAGGGCAGGGTACCCCACATTATCAAGAACACCTGATAATAGGTCATCATCATCAGGAAGCAGATTGCCAATTACTTGTGCCTCAATTTCCTGAGTTAACTCAAAAGGCTCATCATCATCATGGTTGAGTTCCTTTCCGACTGGCTGGCCAACAAGGCCATTCTTGGGTGTTAGTCTCACTGCACATTAGCAAATAAAAATTGGTTAACTGTCTCATTTCTCACTTGGATGTAGCATGGAACGCATGGGACAGATAGTGTCATTCCTTACTGAGATGTAGCATGAAAAGCATAGGCCAAATTATCTCATTTCTCACTAGAATGTTTTGGTGAAAAGCTCAGGATTCAATCAAGTGAAACAGTCGATAAAGTAAGCACGTTTCTTGTGTATAAGCAAATAAAAGTCTTCTTATTCATATTCATTTCCAGTCATATCTACCTTACTGTCCTTAACCTTCCTGTTGATCCGCGTACTAATCATTTATCTATGTACTGAAGATATGTGTACCATCTTTCATGGAAGCAGTGCATTATCCAGTGTTATGAAGCGCTAAATGAAGTAAAAAAGCAAAAGACAGAAACGAGGACTCACATTTCTTGTCAAAAATGTCTGGAAGGGAGCTTGAGAAAAGTCCATTCTCATAGTGGGTCATACTTAAATGTCCCTTTCGAACATTAGGAAATAAAGCCAATGGCTTCGAATCATGTTGTTGCACAGTATCTTGATCAGGTCTCCACAGGGTTGGCGGCAGGTTAGCATGCCTATGTTGGCCCAACAACTTGTGCTCGCCAAAGGGAGTTTTCTGGTCCATCAGATTATGTGGTTCCATAAGCTCTAACTGATCCACGCCAGCAGGCCTGAGCATATGAACTGGAGATGACGCAACAGACTTGCTTCCCGAAATCAATGAAAACCTTTCTGTTTTTCAGAGGAAACAGATCAGCCAACACAAAGACCAAGCGCAAAAAAATAATGTGATAAGCAACATTAGCATTCTTCACTGGAAGAATTGTGCAGGCAACATTGACGGTTTCGCCTGTCAACTACACCCTGTGAGAGCATGTGCGTACCAAATAAGCTGCCTCACCTATATATAGCAGGACAGCTACCTTAAGCTACCTGGAAACAGCCATACACATACTCAAATCTTGTTGTATCAATTTTCCCAGATGCGGAACCTCGGATGCCCCCACATATCCCAACTAACTTGTGTTACAGTTTTCTGCTAGGCCACGTTTTTTATTTGGACGGGATAATAAGCTCCCCTAAAAACAATAACAAGCAATTACAAATTACACATACGCTCGGGTACTCACCAACATTCTCATGGCAAGGCTCCTGCCTGAAAGGTCCAACTGGCCTCTACAAAATAATTGGATATGAATGAACGGAATTAGCCTAAGTCTAGTTGTCAATGATACAGTAACAGAGTCACCCAAACAGTACTAAACAATATTATTATTATCCGTGGCCCAAAGCAAGAGCGCAGTCCATCATTAGACATCATCATTTAAGGAGAGCGGGCAATAATTCGGCTGTTGCAGTTGGCCTTACCTGACGGGAGAATGAGGATTCGGAGTCGGCGGTGAGGTGGAACGGGGGCATGTGGTGCCTCTGCTGTTCCATGGCTCTAGTTGGCATCCTGCTGGCTGGTAGGCACCTTACCTTGAAAGACAGACAGATACACCAAGTTTCAGCGACTCGGGTAGCTGGACTGAAGCGGATCAAGGAAGAAAACGGCAGGAACTGCTGCGGAAATGCAGTAACGGGGCCTAAATCTGATGCACCATGAACGGGAAATTCGAACTGGCCAGGGAAGACGGGAGAAACTCTGCGGAATTCTGGACCGGAACAACCCGAATTGTGACCGACTCGAAAGGATTCTTCTAGTACCACAAAAAATCAGAGCAGAACTCTGAGCTCTCAAAAAACTAGTAACTGCACCTCGTCGAAAATACTAGTAACTGCCAGCAGCAAGGCGGCCAAGAAGAAGACGGGGAAATTAATGCACCTCGTCGTCGCCGAGCTCGGAGCGCACAAGAAACTCGTGATCAAAAATAAAAGAGGCGGAGCAGACCAAAATACCGCACCAAGGGAAGCACCCTCGGAGGCGGGGCGCAGATCGCACGCAAGCAACCGAGATACGTACAAAAGATTACCACAAAAAGAAAAGAAAACCGCCAGGAAGGAATTGAAGCATCATTCTCCTAGTAGTAGTACAAAAAACCGCACCCCTGATTTCGCGTTGGAAAAAACCCGCAAAAACCGTGGCAGAAACGGAAGAAGCAGTAGTAGGCTCACCAGATCGGCAGCTGAGATCCCCCGTCCGGTCGTCAGAAGCTGGAGAACAGCACGCAGCCCGTCGCCGCCCGCGGAGGAGACGGCTCCATGGCGCGAGGCAGGACGGCTCCCCTTCCAGCCGGGCGGATCACGCGGCGCGCGGCGGCCGCGGCAGCTAATGCCCTGGCAGGGGAGCCCAGCCAAGCTCTGAGTCGGAGAGCAAGCTCCGCCCTCGCGCGCGCGGCGCGCCTAACCCTAGCGAGCGGGCGCGGCGGCGGGCGACGCTCCGCTCCTCCCCATTCCGCGGTCGTCTTCCTCCGCGACGGTGCGGCGCCGTAGAGCTGCTCCGGTAGGAAGGTTCCGGCGAGGCGGTGGTGGTGGTGGACTGGCGAGACGAAGCGGAGACGAAGGGCAAGAAATATCTGTACTCTATTTAAAAAGCGGCGAAATGGTGATGTTATTTAATTAATTTGTTGAAACTAGTACTAAATGGAAACGCGAAACAGGAGGGCGCGGGGCCGTATATATACCGCGCCCGGTGCGGTCCCCGCGGCGGTAGGCTCACCGCCGGATAACTCCTTGGCCAGTCCGCTCGCGTCACCGGGGCCCACGTGGCGGAGGGTGGCGCGGGGTGGGAAGCGGCGTTTGGACGGGACGGGCGGTGAGGCGACGCGGTGGTGACGTGCGGGCGTTGTCCGGTGCGGGACAGGATAACGCTGGGCAGTACGAGACGTGTGTGTGTGCGTGGGTCGATCGAGGCTGGACCGCTCCGGCCAGTTGCTGCCGCCGAACCGCCCCGGATTTTGACGGCTCGCGTTTGGCACGTTTGCGCAGCTACAGGCTGCAGTTCAGTTCAGGTCTTCAGGAGGTGTGTGCTTCAGCTAGGCTTGTGTCGAACAACAGCGAGGTTTTTTATTTGATTTGACAGTGATCAGCGGGTGGTGAATTTGCCTCCATAAATTAAGTAATTGTATAAACTGTGAGTAATGCTCCTAGGCGGTGAGTAGCTATCACGAGCAGGACTGTTGTATGGAATCATACGAGTAGAGTCCTTTTCGAACGCGGATTGGTTGCATCAAGAAATTACCCTATCTCTAAATTTGTTCCAAAATGCGCATAACTAATATTTTTAGAGCATCTCCACGGTGATCTCCAGATAATAGCTTAAAATGTCCACAACGGTTAATCCCAATAGCATTTGTCGGCAACAAATGACATCGTATATAATTTATATTCTTATAGCATCTCCACAACTATAAAAAAAATGTCCACAACGGTTAATCCCAATAGCATTCGCCGGCAACAAATGACAGCGGAGAGATAGTGTTTGGATGGTATGTGGTAAATTAAAAAGGGAAGAGAGGGGGTAGGTGGGGAGAGAGATGGGCGGCGCGTGGGCCGGCGGAAATCTTCCTATGTAAAGTTTGTTGCCGGTAGTTGTCGGCGCGCCCGATAGCCCCCTTTCCTACATGATTTTTTTTTTGGTTTGCCGGTGCTAGTATTGGGTTCGGGATGATGTGGGTTTTTTTTTGTTTGTCGGTGCTTGTATTGGGCTCGGGATGATGTGGATTTATTTTGGAGCGTTGATGTGAACAGTTTCTCTCACTAGAATCTCCAAATTATTGTCGGGTGCGATTTACCGCTTGCTGGTGGAGATGCTCTTAGATTTTAATTGTTGTTGGATTTGGAATCAACATTATATTTATAATTGTTGTTGGGTTTACCTCTTTCATATCTATATATAATTGTCGTTACATTTGATATCAATATTATGTTTTTTTTATTTTCCCCTAAAGTATCTATATAATTATTGTTGGGCCTGATATCAACATTATTTTTTATATATATTTACCCCTTTCCATATCTTCGACCAAAAATTATATGCAACACATTTCTCGGAAGGAGGGAGTATGTTGGCTTGGACATTTGAATATTGAATAACAATGCTTCTAAATGATGCAAATTGTCTATAATATGACTTCTGGTGTTTTCTAGAAGAAGTATAGAAAACTGATTGTGCCCTTATCTGATACTAATAACCTTTAATTTATCTATCAATAAAATATGTGTGTTGTTGATATTCTCACACACGCCAACTTGTGATGGATATAATTTCCGCACATAAGGATTACACGAACTTTGAGTAATGATCACAACAGTACTTAATTTTTGTGCCGGACAACATTTAAATGTATTTACATATGATTGTGATGTTGTAACACACAAACCACGTGTTTAAAAGGGTAACAGTTGGTTAAATTTTTCTTTATACCAAAAAAAAAATTGTCATATATATTTGGTCGGAGGGAGTAGTATTTATAAAATGGTGGATCCATTTTATCGGTATGAAATTTATAGAATATAAACGTAACTCATGCACTTCAAATTTGTATTACGGTGTACTAGTCCCTAGATCTATGGTGTTATTAAAAGTGATCCAAACTCTAATATACTTTGACAAATACTTGTCGCGTACTCCTACTAATTTTTTTTTTATAAATTATAGAAAATTATAATACACATGTAATTTTGATAAAAGTGAAATGTTATTAATAATAGTTTGCCATCATAAATAAACCGTCTACATATTACTAGTCATAGTTGGAGTAGTTTGAAAGCATGTTTTCTTGTAAGTCATTCACTTATGGAAGGAGCGAATACATACTGGGACAAAAAACATTACTATGAAAATGCATATGAAGATCCAACAACCAGGCATAAATAATCGTGTAAAAGATAAAGAGATGAGTACTTAACTGTACATTTATCATTTTTGTGGTAAAATATGTTTATTTTGTAGAGATTGAAATCAGACAAAAAGATCTATAAAAAATCCTGTCGCTACATTAATAAATAATTTTCTCAAGATTTACTAATGCATAAAAAATAGAGTTAATAGAGTACTCAGCCAATAAAAGTTGATTGTTTGGCATGAAGGTTTAATAGAGTACTCGACCATAAAAGTTGTTAAAAAATTATTACGAGAGTGCCATCATCTTATCATGGCCTCCCTCGTTTGCTTCTCCGCTGCCAGCCGTGCGGCCGCTAGAGCTCGGTGCGCCGCCGCGTCCTCTAGCATGCACCACTGCAGCGTCTCGTTCGCGGCATCCTCGGACTTCTTGAGCATCTCGAAGGAGTCGAATAACACCTTCTGCTCCGCCATCTTCTCCTCCGGGGTAGGCGCATCAGGGTCATCAGAAGACCATGAGATGTCGGAGGAGTCGTCCTCTGTGGCGGACGCCACCCTGCGGCGTTCCATCTCGGCGTCGAACATCGTGTGGGCCGTCCGCTCCTCCTCTGCTTCCTTCTCCGTGTCAGCCAGGAACTCTGCGTCCCTGACCGAGTCGAGGAGGTCGTCGGTGTTATCGTCGTCGTCAAACTCCTCGTCGGAGCTCGATACCGAGAGAGGTGGAGACGCGGTAGCCTAGCCGCGGCTGGCACTGCTCATGGTGCCAAAGGTGGAGGTTGTGCAGCGGCGGTGCTATGGTGGAGGTTGCGCGACAGCTAGGGTTTTGTGTGGGAGGGGATGAGATGCTCGCGCCCATGTTTATATAGGCCGGAGGCTCGCGACGGTCGTGTCACGCGTGGCATCGCCATTACTTCGTGCGCAGAGGTAGTAGACAACCGCGCGCCACGCGAGACATCGCTATTACGCTGCCGCAAACTGCCAAAGTGACGGCCCGGCGCCAGTACTGACGGTGTGAGAAGACGCATCGAGCCTGGGTCACTATCAGGTGGGCCCGATGAAATATCCTACAGACGCGAGTGGACACTTTATGCGTCCGCAAAGACGCATCCGAGGTGCATATTTAGGTCAGGTTTGCGTCGCTTCGGATGGGTCACTATGCGTCGCCCCGCTGGAGCAGGACGCAGATATATTTTACGACCGCGCGGACGCAAACAGTGACTCAACTTCTGTTTGGATCGCTCCGTTGGACGCCCCGTTGGAGATGCGTGAGGATAAGCAAGTCGCGTTAAGTGGGAGAAGCAACCTGAGGTTGGGTGGTTAGGAGGGTGGTCGTACCTTCAGCCCACCAGAGTTCAAACCCCAGGTTTGACATCTTTGTGTCTCATAAAGGCGGAATATTCATTCAGTGGGACGCGACGTTCCTGTCGACAGCGAGGCGTCTGTGCTGACTTCGCTAATTTCAAAATCTAATTTACCAGCTCAGTGTGCTCATAGAGATGCGATATGTGTGTGCGCGTTTATAGGGGTGAGTGTGTGCGCGTGTATGTAAGCGTCTACGTTTGTAGTGTGTTTTTCAAAAAAAAAAAAGATCGCGTTCAGCGGGATTCACAGGCCCGTCCCGCCCGTGTCGCCGCACTACTGGTTGTACTCCGCGGCTGGCTCCAGCTGTCAGCGGCTGCGGTGTGCTCACATCCAAAAATAAAATAATCCACTGGAACGGTTTCTCTGACAGCCAAGCAAGCAAGCGAGCACGGAATTAGGTGTGACGAGACGCAGCGTAAGAATCAGTGAACTGGGATTTGTATAGTGGATTTGCTATTATTATCAACATTATGTTTATTCTGTTTACCCCTTTCATATCTTGATAGTTATGTTCGATTTGCTATCAACAATTATGCTTATTTCTATTTACCCCTTTCATATATCGGAACATAAATTAGATGCTATACATTTTTGGGGAGGAGGGAACTTTTTGATTTTGGACAATTGCACAATCTTCATTGCAAACTTTGACCACAAGACTTTTTTTTTTTGCTTCAACTCTCAAATAATCGAAGAGCGGAGAAACATATGGTTGGTCTCATGTCATGATAAATGTTTGGTCATAGCTCTTTAAAAAAGTATGTTGCATAGGTATATTTAATAATTAATCGAGAAAATTTCTAAAATTTCAAATATTATGGGTCATACGAAAAGTTGTCATTTTAATAACAAGTCTTCTAAATGGTGCAAATTGTCTATAATATGGCTTGTAGTATTTTCTAGAATATGCATAGGGAAATCTATTATGCTAATGTCTGGTATTTCCTAATGGTCTTCAAGATACCTTTGGACAATTTCTATGTGCTGGTATTCTCACACACACCAACTTTTGATGGATATAAATTCCCCACATTAGGATTACAGAAACTTTAAGTAATGGTCACATAATTTATGTGCCATATAATTGATGCCATAAGATTTATATTTAAATGTATTTTCTTATGGTCGTGATATTGTAACACAAAAGGCACGTATTAAATAAGGCAATGTTGAACTATAGTTTCCAATATACCATAAACTATGTCATATATATTTGGACAGATGGAGTAGAATTTATGAAACGGTGGATGCATTCTATCGATATGAAAATTTAGAAGATAGATGCATCCCAAGCATGTCAACTTTTTATTGCAGTGTACTACTACTTAGATCGATGTATTTTCTTATGGTCGTGATATTGTTACAGTTTATTGTTTATCATCAAGATCTAATTTAATAAATATATAAAGTTTATTGTTTGAACTTGTAAGACATAGAGCTAAGCCTAGTCTTCTAGAGAGCATGACTGAGTGGCTGGACACTTTGTAAAGTGCTAGAACTGTTACTTTGATTTGTTTTTTATAAATATATAAAATGACACAGTAGGGGCCTTCCCTACTGTTTTTGTGTCAAAAAAAGATCTAATTTAATAGAGTACTCGGCCATGTGTGTGGCTAATAATTTATTAGGAGAAAACTAGTGAGTTCTCGTAATTACAAAGGTGAATTTTCTTTCTTGTATAAGCTCTTTTTTTACATAAATCGCTGCCCAAACACTATCACGTTGGCATGCTAGACAAGTTTAGTAGCTTTTTGTTTAAATTATGGCATATATTTTATAATTTACTCAGATATCTAAAACTTGTTGCTACCGAAGCTAAATTAATACTAGGAAAAATGAAGAGAAAATTTATTTATTATTTGGAAGATACCTTCATTCATTTTTTTTGAAATAAAGTGTGACGTGCGATATTTATATTCCGTCTCGATGAGATGTCTATGGGCGAGAAACTAAAATCAAGATCACTCGGTTACCTTACTTCCAAGGATCTTGGTATTACGTTTTGTTTATTTGGTAAATGGCTCGGATCAATAGGTATTGATTCGAAGGGCAAAATACATAATTTTACTCAGGGTGTGGCCTCCTAGATACCGAGGATGAAAATCAGCACTCATGTCTTTGAACTATATTGATATTTATCACATAAGTACAGGGTTTTACGATTGACATAGGCATCCCAAATGGGCCTGCCAAATATAGTACCCGGGGTTTATTGAAGGCCCACTACCCGAAGAATAAGAAGATTCGGAAGCCCAAGATGTATTTAAGGAAAAGATAGAGTTGTAATAGGAAGTGTTATTTGTAATCCGGCGGGATGAGTTAGAAACCGTCCCGGACTCCGTAACTTGTACAAAACGAAACCCTCGGCTCCACCTCCTATATAAAGGGGAGTCGAAGGACGAAGAGATCATCGAATCATTGTCCGCAAACCCTAGATTTCATATTCGTCGAGTACTTTTCGGCTGAAACCTTCGAGATCTACTTGCCCTCTACTTCTAACTAAACCCTAGCCTACAATCTATAGGCATTGATAAGTTAATCCCTTGTCAATTGGCGCCGTACGTAGGAATTAGAGGCGTAAGGAGCCGATCTCGATGGCACGTTCAAGATCTTCGACATCGTCAACCGGAAGCAATACTATGGATCGAGGTAAACGGATCGCTCGCTGGTCTTGTTGATTTTGTTCCTCACCCACCCTCCCGTTTGGATGCATATGCGTATGCTGGCGGAGCCCTTGGAGATGACGTTCGGAAGATTCCACTTTCGCGTCGAGAAGGAAGGATCGTATCGTGTCGAAATTCCGATTTCGTCGGGATCGTCGGCGGTCGATTCGACTTTTCAAGCTATGCATCGTCAAGCGAGTCGGAAGAAGAAACTTCGGCAACACGTTACGTCGGCATCGAGCAAGAGAGAAACTCGCCAAGATCTTCGACAACGCATCGTTTGAGTCATCTGCGGACTCATATATAAGCGATGGTTCAAGCGATGTCGACGATTACGACTTCATCGACAAGTCTCTCACGGTGGGCAAGGTCTTCATCAATCTCAACAATGATGTCACCGAACCCAACATAGATCTGAGTACAAAACATCATCGGATTTATGCTATCGAAAATCAAGAGGAAACATCGGAGGCTTTCGACGGGTGGGGAAATCCTTTTGTCGATCCCTCAGATCTAAGGAGAGGTATGGGCACTAAATATGTCGGGCCCACACCACGCGTCGGAATCCAACTTCCACGAGCAGCTCGGGATAGAGCGGCAAAAGCCATAGATGGTTCGAGAACCAATGACGACAACGGCTACAGCTCAAGAGCTGCAAGCTTATCAATATATGCTCGCACGAACTGCCCGAGAAATAGAAAAACGAGACGGCTGAGTTGAACGAGAAGAAAGGAGGCGGCTTCGGCATCCGGCGAGGAGAAGGGCAGATCTAAGTGGACAATCTAGAGTTTCGGGTGATAGCCACGGGGAGGCTCGGAACGAGAGGAAGATCAAGGTTACAACACATACCCGAAGCGAAAGAGAGTTCTTGGTTCAAAACCTCGACATGTCTTTTATGTCGATAGATACAAGGGAAATATTATCCCTAAGACACCGGAAGCTGGGTATATGGCGACACAAGCTTACATCCTCGCATCCAGGCCACCCCGGGAGATCCAAGGGAAACATTATACAACATGGCATTGGCAGGGGTTGGAGCTATGGGGACGGCGTTCGTAGCAACGCCTCCCGAAGGAGCGGCAAGGCAAAATAGTCCAAGACCTGCGGCGGCAACGGCGGCAGCTCCGGAAGGACCAAGTGGAGCAAGAGACACGGGAGTACAAGCAAGGGTCGATAGAGCAAGGCAAAGCAGAAGGGATCATCGGCAGTCCCCGGAGCTTAATGACGAGGATATGTGCGGTTTACCGTGCTTCACGAGAAGAGTCCGAAAAACTCGAGTCCCCTCAGGATTCAAGTTACCCGACCACTTCAAAAAATTCGATGGCCTGCAAGATCCGGAGGACTGGTTAATTGATTACCTTGAAACGGTGAAGCTAACTGGAGGAACTAGAGCAACCGCGATGCAAAGTATTCAGGTGCACTTAAGTGGAGCTGCACGATCTTGGATCAAAAAACTCCCGCCAGGATCCATCGACAGTTGGGAAAGTTTCGAGGACGTATTCGTCAAGAACTTCGAGTCCACATGCAAGAAGCCTGCATCGTTGGAAGAGGCTGAGGGCGTGTCGACAAAAGCCGGATGAGTCAATGAGAAAATACATCCAAAGGTGGAACATCATAAAAAACTCGGCGAGAAAATATATCGACGAGAGAGCAATAGATGCGTTTGTCGCAGGAATCGGGCGCGGAGATTTTGTCGAGGACTTGGGAAGGACCAATCCAAAAACGGTATCCGCGTTGATGGAGATAGCAAATAGATGGGCAGACGGAGAAGACGCTGTCCACAATAAACGACACGAGGTCGCCGAGAGGAGGACCGTGGTCGAAATTATCGAACGAGGCGACGATTTCCTCGGCGATGTCCGAGATTATGACGCCCCGGGGCAAATTTCGGCGAGGATTTCGGTCAAATACGGGAGGAAGCAACGAGAGACGATTATCGGAGAAGCAATGAGCAGCAGGCGATAATAGGGACGACTCCCGCAACGGGCAAAATAGTGGGCCAAGGTTTCCACGACCTTTTGTGTCTCCAGAAGAAATGCTGAACGGACCGTGCCGGATGCACTTCTTCCTCGACGACAATGGGAAAAGACGGTCGGGACACTGCGGAAAGATTGTCGAAATTTTCAAGCAATGTTCGGATGTGCGAGAAACGCTCACGCACGAGCAGCACAGAGAAACCCTCGGGAGCCTAGGAGCGAAGTTCATCTACCGCCACCTCCCGCGATTACAGAAGGCAATCAACACCAGCTCAGAATAGCGGCAGCACCTGCACCACCACCCTATGTTGATCCTAACTCCAACGGAGCAGTGTCGATGATTCAGAAGGGAAGGCCATCTAATAGAGCTCAAAAAGTAATCTCACGACAGGTGTTTATGGCGAGAGAAAATGCCTCCACCAACGGTTGAGTACCTTAATTGGTCGAGGACAAGATATCGGTTTCACAATAGCGAGATCATCCGCAGCAAGTTCCTCGACCGGGGCGGTCGGCACTTATGCGCCGGCGGTTATCGCAGGATTTGACGTTTCTCGAGTATTCATAGATGGTGGCAGCAGCTTAAACCTCATGTATGCGAGATACATTGAGAAAGATGAACATATCCTTAGCAAACTTGAAGCCAACGGACACAAGGTTTCACGGCATCACACCGAGAGAAACCAAGTTACCCATTGGGGAAGATCAACCTCGACGTTCGGTTTGGAACCGAGAAAATTATAGAATCGAGAAGCCGGAGTTCGAAGTCGTGGATTTTCCATCGCGGTACCACGCTTTCTTTGGGACGACCAGCATACGCTAGATTTATGGCGAGTACCACACTATACCTACCTGTTATGGAGATTGCACTGGACCCAAGGGACCAATCACGGTCAAAGGGAGTTTCGCCTTAGCCGATAAGTGCGACAAGGATTTCCATCGGTTATCGAAACCTTCGGGATGCAAGCTGAATACTTGGCGTCGAAAATCATGAGCTGATTACGACGTGCTGCCGGACGTCGGAAGGCCAAACAAAGAATCAACTTTCAACGCAGAGAAAAATTCTAAGGAGGTGCGGATTCACCGACGGATCCAAAAAGACGACATCCATTGCAAACAACATGGATATCGCATAGGAAAGCGCGCTCGTCGAGTTCCTCCGTGAGAACTAGAAAATCTTCGCATGGTGTCCAGCTGACATGCCGGGAGTACCCGAGAGAACTTGCCGAGCACCACCTAAATTTGGATCCAACGGCGAAACCAATCGAGACAACCTTTGCGGCGTTTTCGGAACCAAACCGCAAATCCATGCTATCGGAAATAAATCGACTAGAGGAAGCTGGTTTTATCGAGAGAGATATCTACGGAAGCCACATGGGTAGCTAACCCGGTGATGGTGCCAAAGAAAAACACGACGAGTCCTTCGCATGTGCGTCGACTTCACGTGTCTCAACAAACATTGCCCTAAGGATCACTTTCCCCTCCCAAGGATCGATCAAATCATCGACTCCACGGCAGGTTGTGAACGTCTTTCCTTTTTGGATGCATACTCGGTTATAACCAGATCAGATTAAAAGAAGAGGATGAAGCCAAAACAGCGTTTATTACACCTTACGGCGTGTTTTGTTACAAGACAATGCCCTTTGGTCTAAAAAATGCGGGAGCAACATATCGAGAGGATGATGCGAAGTGTTTAGCAACACGGATCGGGAAAAACGTGCAAGTGTACATTGATGATGTCGTCATAACATCAAAAAGGGGACAACGCTGATCGAGGATCTCAAAGAAACTTTTGACAACCTCGACAAATTCCGCCTCAAGGCTGAACCCGACGAAGTGTTCTTTTGGCGTCCCGGCGAGGAGAACTTCTAGGATTTCTAGTTTCAGCAAGAGGGATTGAAGCAAATCCCGACAAAATACAAGCCATAGTAACAATGAGGAAGCCAACGAAGTTGAAAGAAATACGACGACTAGCTGGGCGAGTCGCGGCTTTGAGCAGATTCGTCGCCGGGTTAGGAGAAAAAGCGTTACCATTTTATGCGCTGATCAAACAAGGAGATAAGTTCCGGTGGAACGAAGAAGCCGATAGAGCTTTCGAGGATGCGAAGCGAAAAATATCGACACCACCAATCCTGGTGGCTCCAAAAGAAAAGGAACCTCTACTGCTGTATATTGCAGCCACACCCCAAGTGGTTAGCACGGTGTTAGTTGTCGAAAGAGAAGAAGAAGGGAAAATCCATGGAGTACAGCGACCAGTATACTTCGTGAGCGAAGTCTTGTCGCCCTCAAAACAAAGGTACCCTCGGTACCAAAAGCTAGCATATGGAGTGTTCACGACGGCACGAAAATTGCGCCACTATTTTTCGGCACACCCGATCATAGTGGTCAATGAAGCTCCTTTGTCAAATATACTGAACAACCCAGAAGCTACGGGTCGTGTCTCCCTTTGGGGAATAGAACTTTCCCCTCGGGACATCACGTATGAAAAAAGAAAATCAATAAAGTCGCAAATACTACCAGACTTCATCGCAGAGTGGATGGAGTTGCAAAATACGAGGACCCCAGATTTATCGAGAACCTGGACTATGAACTTTGATGGGTCCAAGAGATTAGAAGGGGCTGGCGCAGGAGTAGTACTCATATCACCTGAAGGCGACAAATTGAAGTACATCCTTCGGATGACGTTCCCTAACGCGTCTAACAATGAAGCGGAATACGAGGCTCTCATACACGGGATGAAGATGGCGAAAGCCTGCGGAGCAACTCGATTAAAAATCTTTGGCGATTCACAGTTGGTAGCTCAGCAAGTTATGAACCAATGTGACGCAGTCAATGACAGCATGGTGGCATACAAGGAGGTATACAATGAGCTCGAGAAGTTGTTCGATGGATGCGAAGTAAATCATATTAGTAGATTGAGCAACGACGAAGCCGACGTTGCGGCAAACATCGGGTCGCGGTGCCTTGCGGTCCCGCCAGGTGTATTTTGGGAAGAGATAACGAGAGAGATCCACCGAGTCGACAAAATTAAAAAAGAAGGAGAAGAAACCCTCGGGGGCTACCAAGGAGAAGCAAGAGGAAGAAGAAGAAGAGCAAGACCTGGTCATGGTAATACAAATACCATGGATGCAGCCATACATATCCTATATACTCAGGAAAGAAATACCCGATGATCCAGTCGAGGCAAGGCGAGTAATTCGACGATCCAAAGCTTTCACAGTGGTTAAGGGAGAATTATATAAGAGAAGTATTTCAGGCGTCTTGCAAAGGTGCGTCACACACGAAGAAGGAAGAATAATTCGAAGGACGTACACGAAGGAATATGTGGCCACCACGCAAGTAGTCGAGCTATCGCAGCCAAGGTTTTTCGGGCAGGATTCTACTTGGTTAACGGCAATCGAGGATGCTAAGGACATAGTACGAACTTGCGACGCGTGTCAAAGGTTTGCCGCAAAACCTCACTCTCCGGCGAGCGAGCTAGCACCAATACCTTTGTCGTGGCCCTTCGCACAATGGGGACTCGATATGGTAGGCAAATTACACAAATCATGGCCGGGAGGAAAGGAGTACATGCTAGTAGGCTGTCGACAAATTTACAAAGTGGATAGAAGCGAAGCCGATAAATTCACCGGACGGAGCATCGGCGATAAAATTCATACAAGGCCTCGTCTTCAGGTTTGGAGTGCCCCACAGCATCGTCACAGACAACGGCAGCAACTTCACATCCAATGAATTCAAAGACTATTGCAAAGAGGTGGGTATCAAGCTGAATTTTGCGTCAGTTGCACATCCTCAAACCAATGGGCAAGTCGAGAAAGCCAATGGCATCATCTGTAATGGCATCAAGAAACGTACTGTTGGGACCTTTAGAAAAAGCTCGACATACCGGCCCGAAGAATTACCAAGTGTGCTTGTGGAGCATCCGAACAACACCAAATACGGCGACACAGGAAACCCCGTTTTTTCTGGTCCATGGCGCGGAGGCAGTACTCCCAATAGAAATAGAGCACGACTCCCCCAGAGTGACAGCATATGATGAAGAAGCTTCAAAGATAGCATTGGAAGACGATATGGACGCACTCGACGAAGCTCGAGACGAAGTACTATCTCGCGTAACCAAATATCAACAGGACTTGAAGAATTACCACAGTCGACGTCTGCGGCCAAGATCTTTTCAGGTGGGCGACCTAGTTCTTCGGCTCACGCAAAAAAGTCATGAAAAACTCGAATCACCATGGCTTGGCCCTTACATCGTCACGGAAGTAATCGGAGGAGGAGCATACAGGATAAAGGACAAGAAGACAGGGGTGGAGGAGCCAAACCCACGGAACGTGGCGCAACTTAGGCGGTTCTACGCCTAGAGTCGAAATATAGTCCTTGTAAAACTTCAATATACTGAAACGCCCACGAGTTTTCGGACGCACTCTTTTCCTTTTTCGGGGCACCGAGTGGGACCGGGAAAGGTTTTTAATGAGGCGGGCTCGTGGTGCTACAATATAATAAAGATAGTGAAGATATACTTCTTATTTTTCGACACGCTCGGGGGCTCAAACGCTCAAGCCCCAAAATACATACAATATAGATTCACTGAAATATTTCGCCTTGGTACATTAATACCTCGCCAAATATAAAAAAATCGGGAGACAGCAATCATAAATATAGTACACACATCAAAAAACATAAGTGCCTTGGTTTAAAAACCTCGCCATGCAAATATAGAACTTCGACATCAACGATACTCAAAAACGGGCAATCTGCCGAAAGGACAAACAAATATGTCTTATTCAGGAAAAATAGATTTCAAGGAAGGAAAAATAGTGCAATCTTCAGGCTCGGGGGCTTCAACAACATAGAGGACCTCAGCAACATACAACGAGTTCCTTCGGAAATATGAGCTACAAGATTTCTAACATGATACAAGTCAATGAAATCCCAAGATAGTATCTACCGATAAACCCCTGGTTGTTTTGTGTTCAGCATAAGAACCTTTGGTAAATAATTCGGAGTCCATCCGAAGAAGTTCATCTATCATCGACTCGGCCACAGGAGCTACCATGGCATCGATTGAGTCAATATCATTCTTTCGACGCGTTTTCTTGGCCGGGCAACCGGCAACAATCTTCGTCGGGTCCAACTTTGGGTAACAAATGTTTATCATAATCATGGCAAACCTCGCTCCAGCGGTGAGTTGAGCCCGCACAAAGTTATGGATGCGAGGAGCATCTCTCGAATACCTCCAATAATTCGGGAAGAGTTTTCGGAACCTCGTTTCGCGGAAACAGATTCCTATAGACAAGGGTTAATGTCGACGTGCAAAAGCTGAGAAAATCGCGCACCGGCAAGCACGATCTTGGAACCTAACAATTTGTTGGGTTCGTTCGGGAGTGGCCCAGAACAAACACCCATGATTAAGGGAGAGGTTAACAAGAAGATTTGTTCTCTCATTTACCCTACGATCTTCGGCGACGGAATCAAGAGCCGAGCACATTAAAAGCAACGGGGCAAGAAATTGGAAGAAAGGCACGGCAAGATAAAGAAGAGGCATCAAAAGAAGGCAAAAACGTACCTAGCATATCCGTGCTAGCCTCTAGCATCAGCTCAAGCATACTATTTTCTCGGGTTGTGGCTCCTTTTGCTTCCGGTACGGCGAGCATCCCTAGCAGCCACGGCTTCTTCGGCTTGATGAAGAGCAAGTTTTTCTCCTTCAGAGGCTTTTCGAGATTGCTCCATCATGGCCAAAGTTTGTTTCTTCATAGACTGAAGTTGTTGTCGAAGTTCTTGTAAATCTTCCGACAAATGCCCGCTTGATGAACTCTTGAGGAGACTAGGGTCGACTAATATTTTCTTCGAGAAGGAAGATGCGAGGTGAAGCGACGGCGAGCAAGGAGGAGTCGAGTAGTTATCAAATATTAACTGGAAAAGAAAGGCCCAGGATCAATGAAAAGCACGAAGGAAAATTTCATTTACTTGCTAGAATATTTACATGGGTATTACAAAAGAAAGTTCTCCAGGAAGATTAAGTGAGTAATTGTCGCCAAAGCTAAAATGGCGACAAGACCAAAAGAAACGGAAAAGGAAACAAGAAGGCATGCCACTAGACCTCCGGCCTCGAGGAGCTGGGAGTCGAAGTTGGCTTAATCCCGAGATACGCCAAGATTTTCTTCGTATTGGGCTTGGCCGCCTTCATCAGTGACTTCCACCTCGACTGCTCTATCTGATCGGTGTCGCCAACCTTCGTCCAGTCGAGAGTCTGCTGACTGTCAGCAACCAGAGCAACAGTATTTTCAACAGCCACCTTCATATTCTCATGGCGCATCTTCAGTCCAAGATCTTCGATGTATTGAAAAGCTTGGCAAGGTCAAGGAAAGTCGAAGGTTCCTCTTTCTTCGGGAAGAAGTAGGGGAACAACGCCGACAAAGCCCCACTAGCATTGGCCACGCCTTCACGAATTTCGCGTCCATGGAGCTCCAAAAGAGAAAGTGCGTCAAGGAGAGGGTCATTGACGGGATTCTCCAGATCATAATCTTGGCCTGTTTGGGCTGACACACGAGACAACATATTAGTCAAAAATCAAGACACAGGAAATGCAACAAAATAGAAGAAATTGAGGATATTACTCAGCGTACGTCGACATTGCGACTTCAAGCGCTTGATGACCCCTTGCTCACGTGCAGCCTGTGCAGATTTCTGCTCGTGTAAGGCAGATTCAGCATCTTTGAGCCTTTGCTGCAATTCTTCGACACTAGCGGCCTTTGCTTTAGCATCATCAGCTTCAGCTCTAGCTTCGCTAGCGGCAAGCTCAGCCTTCTTACGAGCCGTCTCACTTTGCTCGAGTTTTCGAGCAAGTGTCTCGGCACGTTGGTTAGCCTCCGCAAGTTTTTCTGTTGAGATGTGGAAAAGAAAGATCAAAAATAGCGACAGGCAGCATGAGTAAAAAATCAGGGAAAAAAAAGCGAGTATACAAGTCGTTACCTTCGGCCCTGCTGGCATACTCGCGGTACCCAATAAATTGGGACCCGATGCGGATAAGATCCTTGATTATAGGCTGTCAAAGAAGAAGAAAAGAAGGGGAAAAAACTTCGACATTACAAAAAGTAAGGTTCCATAAAAGCAAAAAAGAGGAAAGATGGATCTCGATAAACTTACATCATCCAAGAGTTGCGGCGAATAGCTGCTCGGTTGAGGAGGAGGCTCAACGATCATTTCAACCCTTGCCCTTTTTGGCGAAGGGACAAGGGGGCTCGATGGTGGAGTAGTGGTGACGACGTTTTGTTGGGGAGGCGATGTTTCATCTCCTTCAACTAACGTGTCTGAAACAAGCACGAGTACGTGACGTGCTTGGTCCGAGGAGCTACGTCGATGACTCGGTACTTCTTCTTCCTCATCACTAGTGAATAAAAATAGACGAGTACAAAAAGCAAGACAAGTTAAATCTTTCGAGCACATAAAAAGGGGAGGAGAGATAAAGTTGACTTACGAGGCTGATGAGGACTCAACATAAGGATCATAAGCTGCCTTCGGATGAGAAGGAACAACTTCTTCAGCCTTAGAAATGCCAGAATCCTCGGCTTCGGTCCTTTTCCTCTTGTTCTTTGGAGAAACGGCGAGGAGGAAGGGATTCGGTCGATTCAGCGGCCTCGGACTCAGCCTCTTTCTCATGAGAAGCCGCAGATTTGTGAGAACCCGCGACTTCACTTTCAGGAACAGAAGAGCCTTGAGCATCTTCGGCAACTATACCCATTTCTTCGACTTCTCCATCCTCAGGAAGAGGAGGAAGGGAAGCTATAGTAGGGTGATCCTATTAAAAAAAAAAAAAAATAGCGACAAAGGGAAAAATAGCGAGATATTAATACAATGAGATGCAGGAAAAATTCGGAACAAGATAAAAATTCGAGAAGACAAAATACCTCGAGAAGAGGATTGGTGGAGTTGTAGGGTGCCACGCGACAGGAGGAAGGAATGGGATCCTTCTTACTCAGCGAGGTAATTCTTCGAATAAGCTTCTCCAAGTCCTTCACAGAAAGATCTCCGGAGAGCCTATTGGCGTCATTGGCACCAGAATATGTCCAAAGGGGATTTTTGCGAGCCTGAAGAGGCTGCACTCTAATTCTAAGAAAATAGGCTGTGATTTGGACACCAGATAACTCTTTGCCTCGAGTATTTTGGAGCTGATGAATACGAGACATGAGAGCTTCTGTCGCCTTTTTCTCTTCTTCGGAAACTTCGGCGTCCCAGGAGTGGCGGCGTTGAATCTTCGCGTTTCCGTCGAAGGGAACTATGTTGTGTTCCACGGAATTAGCGCTTTCTTCGTGTATATAGAGCCACCTCTTGCGCCATCCTTGAACAGAGTCGGGAAATTTGACATCGAAATAGTCGACATCGGTTCGGACACAGATAACTACGCCACCTATGTTGTAGGTGGCGTTGTGCGCGCCATTGCGGCGAAGGCAGAAAATGCGCTTCCAAAGAGCCCAATTGGGAGCGACTCCAAGGAAGCATTCACAAAGAGTGATAAAAATAGAAATATGAAGGATCGAGTTGGGAGTCAGTTGGTGCAAGCTGAATCCCGTAAACAAAGAGAAGACCGCGGAGGAAATCATGGATTGGGGGAGAGAGGCCACGGATGAGATGATCAACAAAACTAACCCGATACTCCATTGGAGGGTTGGGGTAGCTTTCTTCGCTGGGAAGCGGATGGCGTCTTCCTTCTTCATAAGGCCAAGCCTTTTCATCGGATTGACGTCTTGATTGGAGATTTTAGATCTCTCCCACTCAAGATCTTCGGCAGCCATCGCGGATTCTTGAGTCGCTGTGGCGAGTCGGCGCGCGCGCGGTGGCATCAACGGCAATGGACGAGCAATGTATGCAAGCGCGGGAAATCGAGAGAGAGTTGGGCGCAGGGAAAGTTTTGCGAAGAGGAACAGGTGAGCGGCGCAAGCAAGGGGATGAACGGAGGTTGAAGACAGATTTATATAAGACTTGAGGGTCGCAGAAAGCCGTTGGATGAGGAAATCGTGTGGTGAGAATCGATCTTCTGGTTACAAGGGCAAAAAAGTATTTTTACTGAGATAGGCGTTACCGTACGTGCGCCAGAAAAAGCGGAGGACGTGTGTCCCCCACTTACACGACGTGTCAACGTGGTGGAAACGATGGACCCACAAGGCAGGAAAAACTCGGCCATTGATAGAGTTGAAGAAAAATTTGCCAAGGGAAAATATGTCGACAAGAAAAATAAAAAGAAAATGGCGACATGATGAGTGATTTGCATACTTCGGGAGCCTTTGGTCAAGAACAAGTTTTTGCCCAAATGCTCGGGGGCTACTTCGAAAAAAGTAAAGTTTCGATTATGGCAAAAATAGAAATTGTGGGAGCCTACAACCAAGCACAAGTTCTTGGCTGTAGCCTCGGGGCTACTCCCATCGGGAGCGCTGTTCGCGCACCCGATAGATAGATAAAAAAAAAAAAAAAAAAGAGAAAGAAGAAGGGAAAGAATATCGGAAGATAATGGCAATATAGCGACAAGGTGGACTAAAATGTTGAGCCTACAACCAAGCACAAGTTCTTGGCTGTAGCCTCGGGGGCTACTCCCATCGGGAACGCTGTTCGCGTGCCCGATGAAATTAACAAAGGAAAAATAGAACAGCAAGAGAGTATATTTCGAGTTATAATTAACTCTACATATACTCCCATCGGAGAGAACAGTATAAGTCATATTTGACTCGATAAAATGTGCCATTCCAACAGCCGGAAAAGCACTCGACAATATATTCTCAGAACGCCAAAGTTGCGATCAATTTCTGAATGCCGCAAATTTGCGAAGGTAAGACCCCGGATCTATTCTCGCTGGGCGTGGCATCGCCGAAGACTGCGCTCTGCTACTTTTATCCGTATCAACGGATACGAAGAAAAATCCTAACGGACGCGTTAGGTACTCGATAAATTTAGCTCGGGACTCGACAGAATGGTAAGACCTTAAGCGGCACCTGTCGAAGTTTACACCGATATCCCGAGATCATGTCCGGGGACGTGATTTTGAAGTAGGTTTTTGCGGATTGCCACTAGAGCGGTTAACTAGTACCTGATCCGTCGGATGAACTAGCCCCAACTACCAATATCCCTGTACAATATAGAATTTTATGAGAAGAAGTATAAAAGTTAGAGCTTTTGAATAAAAATAAACGAGTAGAGATTTTCCTTGACTCTATGATTCAAGCAAAATCTCGGGGCTACTCGACATAGGCATCCCAAATGGGCCTGCCAAATATAGTACCCGGGGTTTATTGAAGGCCCACTACCCGAAGAATAAGAAGATTCGGAAGCCCAAGATGTATTTAAGGAAAAGATAGAGTTGTAATAGGAAGTGTTATTTGTAATCCGGCGGGATGAGTTAGAAACCGTCCCGGACTCACGTAACTTGTACAAAACGAAACCCTCGGCTCCACCTCCTATATAAAGGGGAGTCGAAGGACGAAGAGATCATCGAATCATTGTCTGCAAACCCTAGATTTCATATTCGTCGAGTACTTTTCGGCTGAAACCTTCGAGATCTACTTGCCCTCTACTTCTAACTAAACCCTAGCCTACAATCTATAGGCATTGATAAGTTAATCCCTTGTCAACGATGAAGGCCTAGATGATGTCATAATAAGACTAGGTGAGTTCCATATTGATCTGCTCGGCTAAAACTCTTCGTCTTGATTCTGGATGGCATATGTCTTCTATACACACCCTGATTTCGATTCTGGATGGCGTATAGCGTATGAAGGGGATAACATGTGAGTTGCAGGATGTAGAATCTACACAATTTGTTCATAGTGACATTGGAGCACTTCTCAGGCATGTTAATTTTATATTGGAAATTTAGTACTGGAGACGGAGAAGTAGCCTGATTTACTTGTCCAAACTATAACTATGTATGTGCAGCTTGATTTGTTTCATTTTGTGCAAGTAAAAATATTTTACTGAAGAATTTCCTATATGTTGCAACGTTGCATTGCATTCGTTATGAGCTCTTGTACCGCAGTTCGTGTTTTTAGCACGTAGTAATTTCTTCACGTGAGAAATGGTGTGTGTAGTTTTCCAGAAGAGAAGGTAGTAGAACTAGCAGGAGTGCACTGGGAGTCTGGGAGTGCTCACTCGCTCTCACGAGCAGGACTGTATGGAATAATCATACAGGTAGGGTCCTTTCCAAGGAGAATTTGGTGCGTTATTAAGAAATAAAATTTGTTTGAAACGCGCATAATTAATTTTCTTAGCTTTTAATTGTTGTTGGATTTGCTATCATTATCAACATCATGTTTATTCTATTTACCCCCTTTCATATCTTGATAGTTGCCGTTCGATTTGCTATCAACAATTATGCTTATTTATATTTACCCCTTTCATATATCTGAACATAAATTAGATGCAATACATTTTTGGGTAGGAGGGAACTTTTTGATTGGACAATTGCACAATCTTCATTGCAAACTTTGACCACAAGAATGTTTTATTTTTTTTGCTTCAACTCTCAAATAATCGAAAGGCGGAGAAAGGTATGGTTGGTCTCATGTCATGATAAATGTTTGGTCATAGCTCTTTTAAAAAGTATGGTTGCATAGGTATATTTAATAATTAATCGAGTACATTTCTAAAATTTCAAATATTATGGGTCATACGGAAATTTGTCATTTTAATAACAAGGCTTCTAAATGATGCAACTTGTCTATAATAGTGCTTGTAGTATTTTCTAGAATAGGCATAGGGAAATATATTATGCTAATGTCTGATATTTCCTAATGGTCTTTAAGATACCTTTGGACAATTTCTATGTGCTGGTATTCTCACACACACCAACTTTTGATGGATATAAATTCCCCACATTAGGATTACAGAAACTTTAAGTAATGGTCACATAATTTATGTGCCATAAGATTTATATTTAAATGTATTTTCTTATGGTGGACCATATTGTAACACAAAAGGCACATATTAAATAAGGCAATGGTCAACTATAGTTTCCAATATCCCATAAACTATGTCATATATATTTGGACAGATGGAGTAGAATTTATGAAACGATGGATCCATTCTATCGATATGAAATTTAGAAGATAGATGCATCCCAAGCATGTAAACTTTTTTATTACAGTGTACTACTACTTAGATCGATGTTGTTTTAAACCTTGAAAAAATCTAGTATACTTCGACAACTACGTGTCATGTACTTTACCTAATATGGTTTGTTGTACATTAAGGAAATTATAATACAAATGTAGCTTTCATGAAAAGTAGGATGGTAGTAATAGCAACTTACGGTCCTAATAAATCATTTGCATATTGTTAGTCACACTTACAATATTTTGGTATCATGTTTTCTTTTAAGTCGTTCACTTATGGAAGGAGCTAACACAACTAGGAGATCGTAGTATGAATATAAAAATGCACGTGAAGATCCAATTGAGAATGCATAAATAAGCATTCAATAGATAAAGAAGAGAGTATGCATCTATTGACTTGTCAGTTGTGGGTTGAAAACCCATGGTCATTTTGTAGGGATTTAAAACTTGCGTATATAAAAATAATGTCGTCGCATGAATACATTATTTTCGGTATGTTTACGAATACGTAAAATAAATCGAGCAGCCTGATTCGCTTGTACAGTTGGAAATGGAAATGCCGAATGAATTGAACCAAACTACATATCAAAAGTTTGGTTAACTGAAATTTAATATTGGAAATTTCCTATGACTCTTATTTTTTTTCCTTTCGCATTGTATTATTCCAGTGAGCTCTTTTTGTAACTCACGTTTTTTGTAAAATTATTATCGCCCTAAAAGATGGCATGCACAGTCCGAGAAACTAGCACCTGTGCTGTGCAGGAGCACGAGGGTGTGCACTTGCTGTCACAGTTTCACAGAGGATCCCAGCCAGTGTGCAGTTTCCATTTTCCCGTTCGGAGCGAAACAGTTGGCGCGGGCTGCTCGTCCCGCGCCCAAAGCGTTCGAATCACCGGAGGGCAACCGCGTCCTTTTACTACTCCCATCGGGTCGTAAAGTAAAGAAAGCAGTCGCTGTCGTGGATAGGGCCCCGCCGCTTCCCTGAGGATAAGCAAGTCGCGTACTCGCGTCCAGTGGGGCCCACGGCCCTGCTCCCGCCCGTGTCGCCGCGCTACTGGCCAACCTATTCTGCCGGCCCCACCTATCAGCCACTGTGGACCTTGATGCGGAGAGGCGGGTACGTAGGCGAAGACGTGCGGATGCGGTTGCTGTGTTAGGTTAGGTCACGCGGGGTTAATTTGGGTTTGGAAGATTCGGAGGAGCAGAGCAGGTGCCCGCAGCGTCCACTGTTTTTCTGTTTCCGTATGGAGACCCGACGAGCCGGCTCACTTCCCGCACAGGAACGGCCTCTACAAGAAGCAGGCACGGAATTACGTGTGTGATGAGATTGAGACGCAGCGTAAGAATCAGTGAACCGGGATTTGTGCTGTGGTAGGTCAAGTCGTTGTTGCGGAGATTAAAAAACGGGGGCAGGGCGAGCGGTGCACGCAACCGGTTCAGCACACAACAGGCAGGTTGCGTGCGCGAGTCTCCGCAGAAACGGAAGTGCGGGAGAGCGGAGCGGAGCATCCGATCGCCGTGACCCGTGAGGGCTGGACCACCGTTTCCGCGTGCGCAACCGCATGGTCAGTTGCCGCGGCTTGCCGAGGAAGCCAGGCGGGCTGCTCGCGCCGGCCGGCCACCGTGCGTTCGTCGCGGCCGGAAGATCGGTCCGGCTCCGTCTGTCATTGCTGGTACGTGGCAGCGTCAGTGACCGCAACCTCGGCGGGCCGCTGGTTTCTGTCCAACAATACCGCTCCCGTGTGCGACTTTTTTATTACTATACTAATTAAATTGAAGAATAGATGGGACCCAACCGCTAGCTGATGATGCTGTGGGCGGGCGGGTGGTCCCCGCTGGGGCCGTGGTGGTGGTCAGGCAGGTCTACCCTACCCTACCCTTCCCTACTACTATTCCGGTACGTACTCCTCCTGATTCCCGCTCCCACCCCTTCCTCCTCTTTTTGTCTTTCCGCGCTCGAAAGAGAGATACGTGCCGGAAACAAGATCGTTACTGCTAGTACCAGAAATGGTGACAGCTTTCCATTTTCACCACTGTGCTCACATTACTGATTATAAAAGCACGGTTGCTGTACTAATACGCTCATCCCCTGCGATCGACCCATGCGAGTGTACACAGCAAGTGAAGTTTATTTATCCATCAGATATGTACGTACGTCAGGTTGCGGGTACGCACCAAAAGTCCAACCGTTAAGCATCTTCACACGCTCGGCAGCAACTGCGCGGCTTCCACCACATGAAACCAAACACATGGGGCGCGATTTGGTATATCCCGCACCCATTTTGGCACACCGTACGTGAACACCGGCTACCGTCGAAAATCCCCCTCCGCCCCTCTCATCATGCTAATCTCTTGGCAGCTTTGAAATGAGCGCAATGCGAGAGTGTTTCTTCTTTGCCAAACACTGTTGTAACTAAAACTGAGGCGGCGCTTTGGAGCATGGTTGGTGCTAGACACTTGGGATCGATCATGCCGTGGTATTAGTTATATTTTTTTTTTTGCCAAGCTATGGCCTAACAAACCTTCCAACTCTTCTTAGTTTATGAGATGAGGCAAAAAAAAATTTGCCTCCATTCTTTAAAATTTTGATTAAATATTTAGAAAAAAATATTAGCGTGCAATATAAAATCTATTATATTAGAATCTTTGTAAAGCATATGTTTACATGATATGTACATTTGGTACTATAGATATTTGTATTTTTTCTAATAAAATTTTAAAATTTGACCTTAAATAAATCCAGAACGCGAAGTAACCAAAAAAATAGAGGTATTCATTTTTTTTTGAATAGCGAGGTATTCATTCGATTTTTGGTTTCTCCGGAATATCCGTTTTCTTCTTTTCAAAGCTGTACGTAGCTCCTTTGGTCTCTTGAATGGGCAGGCGGGTGGTCAACCTGATCGATGCCGATGGATACACCGCTCGACAGCTACTGTGCCTGCAAAGAAGAATAAGCAAGTGCTCCGTCCAATTGGCCAAACAGAAAGCTCGGGAGAGATCGACGGCATCTCCGTTCTCTGTTCCCCATCACGATCAAGAAAAAATAGCGTATCGCTGTGTTCGTTCTCGTGCTTGTGTGAGAAAAAAGGTTGCGAACTCGCAAAGCCGTGGGGGATGGTGGGCAGGACGAGCCGTGGCGGCAGTGAGCTTTCTTCTTTCGTAGGTCCGCAGTAATTATTCAGCCTGCCACAGCAACAGTGAAGGTGACGAGGACAAATGCATGCCCATCTGATCGATTCCCGTACTTGCCCATCACTTATTATTCGCCTGCCTCTCTCTCTGGCTAGGTGGGGGCGTGTACGGCTGACCTGGCTTGGCTCATTGGTGCATTGCCTGGTCATTTCCTGCCAGACGGATATCGACGTGCCGTGGGGCCGTGGGGGCGTGGCCCTGCCCCGCCCGTGTGATTCTCCTTGATTTGAGTTCTGTTGCGTGGCATCCTCGTTTTTCCCGCTTCATGTTTACTACCTCCGTCCTAAGGAATAAGGCCCACGCGTATTTCAAAACGAACTTTGATCATAAAAATTGACCAACAAAATGTTGGTTATATTACATGTAATTAGTACCGTTGGATTTATATTGAAAAGCACTTTTTAACGATGTTAATTTCATACAAACAATCTTTATATATTTAAAGTAATTATTAGTCAAACGAAAAACACGTAAAACAAGGGCGCCTTATTCCTTAAATCGGAGGTAGTACGATTTTGAGCGAGAACCTGAGCATGGTTATTAAACATTTTATTAGAAGTCTGAAACTCCCCAATCCAACTTCTAAATACATAGGGTCTGTTTGATTCCTAGCCACAGTTTGTCAAGCTAAAGTGTGGTTAGCTATAAAAGTGTGGCTAGCCACAAATTTGTGGCTTAAATTCACGCCAAACTTTGATAAAATTTGATAAAAAAAGTTGAGTTTATGACAAATGAACCATACATGCAATAAAATGTGGCAAAAACTAACACATGCCAAATAAACTATGGCTGCCAAATTTTAGCTTGGCAAATTATGGCTAGGAACCAAACATGCCCATAATCACACGTCTCTCTTCCGGAAACCTAGCAGCCGCACGTCGTCCTCCATCCATCGGTTCCCCTCCAACAACCGGTCTTGTCGGCGCCTAGGGGGCGGGAAACTTGGTTTATGTGTGGATTTTTCCAAAAAAACACGGTACTAGTTGTTTCAATTTATTAGTTTAGGGTTTTCTTAGGTGTTTTCCTTTGGGTACTCGTGTTGATAGAGACGGCATCAACTTTTCATTAATTAGTCTTCGACACTTTGTTCGACGATGAGAGTTCATTCTCGATGTCAGTGGTGGTGTTGAGAGACTAGTATCATATAGGTATTGTTTTCCAGATCTTACTTCACCAAAAAATGATTTCAGAATTTTTCTCATTATTGTTGAGAGGCGGATCATCTAGTAATATTTGTCCTGACTGCTACACCCTTGACAATAGTGATTCATATTCCCGACTCCTCGACGTCTTCAACCAAACTTTTTTTTTCCAGAAATATTCGTGTTGGCGCTCTTGCAGCCGATGTTGGTGAATTGTTTTAATGCCTACGTCGAGCGTGTAGGCTTAGCACCGCGACTCAAATTGAAACTATGGGAGAACCCTCCTTGCTATTTACAAATATATGTGCCTTGATCTTTATGTCAATGTTTTGTAACTGCCTTCAGAATAGTACAAGATCGTTTGTTCGATGAAGAAAGAGTTTGAAGACTAAATTATATGTTCGTTTCTTTTAGGCTTTATTTTCGAATAGATGGAGACATCTCATTTATCTCTAACATGTACTTTTTGCTACTACTATAAATGTAACATGGTATTGATTGTAAAAAAGAACTCATCACATAGTACAAATTCACGAATGGCCGTGACAACCATTTCATTCGTTTGGGATATTCAAAAGTTATTCTATCCTCCGTTCCAGGAAAATCAAAGTCATACTTATCTGCTGAACATCAGCTCCCATCAACAGAACATGGAACTGTTGGAGCACATCACTATCGTCTCATCTCAACCAACTCTTTAGGAGCCCGTTGATTTCTGCATCAATTTTGCCCCATATGAAAAACCAGTGGTCCTCGTTCCATCGAACAAAAAATAGTGGTCCTTATTGCTCACTGGGGATTTTAGGTCGTGGAAGGAAAGGATTCCTTTTCCGTAGGCGCCGATGCAGATCTAAACCATGGATGGAGAGAAGGATTGATTTCATGGTGTGTACTCTTGGGTATACTATCTTGCAAAGGGTGATAAGCCCACTCCTTAATCTCTGTCAATAGCAAACGGCAAGAACAGAAATCTGGTGCCACATCCTTCTTTTTTTAATCATAGTTTCTGCCGTGCATCTGACAAGCTGTTATTTCCTTATCTGAAAAGGGAGGTTGCAGATTGGTGTCACTGTCGTATATGGATATTTTTCAACGCAATCCTTGTGACTCTACTTAAGATAGTTGATTAATCAAGCTTATCCCAGCAGCCCCTATGTCGTACAGCAGCCCTTCTGTGTTCTTTATAACAATTCTGTTTGAGCAAAATAATTGCGAAAGCATATACTCCGTTTGGTTCCGGAGGGAGCGGCGAGAAACTCTATTTTGTGTTGACATCAGGTAACTTTTTGGTCCATGGTGAAGTCAGAAGAAGGAATATCATGAAAGCCAGATTGGTGGACTGGCTAAAGGAGGTTCGAGTCTAGTCCGTGTGATGCTGAAGGATTTGCTTGGCGTTCCGGGCTCCACGGCAGTGATATGCATGTGGGGGCGGCAGCACAGGTGAAGTTCAGAGTCTTACATCCCAGGGTGAAAACCCAAGATCTGGCCTTAACTGGTTATGCCTGGCAATGATCTTGTTGGAGGAATTATTTTGAGAGTGGGGACTATCTTCAGGGTGAAAACCTAAGACCTTTGGTCGGGCGACGATGACGTTGGTGCACTGTTCCCTTCTTGGAGGCGTCGCTTTTTGAGAGTCAGACTTTTATTTCCTAGTTTTCTTTACTCTTTTTTAGCTGTGTGCATCTGTACTGCCATTAGGGTGGGGCATTGTTACAGAGGCTGAGTGTAATTGATATTTGATATTAATATATTTCCTTTATAAAAAAAATACTCTGTAATAAACGGTATTCACACTTTAACCTGGCAGTCGCCCTTAACAAATGATTATTTCCGGTCATTCGCATCAAGTATTTTATTTATCCTACTCCTTCTCTTCCAAATTAAGTAACTCAAATCTATCTAAACTATGTATCTAGAGGCACTTATATGATACTTATTTTAGAACGGAGAAAATAGAAGGTATCATCTTACATCTTTTTCAGAAGAGCATGGGCACCGATAGTGTTCTTACTTTTTTTATCGTCGAAATGATGTGATTTTCGAAGGTGCCACCCCATCCAAAGTTGTGGTGGTTACAAAGATTTCCAACGATGTTGAGCTTTGACGCAACGCAGAGCTGTTTAGAGCCGCTCCCGCGCCAGTGGATAAGTGGAGATACCACGGGTAGTCGAATAGTGTGTGTGCTGCCTTTTTCTCGTGGTATCGTGGAGTTGCGTTATTAGCGTATGTGCCATAAGCACTTTGTAAACTGGCCTCTTGGTTTTTCCTTCTATGAAACCGATACGTCTATCCATGACGTGTCCCTGAAAAAGTGTTTATACTTTTTTCACCGGCCGAAAAAGGCGATGTCTCTGTGTTCCTTGTGCTGGTTAATTACTGCAGTAGCAACCCCTCTCATAGCGGAAGAAACAAGAGTAAAGAGGATGCCAAAAGTGTATACAATTTGTTTGGTTTTGGGTCAAAAGATAGGGGGGAAAGGCTTAAGCATCTCCATGTATGCTCAACAAATGTGCTACTCAGATCGCGTCCGGGACTCCGGGTGCGTTATATCTTGTGCTCATCGCATACATTTTGGTGATGCCTAACAGCACTTCCGGTCAGCAAAGTAGCACTCACAAGAAAGCAATGGCCAACAAAAGAACAATCCGGAGATATTGAACTGGTGGTTGCTTCTTGAATCCGATAGCCAAGTAGGTATAAGTAGAGCTATTCCCAGCTGAGAATTGTATGCTCACGATACCATCTCGATGTTCTTTTTACATGCTCAATCGGTATAATGGAACAGATTTCGGATCCGATCTGGAGGTTCCGTCCAGATAAATTCAGCAAGAATGAAAGATCGGCAAGAGCGGCTGCCGCACAGATCGACAAGCAAACAACAACCCTGATTGGCCGGTTGCGAACCGTGAATCGTGAGGCACCTACGCCATTTGTCCTCGAGCACCACGACCATATGGTCCATAGATAGTGTACTGCCGCTCTGTAAGACTTTCAGTGAACTGGAGCTCTGTGCTGAAAAAAAGAGGCTAGATAGACAACAGTCCTACTGATAAGCCTTTGTTTTCTAGCTAGGGCAGATGACGAAAGTAAGGTGCACGTCTTTTTCGCGAGAAGCTGGCGCTGCTGAACCTTTGCACGTTTTAACGCTTTGGACCACGTACAGATCGACGGGGCCTCCTTGAACCGAAGAAATTTGAATGGAGCTTTTCAAGCGTTTCTGTCTTTGAGAAATAGGACCCAAGTTCCGATTTGAACACCCTCAGCACATTCCATCTGATTGTCTGAATATACATCCGGCCATGAGCAAGCAAAATTAGCCAACGCAGATTTGCGATATAAGTATCTACGGATGGTTTGCATAATGTTTGGTGCATATAAGTGCAGTGCTCCTACTAACTAGAGATGTGTGGGACCCAAATGTGCACACTCAGTTTGTCTTGCGCAAAAAGAAAGCAGAATGATTGGGTGGATTATTGAGAGCTCGTGTATTATTGGCATCTGACAGGGGTGACAGAACTAATCGTTCTGATCGTTATCTTCAAAAACTCCACATGTTTTCTAATTGTGAGACCACTTTTATACTTTGACAAATCATTAATGTGGGTACATATGGATGAGATGGAGACACATTGTGTCGTTTTTGCTTGGATCTAATTAGTTCAATATTCTAATGCCGAGATAGTGTCCATCTCTGCGTGACATGTCACAACTCACCGAGCAGATATATCATTCCCAATGTCTTACTTCAGAGAGCTAGCCATGTAAGGCTATGAGCAATGGTGACATACATAACTAGATGCTCCATGTAAAAAAGTTGTCAGAAGCAATATGGTGAATTTTATCTCTCCAATGAAAGATACAACTTTAGTCAGAAAAAAGAGAGAAGGGACCCATGACACTATATATCTCTTTCTCTCGCCAAAAAGCATGCTTTTAAGGCTTAAGATGTCACTTCTTAAAGAGGAGGCTGCCTCCTCATCCGAACCTATTTTGGACCACCCGAACCTAGCTAAAAGGGTGAAACACTACCTCTAGGGCAGTGCATTGGGCATGTCCTAATACATATATGCAACCAACAGTATGGTGAAAATCCTTTGATGCATGGGTCCTTCCTGAAGTATACCACTTTTTCGTTGAAAGGGAGGCAAAAGATTTGGATCATTCCAATAATTACGAGAGAGTTTTGACTCAAAAGGAAAGGGAAGAAAGTATAAGGGAATTAATCTCCCTGTATTGCAACACTCAAAACCTCCGCACTCGTGGCTACCCAAAGTTTTGCCTCACTCTTGATGGTGTTAAGATGGATCGTCGATAGGGCGGACTTGATACGGCAAACTCTTGCGTTTATTTTGTTCCAAATCGCCTACGAGGTGAGCATGGTCAGGAATGCCATGGCTTTTCGGTTTAACTCCCGTGTACACAAAAGTCCCCATCTCCAAATCTGTTATTGGCTCAAGTTGGGAAAGATACGGAGTAGGAAGCAGGTGTGCTCCTTTTGCAGTACGGGTAGAGTCTGAGTGATTATCTTTATATACATTTGTGTGGAGGGGGGAAAATAGAATCTTCATGTCCAGAGAATTAACCTGTGGTTAGTGGTTAAGAAAGGAGTGACACCTTAGCCCATTAAGAATCAAATCTTCCATCAATAGCATGTGATGATTTCGTTAATTTTAAAAAATTTAGATGAGTTTGTTGAACTCAGTCGCTTGAATTCGCTTGGGGAAATTTGTTTTTTTTTTTTGAAATGGGAAAATTTGTGAGCGTCTGTTTACTGTTTCCAAGAAGAAATCTACATGCCCGTAGGCCGTAGGACGGTAGCAGGCAGGAGCAACCGGAAGACCCAGAAAGACACCGATACGACATGTGACCAGAACACCATACGCCCGTACGTGCGCTGTTATTGGTGATTTGCACGTTCTACGTGTAGCCGAGAGGTGGGCTCTCGAATCATTTCGTACGCTCATGTATTATTTGTGCATGTATTGAGGTAGACAGGCAGCTTGAAGGACGGTGTATGCATCTGGCTCTTGGACAAGTACAGCTCCACAACAATTGCTGTGCAACTAGTTCAGAAAAGTAATGCATGATGAAAAGCATTCTGTAGCTAATTTCTCAAATGGTCCAGTATGAACGGCTGATGGTTGCAACCTATTTTTTTAAGCAGGGCAAAAGCTTTATCCTATTCAACTATTCATTATTCATTAATTAAGAAGTTTAATGTTTACAACGAGCCAAGCTCGGTAACACAAGGAATCATCTTGCGATATGATTGAACCCAAGTGCTTAGCACCCGCCGTGCTCCAAAGGCTCTTCCCTAATCTTAGTTACAAGAAGAGATGATATGGTAGAAGCATTTCAAAACACTCTAGCATTTCGCTCATTCCAAATCTCCCACGGGGTAAGAACATCTTCACTCGTTGGCGCTCCCTAGACCGAAATCCAGCGCTAGTTAGCGCCAGATGGATGTAATTTTCGGCCTGGGGAGGGGGAGATTCCCAGCGACGAACCCAAGGCCGATCCTCAGGCAGGCGAATTCGGCCAAAAATATGTCAGTTATCGGCCGATTTTCGGCACAATTACAGATACAGTACAAAATATAAACATTTATAACATTGTTCACCAATATTTCAACAAACACAACATGACAATAACACAACGAATCATGGTGCACCAGCTCTCGCTGCACCCTTGCGAGCCCATAAGTGGTCGATCAGATCGTCCTGCAACTCTTGGTGCACACGTGAGTCTTGAATCTCCTGGCGCATAGCTAGGAAGGAAGCCCATGATGCCGACACCTGACCATTGATACGTCTCCGACGTATCGATAATTTCTTATGTTCCATGCCACATTATTGATGATATCTACATGTTTTATGCACACTTTATGTCATATTCGTGCATTTTCTGGAACTAACCTATTAACAAGATGTCGAAGTGCCAGTTGTTGTTTTCTGGTTGTTTTTGGTTTCGAAATCCTAGTAAAGAAATATTCTCGAAATTGGACGAAATCAACGCCCGGGGTCCTATTTTGCCACGAAGCTTCCGAGAAGACCGAAGAGGAGACGAAGTGGGGCCACGAGGCGGCCGGACTATAGGGCGGCGCGGCCCGGGCCCCGGCCGCGCCGACCTACGGTGTGGGCCCCTCGTGTGGCCCCCCGACCTGCCCTTCCGCCTACAAATAGCCTCCGTCGCGAAACCCCCGATACCGAGAGCCACGATACGGAAAACCTATGCGAGACGCCGCCGCCGCCAATCCCATCTCGGGGGATTCTGGAGATCTCCTCCGGCACCCTGCCGGAGAGGGGATTCATCTCCCGGAGGACTCTTCACCGCCATGGTCGCCTCCGGAGTGATGAGTGAGTAGTTCACCCCTGGACTATGGGTCCATAGCGGTAGCTAGATGGTTGTCTTCTCCTCATTGTGCTTCATTGTTGGATCTTGTGAGCTGCTTAACATGATCAAGATCATCTATCCGTAATGCTATATGTTGTGTTTGTCGGGATCCGATGGATAGAGAATACTATGTTATGTTAATTATCAAGTTATTACCTATGTGTTGTTTATGATCTTGCATGCTCTCCGTTATTAGTAGAGGCTCGGCCAAGTTTTTGCTCTTAACTCCAAGAGGGAGTATTTATGCTCGATAGTGGGTTCATGCCTCCATTGAATCTGGGACGATGTGATGAAAGTTCTAAGGTTGTGGATGTGCTATTGCCACTAGGGATAAAACATTGATGCTATGTCTAAGGATGTAGTTATTGATTACATTACGCACCATACTTAATGCAATTGTCTCGTTGTTTTGCAACTTAATACTGGAAGGGGTTCGGATGATAACTCTGAAGGTGGACTTTTTAGGCATAGATGCATGCTTGGATAGCGGTCTATGTACTTTGTCGTAATGCCCAATTAAATCTCACTATATTTATCATGACATGTATGTGCATTGTTATGCCCTCTCTATTTGTCAATTGCCCGACTGTAATTTGTTCACCCAACATGCTTTTATCTTATGGGAGAGACACCTCTAGTGAACTGTGGACCCCGGTCCAATTCTCTTTACTGAAATACAATCTACTGCAATACTGGTTTTACTGTTTTCTGCAAACAATCATCTTCCACACAATACGGTTAATCCTTTGTTACAGCAAGCCGGTGAGATTGACAACCTCACTCGTTTCGTTGGGGCAAAGTACTTTGGTTGTGTTGTGCGGGTTCCACGTTGGCGCCGGAATCTCCGGTGTTGCGCCGCACTACATCCCGCCGCCATCAACCTTCAACGTGCTTCTTGGCTCCTCCTGGTTCGATAAACCTTGGTTTCTTTCTGAGGGAAAACTTGCTGCTGTGCGCATCATACCTTCCTCTTGGGGTTCCCAACGAATGTGTGAGTTACACGCCATCAAGCTCTTTTTCTGGCGCCGTTGCCGGGGAGCTCAAGACACGCTGCAAGGGGAGTCTCCACTTCCCAATCTCTTTACTTTGTTTTTGTCTTGCTTTATTTTATTTACTACTTTGTTTGCTGCATTATATCAAAATACAAAAAAATTAGTTGCTAGCTTTACTTTATTTACTATCTTGCACTCTATATCAAAAACACAAAAAAATTAGTTACTTGCATTTTTTTATCTAGTTTGCTTTATTTACTACTGCTAAAATGAGTAATCCTGAAGTTGAAGTTCGTTCGTTTAAGCAACAAGGGGGAGAATGTTTAAAAGATGCTTGGTATAGAATTAGTGATGCTCATAGTAGGTGCACTAAGAAACACTCCACCACTATCCTGCTCGGGAATTTTTATGTTGGTATCTCTAGTTGGAATAGATATGTTCTTGATTGTCTCGCGGGAGGTAACTTCCTAGGCGCTCCCGCTTTAGAAGCTAGTTGCATTATTGAGAGTTTATTTGGAACACCACATGTTAATGAAACTAAAATTGAAACCTCTCTTGAAGATGTTATGAAAAAATTGGAAACCATAGGGCAAAACCTTCCAATTATTGATACTACTTTGAAAGCATTACTTGATAGCACTGATAAATTTGATAAATCTCTAGGTGGAATTAATGAGAGAATCGCCATCTTAGAATCTTGTGCTATTCATGATAATCACACCCAAAGGATTAGTGAACTAAAAGAGGCTATGGGAACATTGGGTTCAACCTTTTCATCTATAAAGTTTAGAGAGAAAGCTTATGTGGGAAAGGAGCAAAGGTTCATGTATATCTCTAAAGGGGCTAAACCAAAAAGCTATTATAGGCCCAAAGTCGATAAAGCTCTTAAAACCACTATAGATAAGGGAGCATCTAAGGTACCCAATGGGATAAATTGTGAAAATGATGTTGATGCTTCGTCTCTTGATAATACTTGATTCACACTTTCTGCGCCTAGCTGAAAGGCGTTAAAGAAAAGCGCTTATGGGAGACAACCCATGTTTTACTACAGTACTTTGTTTTTATTTTGTGTCTTGGAAGTTGTTTAATACTGTAGCAACCTCTCCTTATCTTAGTTTTGTGTTCTGTTGTTCCAAGTAAAGTCTTTGATAGTAAAGTTCATACTAGATTTGGATTACTGCGCAGTTTCAGATTTCTTTGCTGTCACGAATTTCGACCTGCCTCCCTGTAGGTAGCTCAGAAAATTAAGCCAATTTACGTGCGTGATCCTCAGATATGTACGCAACTTTCATTCAATTTGGGTATTTTCATTTGAGCAAGTCTGGTGCCATTTTAAAATTCGTCAATACGAACTGTTCTGTTTTGACAGATTCTGCCTTTTATTTCGCATTGCCTCTTTTGCTATGTTGGATGAATTTCTTTGATCCATTAATGTCCAGTAGCTTTATGCAATGTCCAGAAGTGTTAAGAATGATTGTGTCACCTCTGAACATGTTAATTTTTATTGTGCACTAACCCTCTTATGAGTTGTTCTAAGTTTGGTGTGGAGGAAGTTTTCAAGGATCAAGAGAGGAGTATGATGCAATATGATCAAGGAGAGTGAAAGCTCTAAGCTTGGGGATGCCCCGGTGGTTCACCCCTACATATTCTAAGAAGACTCAAGCGTCTAAGCTTGGGGATGCCCAAGGCATCCTCTTCTTCATCGACAACATTATCGAGGTTCCTCCCACGAAACTATATTTTTATTCTGTCACATCTTATGTGCTTTGCTTGGAGCGTCGGTTTGTTTTTGTTTTTTGTTTTGTTTGAATAAAATGGATCCTAGCATTCACTGTATGGGAGAGAGACACGCTCCGCTGTTGCATATGGACAAGTATGTCCTTAGGCTTTACGCATAGTATTCATGGCGAAGTTTCTTCTTCGTTAAATTGTTATATGGTTGGAATTGGAAAATGTTACATGTAGTAATTCTAAAATGTCTTGGATAATGTGATACTTGGCAATTGTTGTGCTCATGTTTAAGCTCTTGCATCATATGCTTTGCACCCATTAATGAAGAAATACATAGAGCATGTTAAAATTTGGTTTGCATATTTGGTCTCTCTAAAGTCTAGATAATATCTAGTATTGGGTTTTGAACAACAAGGAACACGGTGTAGATTCTTATAATGTTTACAATATGTCTTTTATGTGAGTTTTGCTGCACCGGTTCATCCTTGTGTTTGTTTCAAATAACCTTGCTAGCCTAAACCTTGTATCGAGAGGGAATACTTCTCATGCATCCAAAATCCTTGAGCCAACCACTATGCCATTTGTGTCCACCATACCTACCTACTACATGGTATTTCTCCGCCATTCCAAAGTAAATTGCTTGAGTGCTACCTTTAAAATTCCATCATTCACCTTTGCAATATATAGCTCATGGGACAAATAGCTTAAAAACTATTGTGGTATTGAATATGTACTTATGCACTTTATCTCTTATTAAGTTGCTTGTTGTGCGATAACCATGTTTCTGGGGACGTCATCAACTATTCTTTGTTGAATATCATGTGAGTTGCTATGCATGTCCGTCTTGTCTGAAGTAAGAGAGATCTACCACCTTAATGGTTGGAGCATACATATTGTTAGAGAAGAACATTGGGCCGCTAACTAAAGCCATGATTCATGGTGGAAGTTTCAGTTTTGGACATATATCCTCAATCTCATATGAGAATAATAATTGTTGCCACATGCTTATGCATTAAAGAGGAGTCCATTATCTGTTGTCCATGTTGTCCCGGTATGGATGTCTAAGTTGAGAATAATCAAAAGCGAGAAATCCAAAATGCGAGCTTTCTCCTTAGACCTTTGTACAGGGCGGCATGGAGGTACCCCATTGTGACACTTGGTTAAAACATGTGTATTGCGATGATCCGGTAGTCCAAGCTAATTAGGACAAGGTGCGGGCACTATTAGTATACTATGCATGAGACTTGCAACTTGTAAGATATAATTTACATAACTCATATGCTTTATTACTACCGTTGACAAAATTATTTCATGTTTTCAAAATAAAAGCTCTAGCACAAATATAGCAATCGATGCTTTCCTCTTTGAAGGACCTTTCTTTTTACTTTTATGTTGAGTCAGTTCACCTATTTCTCTCCACCTCAAGAAGCAAACACTTGTGAGAACTGTGCATTGATTCCTACATACTTGCATATTTCACTTATTATATTACTCTATATTGACAATTATCCATGAGATATACATGTTATAAGTTGAAAGCAACCGCTGAAACTTAATCTTCCTTTGTGTTGCTTCAATACCTTTACTTTGATTTATTGCTTTATGAGTTAACTCTTATGCAAGACTTATTGATGCTTGTCTTGAAGTACTATTCATGAAAAGTCTTTGCTATATGATTCACTTGTTTACTCATGTCATTTACATTGTTTGGATCGCTGCATTCATTACATATGCTTACAATAGTATGATCAAGGTTATGATGGCATGTCACTCCAGAAATTATCTTTGTTATCGTTTTACCTGCTCGGGACGAGCAGAACTAAGCTTAGGGATGCTGATACGTCTCCGACGTATCGATAATTTCTTATGTTCCATGCCACATTATTGATGATATCTACATGTTTTATGCACACTTTATGTCATATTCGTGCATTTTCCGGAACTAACCTATTAACAAGATGCCAAAGTGCCGATTGTCTGTTTTCTGCTGTTTTTGGTTTCGAGAAAACCTAGTAAAGAAATATTCTCGGAATTGGACGAAATCAACGCCCGGGGTCCTATTTTGCCACGAAGCTTCCGGAAGACCGAAGAGGAGACGAAGTGGGGCCACGAGGTGGCCGGACTATAGGGCGGCGCGGCCCGGGCCCCGGCCGCGCCGACCTATAGTGTGGGCCCCTCGTGTGGCCCCCGACCTGCCCTTTCGCCTACAAATAGCCTCCGTCGCGAAACCCCCGATGCGAGAGCCACGATACGGAAAACCTTGCGAGACGCCGCCGCCGCCAATCCCATCTCGGGGGATTCTGGAGATCTCCTCCGGCACCCTGCCGGGAGAGGGGATTCATCTCCCGGAGGACTCTTCACCGCCATGGTTGCCTCCGGAGTGATGAGTGAGTAGTTCACCCCTGGACTATGGGTCCATAGCAGTAGCTAGATGGTTGTCTTCTCCTCATTGTGCTTCATTGTTGGATCTTGTGAGCTGCTTAACATGATCAAGATCATCTATCTGTAATGCTATATGTTGTGTTTATCGGGATCCGATGGATAGAGAATACTATGTTATGTTAATTATCAAGTTATTACCTATGTGTTGTTTATGATCTTGCATGCTCTCCGTTATTAGTAGAGGCTCTGCCAAGTTTTTGCTCTTAACTCCAAGAGGGAGTATTTATGCTCGATAGTGGGTTCATGCCTCCATTGAATCTGGGACAGTGACATAAAGTTCTAAGGTTGTGGATGTGCTGTTGCCACTAGGGATAAAACATTGATGCTATGTCTAAGTATGTAGTTATTGATTACATTACGCACCATACTTAATGCAATTGTCTGTTGTTTTGCAACTTAATACTGGAAGGGGTTCGGATGATAACCTGAAGGTGGACTTTTTAGGCATAGATGCATGCTTTGGATAGCGGTCTATGTACTTTGTCGTAATGCCCAATTAAATCTCACTATATTTATCATGACATGTATGTGCATTGTTATGCCCTCTCTATTTGTCAATTGCCCGATCGTAATTTGTTCACCCAACATGCTTTTATCTTATGGGAGAGACACCTCTAGTGAACTGTGGACCCCGGTCCAATTCTCTTTACTCGAAATACAATCTCATTGCAATACTTGTTTACTTGTTTTCGCAAACAATCATCTTCCACACAATACGGTTAATCCTTTGTTACAGCAAGCCGGTGAGATTGACAACCTCACTGTTTCGTTGGGGCAAAGTACTTTGGTTGTGTTGTGCAGGTTCCACGTTGGCGCCGGAATCTCTAGTGTTGCGCCGCACTACATCCCGCCGCCATCAACCTTCAACGTGCTTCTTGGCTCCTCCTGGTTCGATAAACCTTGGTTTCTTTCTGAGGGAAAACTTGCTGCTGTGCGCATCATACCTTCCTCTTGGGGTTCCCAACGAACGTGTGAGTTACACGCCATCAACCATCAAGCACTGCAAGAGGACCCTGTCGGTGATATGGTTGCAGCAACTCGACCCTAGGAACTGGATGTTTTCGCTCATTCTCTATGATCATGTTGTGCTCGCTCGACGTCCTTCCTGGTAGCTTCTTGCTCCTTGGCAACCCACGGTTCTTTTGGCAATTTCGGGCTTGAGATCGTCTTCACCAATTTTGACCATGCATGATAGATGCCATATGCAAGGTAGTAACCCTTGTTATAGTGGCGCCCATTGACCTCATAGTTCATCGAGGGAGTATGACCCTCAACAAGCTTGGCAAAGACAGGCGGGCACTGCAAGACGTTGATGTCGTTGTTTGAGCCTTCCATTCCAAAGAAGGAGTGCCAAATCCAGGTATCATATGTAGCCACTACCTCAAGTACCACACTACACCCTCCTTTGTGGCCCTTGTACATGCCCTGCCAAACCATTGGACAGTTCTTCCACTTCCATTGCATACAGTCGATGCTTCCAAGCACCCAAAAAAATCCTCTTGTTGCATTGGTAAGTATCTTGAGCAGTGGATGATCTCAAGTATAGTTCCCCGAACACTGCTAGACTGCCCTGCAAAAATTGTATAAGCAATCAATGGCGGTAAGCTCTCGGCCATGCGTACATAGTCATCGGCACTGTCACCCGGAGCTCCATATGCAAGCAATCTCATAGCGACCGTGCACTTCTGTAGCGAGGAAAACACAATCATGTTGGTGTAGTCCAGTTTGCATCGGAAGTAGGGGTTCAAGTCCCGGATGGCATACACAATCTTCAAAAAGAGATCCCGACTCATCCTGAACCGGCGCCGAAATACTGCCTTGAGGTGCAGCGGTTCATCAGTGAAGTAATCGGGTACAACATGATGTACCCCTCCAAACGCTGCCTCGCCTTGGCCTTCCGGCGAGAGACGCTAGGATCATCATGTGCTCTTCATCTTTGGCGGTAGCAGCGTTCTCCTCCTCCAATAGCAAAACAAACATTTAATCATCCTCGTTGTCGGAGTCCATGGCTGAGCAATCAAAACGCCGAACACCTCACGGGCGTGGTGCTGTAGAGGTCAGCACAGGGATCGACACGGGGATCGGCAAGGAACGCCGGTGAGGTGATGAATGGCGGCGAGCTCGGCAGTAGCTAGGGAGTGGGTGCGGCCTTTCTACCGACTTATACGTGGCGGTAGAGGGTAGGGGTGGTGCTGGCGGCGAGGTGGCGGCTACGAGGTGGTTTGGGCAGCGGAAGTGGAGGGGGGAATCTTTGTGGGTGTGGCGCCGATAGGCCTAGCCCACACGCTTTTTCACTTCATCCGGCGCTCCCAGGCAGCCTCGGGGTGTTGGGTTCGACCTACGATCGTCGGATGAAAAATAGACCCAATCCGGCGAAAATTGGGTTATTGGAGGCACGATTGGGGAATTTTCGTCTATCCGGCGATAAAATTCAGCCTCGGAAGGGCTTGCTGAGGAGCCGAGTGGAGATGCTCTAAGCATGATAAGGGATGCGAAGTACTTCCTCGTAGTGCCATTTTGGAAGATGAAGTTAAGCCACCAATCTTTGACCGAATCAAAGTTGCTCCTAGAAGAAGTGTCAACGGTGGGGAATCCTCAAAAGAGTAGCGGAAGAGGAGACGAGCCGTAGTTTTGGGATCCCTTTTGCAAAGTTGACACACACTGCAATTCAGCCATCCACGTTTTTGGAGACGATCGGCCGTCCACACACGGTTTTGCAAGATGAGTCAAGCAAAGAGCTTGCACTTAGGTGGAGCCTAATTTATCCAAACCATGAAGGACTTGATCATGTCCTCAAATTGAGCCTTGTAGGCTGCCGCCGTCAAGTAGGATCCCTTTTGTAAAATTGACACACACTGCAATTCGGCCACCCACACTTTTGGATGGCATGATCAAGTCCTTCGAGCTTGTTAAAAATGGAAGTAGCAGTATATTATCGATCCTAATTGGGGACGATCAAGGCATGAAGAAGGTGTTGATACTCGTTTTGGGCCGATGGCTAATCAAGAACATAATTCGGTGTTCGGTGTGACAGATATATTGCTCAATTAGAAGACACCATGTCCACCATTCCAAGTTGTGCCATGATCCGGCTTGATAGCCGATTATGCTAGCAGTCAGAGGTGATCTCGAGGATCGATATATGAAGTCTTCCACTAGAGCTCCTTTAAGATGACCTCAAATGAAGAAGTGATATAAATGAAAGTTGTGCGTCTCATCGAAACAAGCAACTTTGATTTTTGAGTCATCGCGATCCGAGTTAATATGCAATTTCTGGAGCTAAAATACTGCTGGAACTCGAATTACCCGAGGTAGGGCGCCCGACCATAGAGGCCTCTAGGGTAAAGCGCGAGCTAAATTGGAGAAGAGACGAAAATGTCAGAATTGATATATTTTATTGCGACCTTAATGAGACGGTCAAGATGAACTTGGATGGAAAAGTGGTCAACATGAAAGTTCTTCGTTTTTTCGAGACGAACAACTTTGCTGTTTACAATATTTTGATTTGAGGTCATTCACTGCCTCAAAGTTGCCCCGCAATGTGCAGATACATTTTTGACCGAACAGTTATAGAAAGTTCGGACCAAACCATCCGAATTGGACCCAATCTAGGGTTTTGGACGTGAATCCAACCCTTCATCTTGCACGGAAAGTCCAGCCGCCCTTTATATACATGAGGAGTGACGGCCGATTGAACCAACACCAATCGAACAAATCAATCTACTACTTTTTCGTGTTCATCTACTTTTATCTCTCTTCCCTTGTATCTTTCTTCTCGTTCTTCGTTGTTCTTCAGGATTGGAGGCTGCGAATCCACGAGGTCCTAGGGGCGGTCAGGCCGACCTAGGGCAGCCCATAGCCGCCGCAAGCCCTGACGGGGTCCCTCCCGGGCGAGCGGAGTTTCGGGTCTACAAAAGCGCCCGCTGGACTGTCTTGCGTATCGCGCTTCCGGCGAGCCTCCCTCGGCGCGTGCTGCCGCGCATCGCGCTCGGCGTCGAGGGTACACGGCGACGTGTTCGTGTGCGAACACACTTTTTGGCGACTCCGCTGGGGACGAAGCTTCGAACGGTCTCCAGCCCGTTCTTGCTACGAAAAGATCGTCATCAAGAGGCTGCAATCTACAACGGTATCATGAATCCCCAATCTTTTTATGTAGATGCAAACAACTCTTATATTGATGTTGCTAGATCCTCTCATATATATACTGTATCGGCTAACCATAGATCTTACTATGTGCAAAAGCCGATGCGAAATAATATCCATACTTTTAGCAACTTGCAACATGTAAATTCGAGTTCTCATGCATCGGCATCCCCAGAAGTTCATATGCCGATGAACAACATGATGACTTCAGTTAATCAATATGAAACATCCAATGATAAAAAAATTAGTAACTTGCAAGATAGTGTTTCATCGTTTTATTCATCGGTAGATAGTTCAGAATATATTGTTTCACCTGCATACATGCCGATGGATAGGGAAATTGGACATGCTACTACTAGCTATTTGGCCAATTACCCTGAACCATCATATTCTGCACCTTATGTTACTAACTTTTCAGCACCATATGCAACTGGAGATATCCATAATTCGGCTCCACACCTTCACAATGGTTATAGCCGAATAAGTGGAAATTCAATAGAAGCTCAGGTGCCTTCATCTAGTGCTGCAGCGTATGGTAATAATGATTGTAGGAAAAAACTTGCAGCTGAGTTCAAGAAGCTTAATGCTCTTCACCGGAAACTAGAAGAAAATCCATGTGATCTTGCAGCAATTCATGCTTATGAATCATACAAGAAGAAGCGTGAGGAAGAGCGTCAAGCATGCAATATCAGGTTTTGTCCTTCACAACTACAAAGTTTCGGCAATACTTCACTGCCGAAAGAAAAAAACAAGCATCAGAGGGCAACAATGTCTAGCTGAGGTTAACGCCGATAAGGTCATTACGTTTGATGATTTATCGGAGGAACAACGCCAAGGCTATGAAGTACTAAAAAATAAGCGCAAGGAGGAATTTGAGGTGCTTGAAAATAAGCTCAAGGAGGAGCATAAAGCGTACAAGAAAAAACTTGAAGAGGAAGATCTACAATTTTTCCATGCAATGATCAAGAAGAATCCTCAGGATAATGTTACCCTGGTTGAAGAAACCAAATCCTCTCCTCCATGCAGCAATCAAGTTGAACCCTCTGCAATACCAAGGCAACAAGAAGAAGATTTGCGAAGTAATAAGATCCATGAAGAAAATAAAGATGGTTCTGCTAGTATGGTTAATTCGGTTATTGAAAGAGCCGAATCAAAAAGTACATGTGTTGAATCTACGGAATCAAGAGATGCAAGCTTCATTGAAAAAGATCATGGTGCAACCATGCTTGATTTTTATGGATGCACGGGAGCTTACATGTTGCCCTATGAATTTCATGCCAAAAAAGTTAATGAGCATGAACGACAAGAAAATATAGCCGAACAATGTTCGGTTGACAAAGAGCATCAAAATAAAGGAGCACATGATCCAGGAAAACATGAAGACAAGGCGTTGGAAAATCATCCAGAGGTGGGGCAAGTTATTGTTCATGACATACAACCATCTTGTTCTACTAACGTCTTCAAAGAGGTATCTCTAGCAAATAATTTACTTATTTTCAGATTTGGTCAAAAATATATCGTTCATACATCTATTAGCAATAGTTTTATAAGAAACATCAAAAGACCAATCGTGAACTGTAAATTATTTGTTAGCAGTAAAATGGTTACTGGGCATATCGGTCAACATGTTGTGCCATTTAGAGAGACCGACATTGACAAATTATCACAACCAAAGCTTTCCATATTGTTTCATTTAAAATTTATATCTATATGGTTAGCTTTTCTTACTTCGTACTTGGCTTACATTTGGTCTCAAGTGAGACATATGTGTTATAACTATTTTGGTTTCAGAAACTTAAAGCCAAGGTTATTATCTTTGGAGAAAGCCGATGCCGGTATATTACCATATTCAAACGCATCGGAAAAAGAGTGTGAAAATAAAAACATAGCTGAATGGGGTGATGTAAAATCTGAACCATTCGGTTACTTTGTTTCAAAGCCGTTCTCACAGCAAGATCGGCTGGAAGATAAAATGTGTACCTTTAGTTTGAGCACATGTGATCATATCTTTGATGTGTTACTGAAGAATGAATATATTAGAATTATTGATCACAATGTTGAGCCGTCAATAAAAGAACGAATGTATTGCAGGTTGCATGATTCGTTTAAGCATAGTATTCAAAATTGCACCATGTTTCATAAAATAGTACAATCGGCTGTAGATAAAGGACGATTGAAATTTGTTGAAACAAAAAACATATAGCCAATCTATTTCGATTGGTATGAATGATCAAAAGTTATTGGATTGGTTACCTATAGCCGATTCATATGATGATGAGAAGGTACACACGGAAGATAATGGGATCAAGCTTTCAAGTGAAGAAATTATTGAAGAGCATGTTGAAGACATTCTTGAAGCTGGGTGTTCCATTGAAGCTACACCAAGGATATCAAGCACTGGGGGGCAACAACAAAATTCAAAGATCGATGGGCGCAAAACGAAACAGGACAAAGGCCGTGATAAGCACAAGGGTAAGAAAACTAAAGTCACTTTCGCAGAGTTATTGGAGAAATATAAGAAGGAGAGTGAAGCAAGAAGTTCTTATCGGCCAAGTATTGCAAAGTCATCGAGATCACCCCCAAGGCAAAAGTCTAAAGACCGGGATTGGCAATGGGAGAAGTTCAATGCAGCGAGCTTCAGTATCCTCCCTTTAGGCCACCAATGCCAATGTCATGGATACCTCCCTATGGTGATTGTTATCCATATCCATCATGGGATCACAGGTATGACCCAAGGGCACGTTATCCGTCTTACTATAGATCATCTAACCCAAATTATGCAGCTCCAATAAGGTCAAAATCTGAGCAACAATCACATGTCAAAGACCGTTTCAATAAAAAGGAATCGGTTAGGAGCTCAACAAACAAGAAGGAGACGGTCAAGCAAGTTTATCAAGTAAAAAAGGATAACCGTAAGTGTGATGTTTCAGATTCGATCTCAAATAAAAAAGAGCCGATCAAGTTGACCTTGGCTACAGAAGACAAAGAGATGAAGCAAGTAAATGCTGGAGCTCGAAGTGCCAAATCTGAACAAGTAAAGTTGAAAGTGCCAGAGGCCAAGGAAGAAACGCTAATGTGCAAAACTAAATCACAGCCGGGATGCCCACTCGGCTTAACAAGCTGGCAAGAGAGAAAGCTGAAACATCTTAGTGCCGCAAAGCTGAAGACAAAGAACATGGCATGGGTCCCTAAGGAAGGACCTCAAAGTAAGGAGAATGTGCAAGTTCCTATTGCAAGAATAGCGATAAGGATGAAGGAAGAAAAGACCGAGACTAGCAAACGATCAAGAAAGAATTTTCTATCATGTACTAAGAGGTTTCGGTCAGCACATCATACATATTATTCAGCCATGCCATTTATGCCTATGCCATGTAGCATATCCTCAGGTATGATCAGTTGCCCTCCATGGTCTTATTTTAATCCGTGGATGCATTATAATTCTTTACATCATCAAAGGGTATTACCAAAACGTTATTCGTTTGATTAGTTGCAATTTTGTTGCTAATCTGAGAGGCCGAAATGTTTCGAGTTCATAATCAGATTTGTTTTATTTTGTTTATTTCGGCTATACATACTTTGGTGGATGAATTATACAAGTCTTTGAGGCAAACAACACATGGCCGATACTTATCTTATCGCCCTGAGAGAATTATCTAATCATGGACGATGTGGTGTGTTAACATCGTCCCTTGTCCTATTAAAACACGAGACAAGGTGATACACATATTGAGGCTCCTAGTGATTCATTGGTAGTAGTATAACAAAAATTCAAGGTTTACCAATGTTTCGACGAATGACTTAATATGTATCTTGATAAATCTCTAGATATATTTTTTACCTTAGCTTACCTTAGCATTGCTCATATATCTAGGCAAGATATTTGGAATGCAAATGAGTTAGCACAACAAGCATCTGGCTACCATGTTAATCGTGACGTTTTTCATATATCTCATAAGTCGATGTTTGCTCTCGCTGTTGTTGGTAAGACTGAATTAAATCCCATTGATTCGGCCACTAATGAAGGATCTAGTGCAGGTGAACAAGAAGATTGGAAAGACCTATTGTTGAATATTTGCAGGATCCTAGCAAGAGGACGGACAGAGCTGTTCGGCAGATGGCTTTTAAGTATGCATTAATGGACGATAAGCTTTATAGCCGAACAGTTGACTGTATTCTTTTGAAGTGCTTGGATGAAGATCAAGCAAGGGTCGCTATGGGAGATGTACTTGAAAGTATTTGGGATATCCATCAATCGTTAAGATGAAGTGGTTGTTCTCAAAGGTGATTATTTGAAGAAGTTCTACCAAGGTGGCGACCAACTCTGAACATAAATGGCCGATATAGAATTATCGTCCTGAGAACCAATGGCCGATGGAGTGTTGACATCGTCCTGGACAAAAGGTGGAGAAAGTTATTTTCTGGCATGCAAGCTCTGCCAGAAAACAGGGGGGCATGTGTTGATACTCGTTTTGGGCCGATGGCTAATCAAGAACATAATTCGGTGTTCGGTGTGACATATATATTGCTCAATTAGAAGACACCATGTCCACCATTCCAAGTTGTGCCATGATCCGGCTTGATAGCCGATTATGCTAGCAGTCAGAGGTGATCTCGAGGATCGATATATGAAGTCTTCCACTAGAGCTCCTTTAAGATGACCTCAAATGAAGAAGTGATATAAATGAAAGTTGTGCGTCTCGTCGAAACAAGCAACTTTGATTTTTGAGTCATCGCGATCCGAGTTAGTATGCAATTTTTGGAGCTAAAATACTGCTGAAACTCGAATTACCCGAGGTAGGGCGCCCGACCAAAGCGCGAGCCAAATTGGAGAAGAGACGAAAATGTCAGAATTGATATATTTTATTGCGATCTTAATGAGACGGTCAAGATGAACTTGGATGGAAAAGTGGTCAACATGAAAGTTCTTCGTTTTTTCGAGACGAACAACTTTGCTGTTTACAATATTTTGATTTGAGGTCATTCACTGCCTCAAAGTTGCCCCACAATGTGCAGATACGTTTTTGACCGAACAGTTATAGAAAGTTCGGACCAAACCATCTGAATTGGACCCAATCTAGGGTTTTGGACGTGAATCCAACCCTTCATCTTGCACGGAAAGTCCAGCCGCCCTTTATATACATGAGGGGTGACGGCCGATTGAACCAACACCAATCGAACAAATCAATCTACTATTTTTTCGTGTTCATCTACTTTTATCTCTCTTCCCTTGTATCTTTCTTCTCGTTCTTCGTTGTTCTTCAGGATTGGAGGCTGCGAATCCACGAGGTCCTAGGGGCAGTCAGACCGACCTAGGGCAGCCCATAGCCGCCGCAAGCCCTGACGGGATCCCTCCCGGGCGAGCGGGGTTTCGGGTCTACAAAAGCGTCCGCTGGACTGTCTTGCGTATCGCGCTTCCAGCGAGCCTCCCTCGGCGCGTGCTGCCGCGTATCGCGCTCGGCGTCGAGGGTACACGGCGACGTGTTCGTGTGCGAACAGAAGGACTTGATCATGCCCTCTAATTGGGCCCCCCAACCAGACCATTGTTCTGAACTTCTGATCAAAGTGGGTCGCTAAGCCGTCGGGCGGGGCCCCGAGATGATTAGAAGGGAGGGATTAATTAGGCAAAAGTACGGCGCGAGGAGACAAGGTTAGCTCATCTTTTCAGGCCGCATGATGGATGGATCAGTCACCGGTGGCAGAGCTAGTAGTACTAGTGACTGACCGATTGATGGAAGATGCCACCACGCGCTGCTCTCTATCTTTCAAAATTTCCTTAATCAGGCAGCCAATCATTGTCGGGGTCAGAGACCTAATCAGGATTATAAAATCCGTCAAGGCGCTAACGCCGATGCGAAACTGCGTGCCCCGTTGGAACAGGCCAAGAAACTGAAGTAAAAGTGCAAAGATATTTCATCCCCCATCACTCTGACGATCTTTTTTTCTATTCTGAAGAAACTGAAGTGGCAGCACAGGATATTTCCATCCTCAATCGCTCTTACCTGACCATCTTCTTTTTTATATATTCTGACGTTCCTTATCCAACACTGCTTGCTTTGGGACAGCTTAGATTTTGGGGCGTTTTCCATCATCGCTGTGGAGAAGAGAATGGGCTGTGGAGGCGGTCGCGCCATCTTCAACTGAATTGCAGAATGGAAGCAGATCAGCTGTCTGTTGCCACGACGTTAACGTTCGATCGATAAAGGCCAGCAGTTGGCAGCAGCCAGTCATGGCGCCGAGATCCTCCGCACCTGAAAGTGGTTGCCATGAGCATCGACGCGGATGTGACCCTGACCCGTTAACCGGCTGCTAAGTGCCGTCAATACCTGAAGCTGTATTCAGAAATTTGGTCAGAGTAGGTTCAGGTTAGCTTCACGCGAGAATCGACATTTAGCCCGAAAACTGATCAAGACATGCTAACTCAACACAAATTCGAAACATGATGAACAAACAGTGGACCTATTTCGGGGGCCAGTGTGCCGTGAAATAAACTCGATTTGCAGGGGAAATGTTCAGCTATTTCTCTCCAGAAGAAGATCGGCACGGACACATGCCGCCACCGGACTGGCCACCGTGGAAGATCCGGGGAGCCGATCAACCAATCACTGTGATGTGCTCCACAAGAAGGAGATTTCCTTTGGCAGCAAGTGGTTACGGGGCGATTAGTTCGCGCGTTCAGCGACCGCGACAGGGTTGGGACTTGGCCACTTGGGAGCAATCAGGCAGCAGTAGGACGAGCAAGCTGACAGCGAAGGCTTCCTATCACAGGTAAATCTGTACCATCAAGCCATCAACCGCCCAATCTGAGGCTGGTGATGCCCATGAGGCTTTAGTACTGCTTTCTCATCACAGAATAAAAAGACAAAGACAATCTGTAATTATTTTCTTATCTTGGATTGCCGTGGGCGCAGACAGTTTGAGTGAAATTTTGTCAGCAGAGTAATCGGATGTATTTTTTTTTTACTTTGGTAACCTTATTAGACATCTTCTAAATTAATGGATTGCGCCAAAGATTTTGCCTCCGTTTTCGAGAAAAAAAAAACCAAGAAAAAGTTGCGGTGAAGTGCTATTATTGATATTGTTGCCAACACAAAAGTAGCTGTCGATCAAGCTTTCGCTATCTTATCATCTCATAGCCATCAAAATCAATCTACACAAACAGGATTATCACGAGGAGCAATGCAGAATTTGATGAAGAAGAAAAAGAAAAAAGGCTTCACTACCTGCTTTTTTTTAGAGGGCCAAGGCTTCACTACCTGCTGTTCTGGTAGTACTTGTTATTTCCTAATTTCCTGGGCTCCCAGGTAGGCTTCTAGGCCAACAATATAATTCTAGCATTCGGCCCACTTTCAGGTTCAGCCCAAGCCATGGCCCGAGTTCTTTCACACAATCAAAACCTATACGCAAAGCACACAGTAAAGTTCACTAAATTCAACGAAAAAAGGGGGTAAATTTCCCTTAGAAAAGGACTAATATAGTCACGTTTGATCTGACTGGGGTTATAACGTTAGCCACTAGTTTCCTGTGGCTCACCCAGCTTAACAGATGGGCAGAAAGACTGTCGGTTTTTTGCTTACACGGAAGGTGATTCCATGTGATCTCTTACCAGTGCACTAATGCTCCATGTGCGCATTTTGCTTCAGGTAAACTTCCACCAATGTCAAATCCTGACAAGCACAAGGACTCGTGCGATAAGAGATTTCTGAATATGCCAATGCCTTAACGCCAACAGGTTCAGTACACAGCGGCAAATGTGACGGGTAAATCAGGGAACATCATTTTCCACGCACAAAATCTTCAAATACGTGCAAGTGCAGAATTAGTGGGTAGTTTGCGCCGCAGAGTTACAGTTCAGCCAACCTTCTTGCACAGCTAGGGGTAAGAAGATGATTTGATGCGTATCTGTGATCAGATTTCGGTCACGTTATCATCCTTCTTGGATGATTTCTTTCTCTTCTTCCCGGTGCAGGGATCTTTTCCCTTCAGGTCTTGACAAAATGTCCGCAACTGGCCCATAAGATGCTCATTTCTGTGCGCTGGGATTGCATTCCAGTAATAACAGTGAGTAAAGGGTGTATTGAGAGAACCATAAAGATAGTAGAAAAGCAATTTTCTGCGTAGATTAGCAACTATGTACTGTATTTAATATTTGTAAGAGATGTCAAGCATACAAGTATCTCAACTAACCCTTGTATACAAAGAGAATCTAGAAAGCTAATATTTTCCTTCTCTTTCTAAAATTAGTGCAGACATTATTTACTCATGTACCTGTGAGGATAACATCGCCCATCCTAATGGATTTACGACCAGCATGCTGGGCAAACAGCTCCACATCCTTAGCCAGCTGCTCTGCACATTGATAAGAAGATGTTAATTACACTGCCCATACAATTTCCACAGATGCAAATCTAACACGATTCTAGAACCATTCTTATTCTACAAACATACTAGAAATAAGCTGTTCCCCTGCAAAACAAAAGAAAGAAAGGAGCAGTTTAGTATAGCCAGTCCCCTAGTTTCAGAGATGCTGCATGGAAAGTCCACCTCCTTACGTTCTGACCATCTCCTTTACTGTCGCTGCAGAACCAAAATTTTGTGGTTCCTACAAAATCCCCCAGCTGGAAATTTATGTGCTCGACTATTACTTTGTGTCTGATATACAGTGCGCCACACAAAGGACGTGATTCTGAAGTTTGTGGACAGGATGGAGTGATGTTCAGTGCAACTTGAAATCTTATTTCTCATGTGTATTAATGCAACCCACCGAGGTCTGGAATTCAGTCTGACTACCTAAATGGATACAAAAGTACCTTTTGTTCTTCAAGGGTACATTTCATATCCAACTAAATATGATGAATGATGTTAGAGAAGCATGCAAATCAGCAAAGGTAAATAGCTACAGCAGATATTGGTGTATGCTCATCGTGAGTGAATAGTTCAGAATTTTTTTGGTTTACAGCAGAGCTTGTTGTAAGAGAAAAAGCAACTGAAGACAGACGTGAACTTTGAGATACTTAATGATACAGCAACACACATTTCCCAAATCAAAGGCTTCTCTTAACGGACAAATCAAATAGAAGTTTGTCGCTGCAGGCATTCAGAACAAACCAAACAGGAGCGTGTTGTGAGACCAGCTATTCAGAAAAAATCCAAAATGAAGTGTACTGCTTCCCAGCTTCATTACCTCTACATTGCAATTCACTAGTCACTGTAGAGCAAATACTACAGCAAAAGGAGGACCGGATATAGGGGAACCTGCGCTCTTAAAGGCCAAGTCGGCGATGCAAGCGACGACGGGATCCGCGATCTCCATGCCGACCTTCTTTCCTACAAAAAAGAAAATCTTGATACATTACTGCTCCGGTCCCGATGTAATTGCAAGATCGAAGAAGTAACAGCGGAAATGGACGCCAGGTGAAGAAGTGGCGTGATAATAATCTACCTTCGGTGGTCGCGATGTTGATGACGGCTAGCCTGAGGCGGTTGCGGAGAAGTTCGGCCTCCGCCTCAAGTCTTTCTGCCTCGCCGCCGTCCCCGCCGAGTACATCGTCGTCGGCGAGGGTTTCCACGTCCGGGTCCATTGGGGAGCAGAGGTTTTCTGTCTGATGTGCGATTTGGCCCCTGAATTTGTTCTTATTCCATTTTAACGGTTTGCGATGTGTCATTTAATTTTTTTTGGAAGGTCCCTGAATTTGTTATTATAATTTATTCCCTCATTCTATTTTGGTCTATATTCTACAACTTTTGAGGCCAATTTTAGTAAGTCATTTAATACTATTACTTTGACATGCAAACAACCAATCCAAGCTACATTAAATTAATAATATCCAATAAAAAATGTAGGGCTTGTTTGTTGTTAATTAAAAAGTTAAAATTTAGGCTAATATAAAGAAAAATAGTATAAGATGTACACTAAAATAGAATGGAGAAAATACTCTTTAGATAAATATTCCATTTAATGATAAACCGAAGATTTGGTACAAAAAATGGAGGATGTGATTTTTTTAGGGGGATTGGACGTGATTTAGTATTTTCTTTAAGAACAATGATCTTAGTTGAAAATCCATATCATTATGGAGGATCCTGGCCAAAGGAAGTTTACAAGAATGGTCCTTTGCATTGTATGCCTTCTCCTCGAGGCACACCAACACGAGTTGATGACGTGCTGTCGGTTGCCGCATGTGCTTTACTCTTGGAGCCAACTTGACATTGTTACCTACCACTAAAAGTAATGCATTATGATTATGTAACTATGGTATATATTGACCAACATCATGAAACAGAAGTTGTCGCCAAGACCAAGGCAACAACGCGGCCTCAATCCTTGTTGACGCTACCGCTCGGAGGAACAACACTCCCCATCCAACCCTTCATGTACATGCACAAGGTCTCTCAGGCGTTGGAGGGAGCATCGTCTAGATAGCTCGAAACCCGAGAAGAAAAACCTAAAGATGCGCCGCCACCACTGCCTCACCAACGTAATAGGGGGAGTAACCTCATGATTTCATAGGGACAACATGAAAGAACATCTTTCCATAATTATAGTTTTTCGTGTTTGATGACAACATCTCGTGATGATCTAACGTGGTTTAGTGTGCGAGATATGATCCAAAGTGTGTTTGAACTGAGAAGAATTAAAATGAAAGAATCATTTGATGAAAAGGAAGAAGAAAGAAAGGAATCAGGAATTTCCAGGCCGGAAATTCCGGACCGGAAATTCTCCCCAAAATTCGGCTAAGGACCTGAGGTCCATGCTCTCAGTACTGTTATCACCAGATTTTAGCCAAATCAGGAGGTGGGCCGCCAGAGAGATGGGCTTAGAAGATTACGCGTGGAGGATCTCTGAAGCGGCCTTGCACGAGGAATTTGGGCTAGATTGCCCATGTATCTTTAATTATAGAAGATTGTATCTAGATTAAAAGTTAGAGTTTATCTCGTGCACGGTTTAGTGCACGCCCACATTAGAAAGTCCGCTGGACTATAAATATGTACCTAGGGTTTATGGAATAAACAATAACCAACGTTCAACCACAAACAAATCTCGGCGCATCGCCAACCCCTTCGTCTCGAGGGTTTCTACCGGTAAGCATCATGCTGCCTAGATCGCATCTTGCGATCTAGGCAAGCACAAGCCCGCCCACGTTGTTCATGCGTTGCTCGTACTGAAGCCTTTTTGATGGCGAGCAACGTAGTTATCTTAGACATGTTAGGGTTAGCATTGTTCTTCATATTACATGCTTTCGTAGTGCAACCCTTGCATGTCTAGCCGCCCTTACACCTATCTTAGGTGTAGGGGCGGCACCCCGCTTGATCATAGTTTAGTAGATCCGATCCGTTACGATTGCTCCTTGTTCTACAAGGATTAGTTTAATATCTGCAATAGTTAGGCCTTACAAAGGGGGGAGGATCCGGCGGCACGTAGGGTGTCGTTCGTTGGCCCTAAGCGAGGATGTTCCGAGGATCAACCTCGTGTTGGTTTTTAGGCCTTGTTTAGGATCGGCTTACAATCACCGTGCGTGGCCGCGAGGCTCAACTCGGAGTAGGACGATCCGATTATGCGGTGAAAACCCTACATCGTCGTAGATCTCATTAGCTTTACCTTGATCAAGCAGGACCACCATATGTTCGGACACCTCGTACGAATCATGGGTGAATCGGCTCTTTGAGCCGATTCACGGGATAACCCGAGAGCCGATCGAGGCTCGTATTTAACGTTTACGTGTGTGCCCTGCAGGAAACTAAGCGAGGCATCATCCACACCTTCACGACCGGGTATAGGTCAGGTGGCACGCCCTTGTGATAAACATCGGCGCGTGCGACCAGGGAGGCTTTGCGGGCCGTCGCTCCGAGGGACCGGGGCCGGCCGCAGCCCTAGTTGTTCTCGGATCTACCGTGTTGACCGTCTCGCCCGCCGGGGGTTTCGACGTCAACACATTACTGGCACGCCCGGTGGGACCGCCTTCGACATCCGCAACATCGCCATCTACATCCGAGATGGCGGAAGACACTCCGGTCACGTACGAGGATCCGCTCGATGAGCTCAAGAAGAAACATGACGAGATCAAGGTAACCCTCGAAGCCGAACTCATCGGCTCCTTCCACCGAACCCGCTCCCATGGCGTCAGGTGGAAGGGTTTCACACCTGAAGGCGCGCTCGATGGAGTGGACCTGTCCGCCCCGTCGAGAAGAACGCACCCGAGTCGGCTGCGGCAGGAGATCAACTACATGGTAGCTCATTCGCCGCACCGCCACTCCGAGAGCACGGTGAACACCTTGGAGCGTGTCGCTCTCGCGCGTCGTCAAGGAAATCATGAGTCACCGGTACTCCCCGTCGGGACCGGCTCTGGGGACTTTCAAAGGAGAGATGCCGCTCCGGCCCCGGCCGTTCGCATGGGCAGCACCGGAGCCGCCGAACTCATCGGCATACGTCGTCTACAAGATTGGTGGTGATCCTAGTGACTACCAATTCCTGCTGAGGCACCCAAGGAGGTCCCGCACGGATACGCGTGCGCATACGTACCGGACCGCAACGCACGGGCACTCTCGAACCAGGCTGCAATAACGGCGGCCTCCGGAACGGCGAGGAGGAACGTCGGGAGCCGATCCCGAGAAGCGGTCGTGGCTGGCTAAGTACGCCGCCCCGACAAACCTCCAAAGCCCGGCTCTGCGGTTGGCTTAGAACCGAGAAAATCAAGCATGGCTGGTTAAGTATGCCACCCCGGCGAATCTTCGGGGTTCGACACCTTCAGCCATCACGGCGGATCAGATTTGTGCAATTCCGAAAGATCGGTTCGGCATGATGCCGAAAAGGAAGGCGTTTGGCTACACCAAGCCGTACCCTAACAGCTACGAACCGATCCCGCTGCCACCCAAATATCGGCTCCCGGACTTCACGAAGTTTAGTGGATCGGATGGGTCCAGCTCCATCGAGCATGTGAGCCGATATTTGGCACAGGCTGGGCACGATCTCGGCGTCGGATGAGTTGCGCGTGAGGTTCTTCTCACAATCCCTCACGGGATCGGCTTTCGGGTGGTACACATCGCTACCACCAAACTCCATCCAAACTTGGAAGCGATTGGAAGAGCGGTTCCATGAGCGAGTACCATTCGAAGCTTCCGAGTCTAGCATTGCCGATCTAGCACAACTACGTCGAAGCGCGGAGAAGCCGTGACAGAATACATCCAGCGCTTCGGGAATCTTAGGAACCGATGCTATTCGGTTCGTATAACCGAAAAGGAAGCGGTCGAGTTGGCGGTAGCGAGGCCTTGCAACACGGCTCAAGGACATGGCCTCCCAAGCGGATTACCCCTCGTTGGCGCACGTGGTTCGAAACTTTCAGCATATGAACAGCGCCACCCGGACCTGTACCAAGACAAGTTCAAGCGTGCGATAGCCACGGTCGATGCGAGAGGAAGACGAAGTTCTGCGGGAGACCAAGAAGTAGCGATGGGCTGAGTGGACTCGGGGAGGAACCCCTGTGTCCTGCAAATGGGTAAAGCCACCAGGCCCGCCCAGGGGATTTGATTTTGACGTGACCAAGACTGAGCAAATCTTCGACCTCATACTCAAGGAAAAGCAGTTGAAGATACCTGAAGGTCTCAAATTCCCCACGGCGCAAGAGCTGAATGGAAAGCCATACTGCAAATGGCATAACTCGCTCTCCCATGCCACCAACGACTGCAGGGTGTGGCGTCAGCACATCCAAGCGGCGATAGAGAACGGGCGTCTAATTTTCAACCGATACGCCATGAAGGTCGATACCCAGCCCTTCCCCGCCGTGAACATGGTGGAGTATGCTTGCCATGCGGGGTGCCGCCGGGTTTCTGTGCAGTATCAACATGGTAGATCTTGGACACCACGCTGGCAAGGATGGAGATGAGGGCAGTTGCTCTCATGACGAAGATACAGAAGAAGCCGCTCCACGCGATCGGCTCCACCAAGATGGCAAGCGCTACGTAACAGAGGGAGAAGTGAAGAACATAAGATATCAGCGACCTCTCTCTGATCACCTCCTCAACAAGTATGTGAGTCAGTACGACCAACGCCGACGGTCCGGCGATGATGATGAAAGAAATCGTCTGGCTAGAGAAGCCAGAAGACATCGTCGGCATGATCATGATGAGGAGGAGCACGAGCGCCGTGCCAAAGAAGAATCAAGGGAGCAAGGTAACAACGCCAGACACTGGGATTGCCCTTTCTTCAGACACTGCTGGGATTCAGGAATGAGCCGATTGCCCACAATCGGCAACTGCCCAGAATGCAACCAGAAGAAGAAGGAGGCAGCCAATGTATCTGTGTTCGAGCGCTTAGGTCCTCTCCCGCCACCAAGAAAACGCGCTGAGACACCTCGTTGGGCAGATCTCGAGGATTCTGAAGACGAGGGACGAGAAGACAGGTACCACCGTCCAAGGTGGTGCCCTGACGGGCTCAGCCGTTCACAAAAGCGCAGGGTTTAGCGATTGCGCGGCCTGGAGGAAGCTGAAAGGTTATACTTGCATACGCTAAGGAAGGCAAGACCTGATTTGGCTGCCAAAGTTCAGCGAACCCTGGATGAAGAAGGTCGTCCACGGAAAATGGAGTGGCGCCCCAAGCAAAGGAAAGCCGATGATGAAACATCGGCTGGCACAAACATGGTGCTCGTTCTTCCGACGAAGCTCAGTGCTCCACGGTTACACGATACATCCAAGGTGGACGACGAGCAAGCGCACCAACATGATAAAGTCAGAGATTGGGCTGGTTTTATCTCACCGAGCTCGAACGAGTAGCAAGAGCACGTCAAGGAGCAAACATGGCGAGGCTGATCCTTGTGATCGGCCCCAAAAATTTACGAAGGGAACTTACAAAACCTTCACCGAACAAGCAACGTGGAGGCCGATTCCAGCAATCGGCCAAAATTATCCTCACCCACCATTCTGCCTGGGTTCAACATGTTATCAACGGAGCCGATACCATCAAATCTCTTGACGAGAATCGGCTCGGGGGGCACCCAGTGGATAAAACATGAGGATATGCGGTAGAAGTAGCTCATCCTTTGGTGATGGGTATTGGAATATGGGGGCCGATGCACTAGTCGGCCGTAAAAAAAGCGAAAATTCGAAAATTTTCGAGCACGGCCGATGCGACGGACATCGACTTAAGGATATGGAAGCCGATGCATGGCCATCGACTCAAGAGGAATAACTGTCACGATCAGAGGGTCAATGGAGCACGAAGAGGGTTTTAATGAAAGAGCTCCTTAATGGAGTAGCTTAAGAGCCCGGATCCTCTCTTCAAGGACAAGACCAAGAGCAGCCTGGACGTGCAGATCAGGTCAAGGAGGGATTGCATCAGATCCACCAAAGGAAAGGAGCCGATCTGGCTTGCAAGGCGCGAAAAGTGAACTGGAGAAGCTCGGGGGGCAGCTCACCCTAAAGGTTCTCTGCTTTGGGGAGCCGATTTTGTTGAGATCGGCTAACTCTGCATAGGCGGCACATTCGGCTGATCCATTACCGTTCTCGCCTCGACTGAGACTCGGGGGGCAGCTGGTCTGGTGTATGCCCTGTTTGGAAAGCCGATTGGAGTCGCATCGACTGGCCCTGCATCGTGATCTCCTCTGAATTGGGAAAGGAGGCCGTCGGTTTTTTACAAGTTTTGGACCGTCCTGGCGCTGCAAGAGAAGGAAGGGGACTAGATTCTCAAAATAGCCGATGAGTAGTCATCGGCTAAGGGATTGCGAAAAAATGTGGTCAGATACCAAATCGCAGCCTGAAGTTGAGAAGTTCTTGACCTACGAGCTAATCGACATGAGAGTCCGGCTTCATGGGCGTCCAAAAGAAAAGAAATCCGATACGTTGCTATCGGTCCGGGCATGACAGGCGGAAGGAATGAAATTGAAGTAATTGAAAGAACGATTTCATTAATTCAAAGGAGCGGCTTTACAAGAAAGAGCCGATGGCTCTCAAAAGGGGGATCTGGTGCCTAGTGCACTGCTACTACTAGTCCTATTCTACTAGTCGTCGCCGTCCTCGCCATCACCGCCCTCGATGTCGTCAGCGCTGCTCCCAGGGAGCTCCTCGTCGCTGCTGCCCCAGCCCTTGGCCGGAGCCTCTTCCTCCTCGTCATCATCATCATCCTCGCTGTCCGCCCAGGAGCGGAAGCGCTTGGTTGGCGGGTACCCAGCGGAAGAGGAAGATTCATCTTTCTCCTCCTCTTCTCCTTCTTCGTCGTCATCTTCATCCTCGCTATCCGCCCACATACGGGAGCGCTTCTTCGGCGGGAGTTTGGCGGAGGGGGAGGCCTTGGCCTTCGCTTCTTCTCCTTCTTTCTTCTCATTATCAGAGGAGAGGGGGTTCACCTTGGAGTGAAGCTTGTCCTCGTTCTTCGGCGAGGATTGGGGGAAGAGGTTTGAGAAGGAGGAGGAAGAGGAAGACATTGCTACAGGAGAAGAGGGTTTTTTGGGTGCCGATGGCTGGAACAGAGAAAGGGATGAAGAGAGCTAATCGGTCGGCACAGTTAAATAATGAGAAATCTGGTGGAGATTTAATGGCATTACAGTTTCCAAGGAGTCGATGCTTAAGCTATCAGGACTTACAGGGAGGCTGAGAAGACAGGGCATAATGATAACGGATATTGCAACAGCTCTGCTCTGCCATGACATGACCCTTCAGTGGGAAAATGGAGTGGTTTTGGAATTATCATTGCCAAAACCAGGGGGGCATGTGTTATCACCAGATTTTAGCCAAATCAGGAGGTGGGCCGCCAGAGAGATGGGCTTAGAAGATTACGCGTGGAGGATCTCTGAAGCGGCCTTGCACGAGGAATTTGGGCTAGATTGCCCATGTATCTTTAATTATAGAAGATTGTATCTAGATTAAAAGTTAGAGTTTATCTCGTGCACGGTTTAGTGCACGCCCACATTAGAAAGTCCGCTGGACTATAAATATGTACCTAGGGTTTATGGAATAAACAACAACCAACGTTCAACCACAAACAAATCTCGGCGCATCGCCAACCCCTTCGTCTCGAGGGTTTCTACCGGTAAGCATCATGCTGCCTAGATCGCATCTTGCGATCTAGGCAGACTAAGCCTGCCCACGTTGTTCATGCGTTGCTCGTATCGAAGCCTTTTTGATGGCGAGCAACGTAGTTATCTTAGACATGTTAGGGTTAGCATTGTTCTTCATATTACATGCTTTCGTAGTGCAACCCTTGCATGTCTAGCCGCCCTTACACCTATCTTAGGTGTAGGGGCGGCACCCCGCTTGATCATAGTTTAGTAGATCTGATCCGTTACGATTGCTCCTTGTTCTACAAGGATTAGTTTAATATCTGCAATAGTTAGGCCTTACAAAGGGGGAGGATCCGGCGGCACGTAGGGTGTCGTTCGTTGGCCCTAAGCGGGATGTTCCGAGGATCACTCGTGTTGGTTTTTAGGCCTTGTTTAGGATCGGCTTACGATCACCGTGCGTGGCCGCGAGGCCCAACTCTGGAGTAGGACGATCCGATTATGCGGTGAAAACCCTACATCGTCGTAGATCTCATTAGCTTTACCTTGATCAAGCGGGACCACCATATGTTCGGACACCTCGTCGAATCATGGGTGAATCGGCTCTTTGAGCCGATTCACGAGATAACCCGAGAGCCGATCGAGGCTCGTATTTAACGTTTACGTGTGTGCCCTGCAGGAAACTAAGCGAGGCATCATCCACACCTTCCCGACCAGGTATAGGTCAGGTGGCACGCCCTTGTGATAAACATCGGCGCGTGCGACCAGGAGGCTTTGCGGGCCGTCGCTCTGAGGGACTGGGGCCAGCCGCAGCCGTAGTTGTTCCCGGCTCTACCGTGTTGACCGTCTCTGCCCGCCAGGGGGTTTCTGACGTCAACAAGTACACCCCCCGAAAATTTGGCCGGGCATTTCTGTCGAGCGGCCGGAAATTCCAGCCCAAGATTCTGCAACAGCTAGATTTGGTGAGGGGTATAAATACCCCCCTTCTTCCTCAAGCTCAGATTGCTCACTCTCTCACAAGTTCATCCACCATTGTTGAGCCACAAGAAAACATAAGATTCACTTGATCTCCTCCTCCAACCATCCAAAGCTCTTGTTCTTTGGAGAATCGAAGGAGAAGATCCCGATCTACATCTTCACCGAAGCGATTTACATTTTCCCCTCATTTGCTTGAGGGCCCCTTTGCTAGTATTCCAATTGGAAACACTAGTTGCTTGTGGTTGATTTGTTCTTGTTGTTGTTGTGTTGTTACAGCTATTGGGAGCTTCCTATTCGTTTGTGGATGTGTGCCCCAAGAACTTTGTAAAGGTCCGGTTTCCGCCTTGAGGAAATCCCTTAGTAGACAAGTGAGCTAGGCCTTTGTGGCGTTGCTCACCGGAGAACTGGGTGAGGCCTTCGTGGCGTTGGTTAGGCCTTTGTGGCGACCACACCCCTCCAAACGTGGACGTACTTCCCCTCAAAAGGAAGGAACTATGGGAATCATCCATGTGTCTCTGCGTGCTCCACTCCCGGTTACCTCTATCCTTGATTGCACTATTATATCTTGTCTAGCTATATCTTGCTTAGTTGTATACCTTTTTATTTATGGAAATTCACATAGTTGCATATCTAGATAATTTACCTTTGTGTAAAACCTAAATTGAAAAAGAACTAAAAATTGGGTAGCACCTAATCACCCCCCCTCTAGGTGCGGCATACGATCCTTTCAATTGGTATCAGAGCCTCGGCTCTTATTTTGGGCTTAACCGCCTAAGAGTATGCCGGACGATGAAAATCCGGAAGGGGCCGCAAATTCGGCTTCCATGGAAGATCTCAAGTCTATGGAAACATCATTGAGATCCTCCATGAAAGCTAATATGGAAAATATGAAGAAATATTTTTCGGAGTTTCTAAAACCGGTCCCTCCTATCATTCCCGTTACGAGAGGAAAAGGACAAGGACTCTTTAGTAGACGGAGATGCTTCGGGCTCATCCTCTTCTACGGAGCCCTTGGATGGTGAAAACTTAGAAAAAATTGAAACTCCTAATGCTACTCCTCAAGATGGGACTTGGTGAACCATTTATTTTTCGGATTTGAACCTATTTAACCGTTTTGTTTAAAAGATTAATAAGGTTAACTGCTGGCGTGCAGTTGACGTGGGAGTTAGAAATCTTTGTGGAGTAACTTTTCTTCAGTTCCCCGGCAACGGCGCCACAAATTTGCTTGATGCGTGTAGTTGACACGTCCGTTGGGAACCCCAAGAGGAAGGTGTGATGCGCACGGCAGCAAGTTTCCCTCGGTAAGAAACCAAGGTTTAATCGAACCAAGTAGGAGTCAAGAAGCACGTTGAAGGTTGATAGTGGCGGAGTGTAGTGCGGCGCAACACCGGGGATTCGGCGCCAACGTGGAACCTGCACAACACAATCACGGAACTTTGCCCCAACGTAACGGCGAGGTTGTCAATCTCACCGGCTTGCTGTAAACAAAGGATTAGATGTATAGTGTGGATGATGATGTTTGTTTGCGAAGAATAGTAAAGAACAATTGCAGTAGATTGTATTTCAGATGTAAAGAATAGGACAGGGTCCACAGTTCACTAGCGGTGTCTCTCCCATAAGATAGCAGATGTTGGGTGAACAAATTACAGTTGGGCAATTGACAAATAAAGAAGGAATAACAATGCACATACATATATCATGATGAGTACTATGAGATTCAATTAGGGCATTACGACAAAGTAGATAGACCGCTATCCAGCATGCATCTATGCCTAAAAATTCCACCTTCAGGTTATCATCCGAACCCCCTCCAGTATTAAGTTGTAAACAACAGACAATTGCATTAAGTATGGTGCGTAATGTAATCAACACAAATATCCTTAGACAAAGCATCGATGTTTTATCCCTAGTAGCAACAAGCACATCCACAACCTTAGAACTTTCTATCACTCGTCCCAGATTTAATGGAGGCATGAACCCACTATCGAGCATAAATACTCCCTCTTGGAGTCACAAGTATCAACTTGGCCGAGCCTCTACTAGCAACGGAGAGCATGCAAGAACATAAATAACATATATGATAGATTGATAATCAACTTGACATAGTATTCAATATTCATCGGATCCCAACAAACACAACATGAAGGATTACAAATAGATGATCTTGATCATGATAGGCAGCTCATAAGATCTAACATGATAGCACAATGGGGAGAAGACGACCATCTAGCTACTCGCTATGGACCCATAGTCCAGGGGTGAACTACTCACACATCGATCCGGAGGCGATCATGGCGATGAAGAGACCTCCGGGAGATGAATCCCTCTCCGGCGAGGGTGCCGGAGGCGATCTCCTGAATCCCCCGAGATGGGATTGGCGGCGGCGGCGTCTCCGGGAAGGTTTTCCGTATCATGGCTCTCGGTGCGGGGGTTTCGCGACGAAGACTTTAAGTAGGCGGAAGGGCAGGTCAGGAGGCGTCACGAGGGGCCCACACAACAGGGCCGCGCGGCCAGGGCCCAGGCCGCGCCGCCCTGGTGTGTCGCCACCTCGTGGCCCCACTTCGTTTCCTCTTCGGACTTCTAGAAGCTTCGTGCAAAAATAGGACCCTAGGCGTTGATTTCGTCCAATTTCGAGAATATTCCTTACTAGGATTTCTGAAACCAAAAACACCAGAAAACAGCAACTGGCTCTTCGGCATCTCGTCAATAGGTTAGTGCCGAAAAATGCATAATAATGACATATAATGTGTATAAAACATGTGAGTATCATCATAAAAGTAGCATGGAACATAAGAAATTATAGATTTGTTAACCATAATACGAACATTATCAATCCTCCCCAAAGGTTTCTTTATAGCATTATCAACAAGATTAATATCCAAATAACAATTTTTCAATGGTGGCAAGTCAAGCATATCATAAATTTTCTTAGGCATAACGAAATACTTGCACCAAGATCACATAAAGCATTACAATCAAAATCATTGACCCTCATCTTAATGATAGGCTCCCAACCATCTTCTAACTTTCTAGGAATAGAAGTTTCAAGTTTTTGTTTCTCCTCTCTAGCTTTTATGAGAGCATTTGTAATATGTTTTGTAAAGGCCAAATTTATAGCACTAGCGTTGGGACTTTTAGCAAGCTTTTGTAAGAACTTTATAACTTCAGAGATGTGACAATCATCAAATTCTAAACCATTATGATCTACAGCAATGGGAGCATTGTCCCCAATATTTTGAAAAATTTCAGCAGTTTTATCAGTTTCAGCAGTTTTAGCAGTTTCAGGTAATTTTGCACGCTTTGCACTAGGAGTAGTAACATTGCCAACACCAATTATTTTACCATTGATAGTAGGAGGTGTAGCAACATGTGAATAATTAACATTACTAGTGGTGGTAATAGTCCAAACTTTAGCTACATTATTCTCTTTAGCTAGTTTTTCGTTTTCTTCTCTTTCCCACCTAGCATGCAATTCGGCCATCAATCTAATATTCTCATTAATTCGAACTTGGATGGCATTTGCTGTAGTAACAATCTTATTATCAATATCCCTATTAGGCATAACTTTAAATTTTAAAAGATCAACATCAGAGGCAAGACTATCAACCTTAGAAGCGAGAATATCAATTTTATTGAGCTTTTCCTCAACAGATTTGTTAAAAGCAGTTTGTGTACTAATAAATTCTTTAAGCATGGCTTCAAGACCATGGGGTGCACTCCTATTATTGTTGTAAGAATTCCCATAAGAATTACCATAACTATTACCATTAGCAGAAGGATATGGCCTATAGTTGTTACCAGAATTATTCCTATAAGCATTGTTGTTGAAATTATTATTTTTAATGAAGTTCACATCAACATGTTCTTCTTGGGCAACCAATGAAGCTAAAGGAACATTATTAGGATCAACATTAGATCTACCATTCACAAGCATAGACATAATAGCATCAATCTTATCACTCAAGGAGGAGGTTTCTTCAACGAATTTACCTTCTTACCTTGTGGTGCTCTTTCCGTGTGCCATTCAGAGTAATTTGTCATCATATCATCAAGAAGCTTTGTTGCCGCCCCCAAAGTAATGGACATAAAGGTACCTCCAGCAGCTGAATCCAATAGGTTCCACGAAGAAAAATTCAATCCTGCATAAAAGGTTTGGATGATCATCCAAGTAGTCAGTCCATGGGTTGGGCAATTCTTTACCAAAGATTTCATTCTCTCCCATGCTTGAGCAACATGTTCATTAGCTGATTGCTTAAAATTCATCATGCTACTTCTCAAAGATATAATTTTAGCGGGAGGATAATATCTACCAATAAAAGCATCCTTACATTTAGTCAAAGAATCAATACTATTTCTAGGCAGAGATAGCAACCAATCTTTAGCTCTTCCTCTTAAGGAGAAAGGAAACAATTTTAATTTTATAATGTCACCATCTACATCCTTATACTTTTGCATTTCACATAATTCAACAAAATTATTAAGATGGGCAGCAGCATCATCAGAACTAACAATACCAGTAAAGCAGGTTTAATTTCAAAGAATTCTGCTGTAGTAGCAGGTGGAGCAATAGGTGTGCATAGGAAATCATTATTATTTGTGCTAGTGAAGTCACACAACTTAGTATTCTCAACAGTACCCATTTTAGCAGTAGTAAATAAAGCAAACTAAATAAAGTAAATGCAAGTAACTAATTTTTTTGTGTTTTTGATATAGAGAGCAAGACAGTAAATAAAGTAAAACTAGCAACTAATTTTTTTGTGTTTTTAATATAGAGAGCAAACAAAGCAGTAAATAAAGTAAAGCAAGACAAAAACAAAGTAAAGAGATTGGAAGTGGAGACTCCCCTTGCAGCGTGTCTTGATCTCCCCGGCAACGGCGCCAGAAATTTACTGCTGGCGTGCAGTTGACGTGGGAGTTAGAAATCTTTGTGGAGTAACTTTTCTTCAGTTCCCCGGCAACGGCGCCACAAATTTGCTTGATGCGTGTAGTTGACACGTCCGTTGGGAACCCCAAGAGGAAGGTGTGATGCGCACAGCAGCAAGTATCCCTCAGTAAGAAACCAAGGTTTAATCGAACCAGTAGGAGTCAAGAAGCACGTTGAAGGTTGATGGTGGCGGAGTGTAGTGCGGCGCAACACCAGGGATTCCGGCGCCAACATGGAACCTGCACAACACAATCACAGAACTTTGCCCCAACGTAACAGCGAGGTTGTCAATCTCACCGGCTTGCTGTAAACAAAGGATTAGATGTATAGTGTGGATGATGATGTTTGTTTGATGAATAGTACAGAATAATTGCAGTAGATTGTATTTCAGATGTAAAGAATAGGACCGGGGCCCACAGTTCACTAGCGGTGTCTCTCCCATAAGATAGCAGATGTTGGGTGAACAAATTACAGTTGGGCAATTGACAAATAAAGAAGGCATAACAATGCACATACATATATCATGATGAGTACTATGAGATTCAATCGAGGCATTACGACAAAGTACATAGACCGCTATCCAAGCATGCATCTATGCCTAAAAAGTCCACCTTCGAGTTATCATCCGAACCCCTTCCAGTATTAAGTTGCAAACAACGGACAATTGCATTAAGTATGGTGCGTAATGTAATCAACACAAATATCCTTAGACAAAGCATCGATGTTTTATCCCTAGTAGCAACAAGCACATCCACAACCTTAGAACTTTTCGTCACTCGTCCCAGCATTTAATGGAGGCATGAACCCACTATCGAGCATAAATACTCCCTCTTGGAGTCACAAGTATCAACTTGGCAGAGCCTCCACTAGCAACGGAGAGCATGCAAGAACATAAATAACATATATGATAGATTGATAATCAACTTGACATAGTATTCAATATTCATCGGATCCCAACAAACACAACATGAAGGATTACAAATAGATGATCTTGATCATGATAGGCAGCTCACAAGATCTAACATGATAGCACAATGGGGAGAAGACGACCATCTAGCTACTGCTATGGACCCATAGTCCAGGGGTGAACTACTCACACATCGATCCGGAGGCGATCATGGCGATGAAGAGACCTCCGGGAGATGAATCCCTCTCCGGCAGGGTGCCGGAGGCGATCTCCTGAATCCCCCGAGATGGGATTGGTGGCGGCGGCGTCTCTGGAAGGTTTTCCGTATCGTGGCTCTCGGTACTGGGGGTTTCGCGACGAAGACTTTAAGTAGGCGGAAGGGAAGGTCAGGAGGCGTCACGAGGGGCCCACACAACAGGGCCGCGCGGCCAGGGCCCAGGTCGCGCCGCCCTGGTGTGTCGCCACCTCGTGGCCCCACTTCGTTTCCTCTTCGGACTTCTGGAAGTTTCGTGCAAAAATAGGACCCTGGGCGTTGATTTCGTCCAATTCCGAGAATATTTCCTTACTAGGATTTCTGAAACCAAAAACAAGCAGTAAAACAAGAATCGGCTCTTCGGCATCTCGTCAGTAGGTTAGTGCCGGAAAATGCATAATAATGACATATAATGTGTATAAAACATGTGAGTATCATCATAAAAGTAGCATGGAACATAAGAAATTATAGATACGTTTGGGACGTATCATTAACCATTAGGGTAATACAGTTTAAATGGTTAACCATTGGTTATTTAGGTTCTAACCATTTTTATTTTATGTAACAATGGCAATTTGCAAAGCTTTTGCAAAGCTTGATTTGTCAGCTCGGAAATCAACATGACCATTGCTAAAAAAAACTAACAATTCACAAGCATATTCAAAATGACAGACAAGTTCCAAGTATTTTCAGAATAACGTGATTCCACGTCAACAATCGTACATGCACATGACAGGATCTGCGATTTTTAAATTTCGTTAGAAACCACAATTGACCTTCGGAATCGAAGCTGCCCAAGTAATTCGGCATTCGTTCGAAACCGTTCAGCTATCTAGTATAGCTCGTTGTTTGCTCGCATCGAAGAGATGAATCTTGAGAGTGGAGCCGCAGCTGGATGCAAATCAGATCTTGCAAGCTGGAGTCGTGGAGGCGTTGATGTTGGCCCGATTCGATGGAGGGGAGGCTACCCTACTTAATCCCAGCCAACAACGTGGTCCCATAGGCGGACAAGGATGAGCTGCTGTTTCACCTACCGGCGGCACAGGTTCCAGGCATGGTGGCTTCCCCCTAGGACTCGGGAGATGTGGAGGATATGTAAGGGAGGGCAGATGGTGACGGCAGTGCCCGGGAGGCAGGAGGGTGGGCAGCTCGTCGGTGGCGACTAGCGAAGGCGGCGCTCGGGAGGCAGCGGCGCTTGGCGTCGGGAGGTGTATGTGTGGAGGTGAGGGTTAACCAGCTTTGGATTATTCGGAACGAACATAAAGGACCTAAATGGGTTTGGGAGTTAACCGTTTGGCCCATTGGACTCTATTTTAGGTTAGGTTAACCTAACCATTGGTTAAACATGAACCAAGTCCCATCTATAGCTACTCCTAAAGCGGGTTTAGGTGAGAGCTACAATGTCGTTCCTTGGCGCTCTCCCGATCCGCCGTTCCCCACCCTCATATAAATAATAGGGGTGATCCACCTAAGTTTGATGTTGAGGATTTTAATAGGTGGTAATTTGAGTTTCTCTCTCATGTGTGCAGTGCCTCCAATGAGCTTTGGAGAATCATTCTTGAAGGGTACAAGCCTTTCAACCCCGACAAATTGAATAGAAGAGAAAAGGTTGATCACCAACTCAACTCTGTCGCCTTGAACATGATTCATCAAGCTGTGGGGTCAAAGGATTTGGCTTATATTCGGAACTTCACCACCGCCAAGGAAGCTTGTGATGGATGATTGTCCGAAATCTTTGTGGGAAGTGAAAGCATGAAGAGAAACAAGTATAGTGCTCTTCGGAACCAAGCCGAAGGGTTCATGAGGTTGCCAGATGAAGATCATCACGAGATGTATAGAAGGATCATATCCATTGCCGATGCCTTCCGTAATGTGGGTGCCCAACATATTGATGACTTGTGGATCAAGGACAAGTATATTGATTGCATGATTCCTTATGAACCCATTGATGTCACGAGTCTCCTTGGAAAGGAAAGCTATCCTAAGCTAACCTCCTATCAAGTGGTGCACAAGATGCAAGCTCTCAAGGTGGCCGAACAAAATTCTTAAGATTCTCGGAATCGTGCAATGGGGATGGCAACAGGTGCAAATCTTGCTTTGAATGTCAATACAGTGGAAGAGGTGGACACTCGAGAACCATATAGAGCCTCTTAGATCATGTCCTATCCGGAGGATTTGGAATACCATTACCATGACCATATGGCATTCCATGCAAGAACCTTTTGGGTTGATCCATCCAAAGCAAAAGAAGAAAACATCAAGAGGAACAAACCATGCGGGTTCAAGAGCTCGGGCCCAAGAGCAAGATCTTGCTTCAATTGTGGTGACAAGTTCCACTTCATCGCCGAATGCCCATATGAGAATAAAGAAACTGGTGGTGGAAGGCTCATTCCTAAGGACAAGAGCAAAGATTCAAAGGCTCCCAATAATAAACTCTTCATCAAGAATAAGAAGAACAAGAGGCCATCAAGGATTGTGCTACTCACTAAAGAGGAGTATTCTTCTGAGGACAACAATAGTGGTAGTGATGAAGAAACCTCAAAGGAATTGGCGGCTATTGCCACTACCACTACTCCATCTTCACCCCTCTTTGAATCCCCCAATGAGAACCCTCACATCAAGAATGCACATTGCTTCATGGCAAGATCTTCCTTGGATACTTCTATTGTGCTCTCAACTCAAGAAGAATATACTTCTGAGGAGGATGATGATGAAGAAGAAGATAAAACATCCAATGGGTTGGTTTCTCTTGCGTCCATCTCCACCACCCCTTCATCACCAATTGAATCCCCCAATGAGGATATTCACATGAAGGAAGAAAATTGCTTCATGGTTAAATCTTCCGAGGTATCATCCCCTAACCCCTCCATGCCTAACATGCCAAATACTCTAGGGGTTGATCATGCTAGCATAAAAGTTAAACAAGAAATGCTTGAGTTTGATGAGTTCATCTTTAACTTGAAAGGTGACAACAAAAAGCATGTTGGGGCTCTCATGTCTCGTCTAGCACAACTAGATGATATCCTTGATCAAAAAATGTTAAATAGAAATAGAGGATTCTCTTGAAATTGCCTCTTTAAAAATGCTCTTGAGGAAGAACAAGAAACTATAGCTTCTCTTGAAGAGAAACTAGAAATTCTTGTAGATCCTCAAGATGAAATTTCCAAACTCATAAAATAATGAGATCTTGCTAGGGCTAAGGTAAAAAATGCTTTAAAAGGAAAAAAGCCAAATTTGGTGTTGATCATGAGAAACTTGTGAAGGATCTAGATGATCTAGACAAGGCTCACAAAGCCTTGAAGAGTGAACACTCTCTCCTCTCCAAGTCAAATGAGCAACTTCAAATCTTGCTAAATATGATGTGCCTATCTCTTCTACCTCTACTTGTGATCATGGAAATATTGTTGAGGAAAATGCTAGGTTGAAGGATGAACTTGCTAAGGCCTCCTCTTCCCAAAATAAGCTATCTTTGGATGACCTCTTGAGTAAGCAAAGGTCAAAAAAGGGGAAGGAGGGCCTTGGCTACAATGTCAAGGCAAAGAAGGCAAACAAGAACAAGGCCAAGCCTGCACAAGAAAAGAAGAAGGTTGTCATTAGTGGTGATGCCCCAAAGGGCAAAGTCATTAATGATGATCATGCGGGAATTGCTAACCCTCACTATGTTTTATTTAAAGATTATTATGGTGATGTTTATGCAAAATATGTTGGCCGTTATGATGGTTATATTGCCAGGTCTATTGGGTCCGAAAGACCCTTGTTGCTAAAAAAAGAGGACCCATTGAAAAATGGGTACCTAAATCCAAGAATTGATCTCATGTAGGACTATGCCGCCGGAGGTTCAAAATGGGTGCTTGATAGTGGATGCACAAGTCATGTGACCGGCGGAAAGGATCTCATCAAGGAGTTGAGGCCTAACATTCATGATATCACCGTCTCCTTCGGTGATAATTCAACATCCGAGGTATTGGGTTTTGGCAAGGTTGTGGTTGCACACAACATTACTCTTGTGGATGTCATGCTTGTCAAAATCCTTGGTTATAATTTGTTATCCATTTTATCCCTTGAAAATATGGGTTTCGCCGTCTTTATTGATAATGATATTGTGGTCCTCTTGTGGAGCAAGACTCTAAAAGTCGCATTCGTTGGGTATCGCGAAAATAACTTGTATGTGGTGGACTTCTCGGGGGCCACCACTTCGAGTGTGATGTGCCTATTCGGAAAGGCGGACGTGGATTGGTTTTGGCATCGCCGCTTGGCCCATGTAAACATGAGAACTTTGCAAAGTCTTCAAAAGGGAACCATATTGTGGGACTAATGGACAATGTTTCTTTTGCCAAAGTTCGTGTTTGTAGGGCTTGTGTTGAAAGAAAAATGCATGACTCTCCGCATCCAAGCAAGAATATTATCTCTTTCAAGAGGATCTTGGAGCTCCTTCATGTGGATATCTTTGGTCCTACCACTGATGCAAGTCTTGGTGCGAAGAAACATTGCTTGGTGATTGTTGATGACTATTCAAGATATACTTGGGTTTATTTCCTCAAGAGGAAAGATGAGACTCAACAAATCTTCATCGACTTTGCCACCGAGGTGCAACGTCAACACAACCTCACTATATTGGCAATAGAAGTGACAACGGTTTGGAGTTCAAGAACTACACACTCAATGATTTTCTTAGTGATGAGGGGATAAGACATCAATATTCCGTTGCATACACCCCTCAACAAAATGGTGTTGCGGAGAGGAAGAACCGGACTCTTATGGATATGGCAAGGTCTATGATGGCGGAGTACAAATTCCGCTACAACTTTTGGGCCGAAGCCATCTCCACCGCATGTCATTCTTCAAACCGGCTCTATCTTCGTAAGGGCTCGAACAAGACTCCATATGAAATACTCACCAGGAACAAGCCTAACATCTCCTACTTCAAGGTGTTCGGGTGTAAGTGTTTCTATAAAATCAAAGGAGTTCGTTTATCTAAATTTTCTCCTAAAACTTTGTATGGTATATTTGTTGGTTACAGGTCCGAATCTCACACTTATAGAGTCTTTGACAAAGCCTCCGGGCTTATCATCGAATATTGTTGTGTGAAGTTCAAGGAAAATGATGGCTCGCAAGTGGGGCAAGTTGATGTTTGTGCAGGTGATGAAATACCTCAAGATGCCATAGTAAGAATGGGTGTGGGATTCTTCCGCCCCATTGAGGGACACATTATGGCGTCTCGGGGAGGACTATGCTCTATTATTGTGGAGCCCTCATCCTCACAACACCAGCAAGCTCCAACTCTTGAAGCTAATGATGCACCAACCCAAGAACAAGAACAAGACCCTCCCTCTAGTGTGCAAGATCAAGGACAAGATCAACCAAGGATTTATGATGGCTCCGATAAGTATCCATTTAATATTTTCTACTCACCGAATGATGTCTAAGATCAAGCACATGATGTTGAGCATACTCAAAAATTGAGGAATCTCAAGTTGATGGTCAAGACGGGGACCCAAACGCTCAAGTTGATCAAGTGATCCCTCCAAGGACTAGAAGAACCAAGGAAGAGATCGAGGCCCGTCGTCTTGCCAGAAGAGATAGGATTTTGGAAATTCTTGAACACACTCATGAGAAGGTTCTAAGTGATGTAAGAGGAAGAGTTTCCACAAGAAGGCAATTGGCTAACTTTAGCAATCATCATGCTTATATTTCCTTAGTGGAACCAAATAAAGTATTTGAAGCTCTTGAAGATCCGGATTAGTTGGATGCTATGCACGATGAACTCAACAACTTCGAGTGCAAAAGTGTGGACTTTAGTAGAGAAGCCAAATGAGTGTTGCAATGTTATAGGCACTAAATGGGTATTCAAGAACAAGCAAGATGAGCATGGAATTATTGTGAGGAATAAGGCAAGATTGGTAGCTCAAGCTTTCTTCCAAATTGCAGGAATTGACTTTGGTGAAACTTATGCTCCCCTGGATCGCCTTGAGTCCATCCGTATCCTTCTTGCATATGCATAACATCATAATTTTAAGTTGCAACAAATGGATGTGAAAAGTGCATTTCTCAATGGTCCTTTGCATGAACAGGTTTATGTTAAGAAACACCCAGTGTTTGAGGATATTGACTTTCCTAACCATGTCTATAAGCTTGATAAAGCTCTTTATGGTCTCAAACAAGTTCCTAGAGCTTGGTACGAGCACCTTAAAGAACTATTGTTAGACCTTGGGTTTTATGTTGGGCTAATCGATCCCACTCTTTTTACTAAGAGGGTCAATGGGGAGCTTTTCGTTTGCCAATTATATGTTGATGATATTATCTTTGGTTCTACTAACAAAGCTTTCAATGATGAATTCTCAAAAAGGTTTGAGATGTCTATGATGTGAGAGATGAGGTTCTTTCTTGGTTTTGAGATCAAGCAATTGAGAGAAGGGACTTTCATCAATCAAGCAAAATATCTCCAAGACATGCTCAAAAGGTTCAAGATGAAGGACATGAAGGGTGTAGCCACTCCAATGGTTACCAAATGTCATCTTGCACTAGATCCCAATGGTAAAGAGGTGGATCAAAAGGTATATCGCTCCATGATTGGATCCTTGCTTTACCTTTGTGCATCTAGACCAGACATGGTATTGGGTGTTGGTGTGTGTGCAAGGTATCAAGCTTCTCCTAAAGAGAGCCACATGATTTCTCTCAAGAATCTTTCGATATTTAGTTGATACCCCAAGATATGGTTTTGGTATCCTAAAGGCTCAAGTTTCTCTCTGAATGGATACATGGATGCGGATTGGGCGGGGGATAAGGATGATAGGAAATCAACTTCTAGGGCTTGCCAATTTCTTGGTAGTCCTTGGTATGTCAGTCTTCAAAGAAGCAAAATTGTATTTCTCTCCCCACCGCCGAAGCCGAATATGTTGCCGCCGCAAGTGGATGCACTCAATTGTTATGGATGAGGCAAACTTTAAGGGAATACGGTGTCACTTGTGACAAAGTGCCTCTTTTATGTGACAATGAAAGTGCCATCAAGATTGCATATAATCCGGTGCAACATTCAAGAACGAAGCATATTGAGATCCGGAATCATTTCATTAGGGATCATGTTGCATGTGGTGATATTGAGCTATGCTATGTTCCAACCAAAGACCAACTCGCTGATATATTCACGAAGCCTCTTGATGAAGCAAGGTTTTGCTATATGAGGAATGAGCTAAATATCATTGATTCGAGGAGTATAGCTTGACCATCTCGCAAACACACCTTCTTATCAAAACTTTGTTTGGTTTAGATGTTGGCATGGAGATAGGGGGAGTGCGGTTTAAATTATTGATCCATCCTTCCCCCCATAATGGAAATAGTAAGAAATCATTCTCTTTATATCATGTGTTGATATGTGAGCTTCAATGACGAGTATTGGTTTTGGACCCAAGATATATCTTCGTGATGCCCTACCATAACACTCATACATGGTGACCTAGGCCACCGACCTCTTCTTTGTGAAGAGTTGGTGTTATTTGGATTTCATCGGGCTTTATTTGCCATCTTTATGTTGTTATGGGAAATCACTCTAGTTTGGCCTTTATTTGATCAACCTTGCAAACTTGAGTGACCATGTACCATCTACAGTTTGAGCCCTCTAAACCCAAGCCTATTCTCATCTATAGCCATTTCCATCTTGCACACAAGTCATTTTTGCTAAAACTTGGTTGGGAAGACGTTGGTCGGAAATTGTTGGCCTCTCATCTAGCTAGTCAATTTGTCACCTATACATGACATGATGCTCATCGTATTATCTCATATATGGGTGAGTGCAAATAACTAAGCTTGATGGACCAGATATTTCGAATTTCTAAGTTTTTCAGAAAACCGGAATATCCGGCCCTGTTGGAGGACGGAATTTCCGCCCCGGCCCCAACTTGGGCCGGAATTTCTGGCCTGGGCGTTCTGCGTGGGTTAAGTTTGGGCACGCGGGGTGGGCAGTTGCCCAGCAACCAGTTCCCCACCCCCGCGCCCTCTCCTCTCCCCACAGCCGCTGACGGCCTTCCGACCTCGCCGGAGCAACTCCGGTCGTTCCCCTTCGCGGTTCTTGGCCGAGGTTTACTCCCCTCATCCCTAGGGTCATTTCTCTCCAAGCATTTTTGCCCATTGACTCCGGTAAATCTTGCTATCAATCTTTTTGGGTTTGCAATTTATTTTGTCAATGTGCTTGGAGGATCTGCATCCCTATGGTTAAAAACTCTTGCAATACATAGTAGAATCAATCTAGTGTGCCGATCTACTCGTTTAGACCTAGAAATTGCTCAAATCTTGTGCTGTCGCCGGGGCGGAATTTCCGGCCCTGACGCGGACCGGAATTTCCGGCCAGCGCGGAATTTCTGCCCCTCGCCACACCGGAAATTCCGGCCTGGGATTTTTCCTGCATCACACTTTTTGAACATCTATCTCCACAATAGTTTCGAACCTATATTTGTATTACTATATACTTCATTTTTTCTTTGTTTTGACTTGTGTGCTCACTCATCCCATGCTATCCATCTATCTCTTATCACAGGTACCTCGCGCCCGAGACGCCGTGCTACAAAGACCGCTCTAGCGAAGAGATTAGTCAGTCCGCTCCGAGAAAGTCCGCCACCATGAGGCGGAAAGGGAAAGAGATGAGGATCAATTACAAGGATATGGACTCTATTGATTATGCAGTACTCAGGCAGAAGAACTGGTATGAGGATGAGGAGAGGGACTTGGAGATTGAGGACACTCGTTTCTGGTGTACGGAGCAACTGTTCATCTACAAAGATATTTATCAGAAGATGGGCAAAGTGAGACCTATGCATCCCCTTGATTTGGATACTCTTTCTGAGAAGGATCACTTCTAGGATGTTGTGTGTGTTCTAAACGAGATGGGGCTGCACAAGCTTATGCGGCTCAAGCATGATTACATCATTCCACTCATTCGGCAGTTTTACTCCGCTCTTGCCTTCAAGAATGATGAAGAACACACTATGATGTGGATGAATGACTCTACCCGTGAAGCCAACTTCCACAGGTTTGCTCGAACTCCTTGGATATCCCTTCCGTGCTCGGCCATCGTCTCCATGGTCCAAACCGCCTTGACAGGGATTTTCTCTATGATCTCTATACTCGAGAATGGTGAAGTTGGTGCTATTGCCGGTCTCCTTCCATCTGTATGATCATCTTCTTCGTTTCTTCCGGGACAACATTACCCCATGTGGAGAGGAACTCGTGATGCTATTCGTGGTGCACTGGTGAGCCTCCTTGCTCTTGCTGGTGAGCGTGCTGCATATGAGGAGAACAAGGATTACATTGTTGATGTTATTGATTATATCTTCCATGAGATACATGATGCGATGGCGAGTCGGACTACTATGCCATATGCTCCATATATTTAGCTTCTCATTGATAACACAGTTGTGACTGAGGATTTGAGTGAGTACCCTCGAGTGGACCATAAGGTCAAGAAGAACTATGTGAAGAGGAAGACTGTTGCCCCTCCTACTGATTCTTTTATGGGAGATGCTCGTGCTAGTGGCACCGCACTAGGTCGCGCAACGACTTCGCATGTCATTCAGAAGGAGGTGAAGAAGCTGAACTGGTTCCAGAGGCATGTTCTGTGCATGAACATTGAGATCCACAAGGAGAACTTCAAGGCCAGTCGTGAGCGCGCCGATATCCAGCATACTCAGGTGGTCATTCTACAAAAGCTCAGTGGTGAGCAAGGTTCTCCTCCTCGGTCTCATGTCCACCCTACCTACAGCAACTGGAACTCCTCTTAGGTTCACTGGTCTGAGATTGAGCAGAGTCTTATGAGGAGCGGCATCTCTCGCGCTTCTCCACCAGCCGCAGAGGACAGTGAGGACGAGTATGAGTCGGGCTCGGACTAATTCCCTTGGGCGTGTAGCATCGCTCTTTTCCCTTTTTGGCGTTTCTATGCCAAAGGGGGAAGTAGTTCTATGTAGGGTATCACCAGGATTTGTTCTTGTTGTTGTTGTGTTGTTACAGCTATTGGGAGCCTCCAGTTAGTTTGTGGATGTGTGCCCCAAGAACCTTGTAAAGGCCTGGTTTCTGCCTTGAGGAAATCCCTTAGTGGACAAGTGAGATAGGCCTTTGTGGCGTTGCTCACCGGAGAACTGGGTGAGACCTTCGTGGTGTTGGTTAGGCCTTTGTGGCGACCACACCCCTCCAAACGTAGATGTACTTCCCCTCAAAAGGAAGGAACTACGGGAATCATCCTTGTGTCTCCGCGTGCTCCACTCTCGGTTACATCTATCCTTGATTACACTATTATATCTTGTCTAACTATATCTTGCTTAGTTGTATACCTTGTCATCTAGGGAAATTCACATAGTTGCATATCTAGAGAGTTTACCTTTGTGTCAAGCTTAAATTGAAAAAGAACTAAAAATTGGGTAGCACCTAATCACCCCCTCTTCTAGGTGCGGCATACAATCCTTTCACAACAAAGATCTACATCACCACACTCACTCGATGAGGTTGAGATGGATCCACGGGTCAGGAAAGCTCATTTTTTCGAGCTCCATCGTTGCAGCCATCTGAGCTATGCAACCACCCTAATCTATCTACACAACAAACAAGTGTCGAGGTTCCCCCAATTTCATGCCAGTGAAGCAACAAGTAGATGAAAAAAGAATAATCGGGCGCGCAACTGGCGAAGAGGTGTGGGGAACTGGTTGCCTCCTTTTTCGCTGGTCACGTCACGAGCTCAAGAGGAAAACATGTTCCAATGAAATAAAAATTATGATTTTGTTATTTCTTTGAAAGGACTATTTTTGTAGATATTGTGACCTTTCCGATTTATTTTTTGATTATTACTTATTAATTCTCTAAAGGACGAAGAACTAGAAGTGAGTCAATATTTCCATTAAAAGATGCAAGTGAATATTGATTTCATGAAATTATTTAAATTGTATCCATTTTTAAAATAGAAGGCAGAGTGCCAACTTTAAATTAATAAAGCCTTTTACATCTAATACATAGGTGTTGAAGAAAAACTTACGAAGCATCGAGCAAACAGGCACATCAACGGATACAACACTACAACTTGAGGTAGCCGAGGCCCTCATCCGCGAACATCACAACCGAGTGTGAAGAAGCTAACTGAAGAAGGATCCATCAATACTGTCATCATGGATTGCACCTCGGCAACGAAAACCACAACCTCATCTTGTCCAAGCGGATGAAGGCCCCCCGCCTCCTCGTCGTGGCGCGTAGGACACCGTACCATCAGCCAATGGCAGTGCTCACCCTGAGCTTGGACGAGAATTGAATTCGAGACCAAAGGAGGACCACCATCCACGACTAGACACTGCTAGCACATACCTTGAAGGGAGCCGCACCATGTCCAGGGATCACTCACCTAAGAGAATAAACTGCACGGGAAGCCGGATAAGAAGTGGGTGCTGCCAGTCGCTCGCAGCACCACCCACCGGACACATGCACACCACCACAAACATCCACAGACCCCCCCCCCATCAGTGAGTTCTCGCCCAAGGTCGCCTTCAGAAAGGACATCGGTACCACCGACGTTGTCGTGACCCAATCAAGTATCTGGGCTTTCACCCGAGGAGGTAGACAGAAGGGAGAAGGGAAAGACAAACCACGATGGCGCCCCCAAGGTAGACAGCGCGAAGAGGCATCGCCGTCATCGAGATCGGCCAGCCGGCCTGCGATTTCTCCCGGTCGCCGATCCCATCCCCAACACCCTGGCCAGATCGAGAACATGAAGCACCGGTGAATGGATCATAGCGGACAAGAGGGGGTGAATGGACGCTACACAAATTTAAAGTCTTTTTCAGTTTTAGCGGTGCGGAAGGTAAAGGTGATTGCTTTAGTGGTGGAGTTGTTCCTAGTATGATCCTAGGCAAGTGCAACAAGTAAAGGAAACAATCATGATAGTAAGAGTAAGGAGCGGGACAACCGGATGGCGCGGAGACGAGGCGAGGTTTGTTTCCCGCAGTTCCCCTCACAAAAGAGAGTACGTCTGGGTTGAGGAGGTGCTAGCCTCATACAAGAGGCTAGGCGGCCACACCACGAAGGAAGGCCTCACCTTCTTCCTCGAGAGAGCTCCACAAAGGGGCTCCCCCTTCTCCACTATGGCACCGGTCGAGGCGGTTGTTCCTTCACAAGGTTGGGGCGAGCTCCGCAACACTAGGAGGCTCCCAACAACCTATGGAGCAAGCACAACACCAAGCTAGCCTCCATAGGTGCACTTCCTCCAAGATCCCACCATGGAACCCTAACTTCAAGATCCACTAAGGACTAGCACGAATTGGTGAAATCTCTCTTGGTAGAACTATAGATCGGGGCCTCGTCCACCACTCCTCAAAATTTGGGCAAGATTGGTTGGATGGTTGGGGAGATCCTCAAGGTTTAAGATCAGCAACAATGGAGGAGAGAGAGAGGAGAGATAAAATCGTGTTGGGGAAGAAGGGCCCTTTAAATAGGCCCCCCGAAATCCAACCGTTACCTGCAATTTTTGCCTAAGCGGTACTGCCGCTTTGGTAAGCGGTACTACCGCTATGAATTCGAAATCCCACAGAACTTATCCACGTGGACACATAGCGGTACTACCGCTCGCGGTACCGCTCGAGGTACCGCAATGGCCTCCAGAGCTTACTGGATCCCAAGCGGTACCGAAGCGGTACCAGAGCGGTACAGCCGTAACTCTTGTTACGGTACTTAAGCGGTACCGAGGCGGTACTACCGCTCGTAAGCGGTACTACCGCTCAAGGTACCGCAAAGGTACCGTAACTTATTCTGTGGGACATTCTCAGTGCAAAACTCCAGAGCTGTACCGTTGGGCGGTACCAGTAGGGGTAGCGGTACTACCACTACTGGTACCGGTAGTACCGGCCTGACAAAAACTGCTTTCTCCTCTTTTCCTCTCCAACCATGTCACCGCGCGATACACACACAAAACCACAAAACCTATAAGCTACGCTTCAGTCCTACGATCTTGATGCGTCCAGCGAGGTCACCGTGCACTTGCAAATCTATCAAAGACACTCTTTGCACACGGTGAGATTATTCAAGTGTTGTCATCAAACACACAAAACACGGGGTGTAGACTTTGCTCTTTCAATCTCCCCCTTTTTGGTATTTGATGACAACACAAGAGTTTGCAATGGCATAAGTCGCTTGACCGTCGTGCGCACATACCACTCTTTAACTATATGTCTAGATGAAAGGCACGCATGAACATAGGGGGAGTGCGGTTTAAACTTATTGAGCCATCCCTCCCCCCATAATGCATAAAGAAATCCAAAACATATGCTAGTTGTCAAATACGTGACTAATGATCTTCATGTTGAGTTGTAGCCGTGAGTCTTGGATACATCTACGCGACCTCACACTACTATACTCTTACACGGTGACTTCGGCCACCAACCTCCTCCTTGAGGAGTTTTTGGTTCTTCTTGTCTCTTTGTGACTTTCTTTTGTCCTTCTTCTTTTGTTGTCCTTTATTTCTTTTTCTCCATGATTTTGGGGAGTCTTGATACGTCTCCGACGTATCGATAATTTCTTATGTTCCATGCCATATTATTGATGATACCTACATGTTTTATGCACACTTTATGTCATATTCGTGCATTTTCTGGAACTAACCTATTAACAAGATGCCGAAGAGCGAGTTCGTCGTTTTCTGCTGTTTTTGGTTTCGAAATCCTAGTAACGAAATATTCTCGGAATTGGACGAAATCAAAACCCGGGGTCCTATTTTGCCACGAAGCTTCCGGAAGACCGAAGAGGAGTCGAAGTGGGGCCACGAGGGGCCGCCACCATAGGGCGGCGCGGCCCGGGCTTTGGCCGCGCCGACCTGTGGTGTGGGGCCCTCGTGTGGCCCCCACGTTGCCCTTCCGCCTCCTTAAAGCCTCCGTCGCGAAACCCCCGATACGAAGAACCACGATACGGAAAACCTTCCAGAGACGCCGCCGCCGCCAATCCCATCTCGGGGGATTCTGGAGATCTCCTCCGGCACCCTGCCGAGAGGGGATTCATCTCCCGGAGGACTCTTCACCGCCATGGTCGCCTCCGGAGTGATGAGTGAGTAGTTCACCCCTGGACTATGGGTCCATAGCAGTAGCTAGATGGTTGTCTTCTCCTCATTGCGCTTCATTGTTGGATCTTGTGAGCTGCCTAACATGATCAAGATCATCTATATGTAATGCTATATGTTGTGTTTGTCGGGATCCGATGGATAGAGAATACCATGTTATGTTAATTATCAAGTTATTACCTATGTGTTGTTTATGATCTTGCATGCTCTCCGTTATTAGTAGAGGCTCTGGCCAAGTTGATGCTAGTAACTCCAAGAGGGAGTATTTATGCTCGATAGTGGGTTCATGCCTGCATTGACACCTGGGGAGTGACAGAAACCCCTAAGGTTGTGTTGTGCTTGTTGCCACTAGGGATAAAACATTGATGCTATGTCCGAGGAGGTAGTTGTTGATTACATTACGCACCATACTTAATGCAATTGTACTGTTGCTTTGCAACTTAATACTGGAAGGGGTTCGGATGATAACTTCGAAGGTGGACTTTTTAGGCATAGATGCGGTTGGATGGCGGTCTATGTACTTTGTCGTAATGCCCAATTAAATCTCACTCGTACTTATCATGACATGTATGTGCATTGTTATGCCCTCTCTATTTGTCAATTGCCCGACTGTAATTTTTTCACCCAACATGCTTTTATCTTATGGGAGAGACACCTCTAGTGAACCGTGGACCCCGGTCCATTCTTTTATATCGAAATACAAATCTGCTGCAATACTTGTTTTACTCGTTTTCTCCGCAAACAATCATCTTCCACACAATACGGTTAATCCTTTGTTACGAGCAAGCCGGTGAGATTGACAACCTCACTGTTTCGTTGGGGCAAAGTACTTTGGTTGTGTTGTGCGGGTTCCACGTTGGCGCCGGAATCTCCGGTGTTGCGCCGCACTACATCCCGCCGCCATCAACCTTCAACGTGCTTCTTGGCTCCTCCTGGTTCGATAAACCTTGGTTTCTTTCTCGAGGGAAAACTTGCTGCTGTGCGCATCATACCTTCCTCTTGGGGTTCCCAACGAACGTGTGAATTACACGCCATCAAGCATATTTTACGGCGCCGTTGCCGGGAACCGAAGAAAAGCTACACCACAAAGATTTCTAACTCCCACGTCAACTACACGCCGAGCATATTTTCCGGCGCCGTTGCCGGGGAGATCAAGACACGCTGCAAGGGGAGTCTCCACTTCTCAATCTCTTTACTTTGTTTTTGTCTTGCTTTATTTTATTTACTACTTTGTTTGCTGCATTATATCAAAACACAAAAAAATTAGTTGCTAGCTTTACTTTATTTACTGTGTTGCACTCTATATCAAAAACACAAAAAAATTAGTTACTTGCATTTACTTTACTTGATTCATCATGTTTCCTTTTAATTTTACCACAAAAAACATACTGGTAGGACGCGGGTCTATAATTGGGAGAAACAATATAGAAGAATTTTTCACCCATGTTAGTACCGTTGAAGATTTTGAAGATAGACACTTGGTAGAACTTGCTCCTACTTATGAAATTGCTGCTGCTGCTTTAGTACGCATGTTGGAAACTAAATTTGTTAATCTCAATCCTATAATACAACACATGTTTCTTACACTTGGTGATATGGAAGAAGGGAAAAGAAAGATTTTGTTTTAGAAACCCTTCTTAGAGAATTTGGTGGTCTAGCAAGAGAGGCTAGAAAGGTCTTTGCTAAATTTAATATGCTTGGTTCTCATACTAATTTTGTTGGTCTCCTTGAAAAAATGGACATGGATAGAATAAGGTACACTAATAATATTAATGATGGTGGGGAAATCAAAGCACCAATACCATGTAAGCTCCTAGCTATGAATGATGCACTAGAAAATAACTATGCTTGGCTTGTTCCTGAAAATTTGTTCGATGAGAGTAGCAAGCCCAAGACTAATGAAAAGGGAGACGCTGAAACTTATGTATCCAATATACTATGCATGGTTGAGAAAACTCCAAACCCCGCTGTAGATGCACCACCCTTTGATAACACTTGAGTTACACTTTCTGCGCCTAGCTGAAAGGCGTTAAAGAAAAACGCTTATGGGAGACAACCCATGTTTTTACTACAGTATTTTTGTTTTATATTTGAGTCTTGGAAGTTGTTTACTACTGTATCAACCTCTCCTTATCTTAGTTTTGAGTTTTGTTGTGCCAAGTAAAGTCTTTGATAGTAAAGTAAATACTAGATTTGGATTACTGCGCAGAAACAGATTTCTTTGCTGTCACGAATCTGGGTCTAATTCTCTGTAGGTAACTCAGAAAATTAAGACAATTTACGTGAGTGATCCTCAGATATGTACGCAACTTTCATTCAATTTGGGCATTTTCATTTGAGCAAGTCTCGGTGCCCTAATAAAATCCATCTTTACGGATCTGTTCTGTTTTAACAGATTCTGCCTTTTATTTCGCATTGCCTCTTTTGCTATGTTGGATGAATTTCTTTGATCCATTAATGTCCAAGTAGCTTTATGAAATGTCCAGAAGTGTTAAGAATGATTGTGTCACCTCTGAACATGTTAATTTTTATTGTGCACTAACCCTCTAATGAGTTGTTTCGAGTTTGGTGTGGAGGAAGTTTTCAAGGATCAAGAGAGGAGTACGATGCAATATGATCAAGGAGAGTGAAAGCTCTAAGCTTGGGGATGCCCCGGTGGTTCACCCCTGCATATTCTAAGAATACTCAAGCGTCTAAGCTTGGGGATGCCCAAGGCATCCCCTTCTTCATCGACAACATTATCGGGTTCCTCCCTGAAACTATATTTTTATTCCGTCACATCTTATGCACTTTGCTTGGAGCATCGGTTTGTTTTTGTTTTTGTTTTGTTTGAATAAAATGGATCCTAGCATTCACTTTGTGGGAGAGAGACACGCTCCGCTGTAGCATATGGACAAGTATGTCCTTAGGCTCTACTCATAGTATTCATGGCGAAGTTTCTTCTTCGTTAAATTGTTATATGGTTGGAATTGGAAAATGCTACATGTAGTAACTCTAAAATGTCTTGGATAATTTGATACTTGGCAATTGTTGTGCTCATGTTTAAGCTCTTGCATCATATACTTTGCACCCATTAATGAAGAAACACTTAGAGCTTGCTAATTTGGTTTGCATATTTGGTTTCTCTAGAGTCTAGATAATATCTAGTATTGAGTTTTGAACAACAAGGAAGACGGTGTAGATGTAGGATAACGTTGCATAGAAAACAAAAATTTTCCTACCGCGAACACGCAGTCCAAGCCAAGATGCAATCTAGAAGACGGTAGCAACGAGGGGGTATCGAGTCTCACCCTTGAAGAGATTCCAAAGCCTACAAGATGAGGCTCTTGTTGCTGCGGTAGACGTTCACTTGCCGCTTGCAAAAGCGCGTAGAAGATCTTGATCACGATCGGTTCCGGTGCCACGAACGGGCAGCACCTCCGTACTCGGTCACACGTTCGGTTGTTGATGAAGACGACGTCCACCTCCCGTTCCAGCGGGCAGCGGAAGTAGTAGCTCCTCTTGAATCCGACAGGCACGGCGGCGTGGTGTCGGTGGCGGTGGAGAACTCCGGCGGAGCTTCGCTAAAGCACGCGGGAGCTATGGAGGAGAGGGGGCGGCTAGGGTTTGGGAGGGGGTGGCCGGCCACTCAAGGGGGCGGCCAGGTTGTGGTCTTAGGGTGGCCGGCCCCCTCCCTTGGCCCCTCATTATATAGGTGGATCCCCAAGAGTTGGTCTCCAAGTCTTCGAATAAGACCCGAACCAAAACCTTCCAAAAGAGGGAAACCTAGCCAAGCTAGGACTCCCACCAAAGGTGGGAGTTCCACCTCCCATATGGGGGGGTGGCCGGCCCCCTAAGGGGGAGTCCACTTGGGACTCCTCCCCCACTAGGGTTGGCCGGCCATGGAGGTGGAGTCCCATGTGGAACAAATATCAGAGCCGTGTCTATGCATAGATGGTTGCACGAGTAGAACACAATGATTTTGTGGGCGTTGATGCTCTTGTTATCTTTAGTTGAGTACTTTGCATCTTTATGGCATAGTGGGATGAAGCGGCTCGGACTAACTTTACATGACCGCGTTCATGAGACTTGTTCCTCGTTCGACATGCAACTTGTATTGCATAAGAGGCTTTGCGGGTGTCTCGTCTCTCCTACTATAGTAAAGATTCAATTTACTCTTCTATTGACAACATTAGTATCAACGTTGTGGTTCATGTTCGTAGGTAGATTAGATCTATATCGAAAACCCTAAACCACGTAAAATATGCAAACCAAATTAGAGAGCGTCTAACTTGTTTTTGCAGGGTTTGGTGATGTGATATGGCCATAATGTGATGATGAATATGTATGAGATGATCATTATTGTATTGTGGCAACCGGCAGGAGCCTTATGGTTGTCTTTAAATTTCATGTTGAGTAGTATTTCAAAGTAGTTGTAATAGTTGCTACATGGAGGACAATCATGAAGACGGCGCCATTGACCTTGACGCTACGCCAACGATGATGGAGATCATGCCCGAAGATGATGGAGATCATGTCCGTGCTTTGGAGATGAAGATCAAAGGCGCAAAGACAAAAGGGCCATATCATATCACATATGAACTGCATGTGATGTTAATCCTTTTATGCATCTTATTTTGCTTAGATCGCGACGGTAGCATTATAAGATGATCCCTCACTAAAATCTCAAGATAATAAAGTGTTCATCCTTAGTAGCACCGTTGCCAAGACTTGTCGTTTCGAAGCATCTCGTGATGATCGGGTGTGATAGAATCAACAAGTGCATACAACGGGTGCAAGCCAGTTTTGCACATGCGGATACTAAGGTGGCCTTGACGAGCCTAGCATGTACAGACATGGTCTCGGAACACGTGATACCGAAAGGTAGAGCATGAATCATATGATTGATATGATGAACACTTTGAGTGTTCGCCATTGAAATTACACCTTGTCTCGTGATGATCGGACTATGGTGTGGTGGATTTGGTTCGTGTGATCACTAAGACAATGCGAGGGATATTGTTTTGAGTGGGAGTTCACCTAGATTTTTAATTATGTTGAATTAAAATTTGAACTCAATTTGTCATAAACTTAGTCTAAACTATTGCAAATATATGTTGTAGAGATGGCGTCCCCAATCAATTTTAACCAGTTCCTAGAGAAAGAAAAGCTTAAGAGGAACGGTAGCAACTTCACCGACTGGTTCCATCATGTGAGGATCTTCCTCTCTGGCGAAAATCTGCAATATGTGCTTGATGCACCGCTAGGTGACCCTCCTGCAGAACTGAAACCGATGAAGTAAAGGCTGTTTACGAGACTCGGAAAACTCGGTACTCTCAAGTTCAGTGTGCCATCCTGTGCGGTCTGGAATCCGATCTTCAAAAACGTTTTGAGCACCACGATCCTCATGAGTTGATGAATGAGCTGAAAGCTATTTTTGAGACTCATGCGGCCGTGGAATGCTATGAAGCATCGAAACATTTCTTCAGCTGTATGATGGATGAAGGCAGCTCCATTAGTGAGCACATGCTCGCCATGACCGGGCATGCGAAGAAACTCAGTGACTTGGGAATAGTGATTCCTAACGGACTGGGGATTAATCGTGTCCTTCAATCACCGCCACCAAGTTACAAGAACTTTGTGATGAACTACAATATGCGAGAACATGAACAAGGAGTTACCCGAACTCTTTGGCATGCTAAAAGCTGCTGAGATTGAGATCAAGAAAGAGCACCAAGTGTTGATGGTCAACAAGACCACCAGTTTCAAGAAACAGGGCAAGTCTAAGGGAAAATTCAAGAAGGGTGGCAAGAAAGCTGCCACGCCTCCTATGAAACCTAAGAACGGCCCTAAGCCCGATGCCTGAGTGCTATTATCGCAAGGAGAAGGGACAACTGGAAGCGTAATTGCTCCAAGTATTTGGCGGATCCGAAGAGCGGCCTTGTCAAGAAGAAGAAAGAAGGTATATCTGATATACATGTTATAGATGTTTATCGCACTGGTTCTCGTTCTAGTACCTGGGTATTTGATACTGGTTCGGTTGCTCATATTTGTAACTCGAAACAGGAACTAAAGAATAAACGAAGACTACTAAAAGATGAAGTGACGATGCGCGTTGGAAATGGATCCAAAGTCGATGTGATCGCTGTCGGCACACTTCCTTTACATCTACCTTCGGGATTAGTTTTAAGCCTAAATAATTGTTATTTTGTACCCGCGTTGAGCATGAACATTATATCTGGATCTTGTTTAATGCAAGACGGTTATTCATTCAAGTCTGAGAATAATGGTTGTTCTATTTTTATGAATAATATCTTTTATGGTCGAGCACCTGAAAAGAATGGCTTATTTATGTTAGATCTCGATAGTAGTGATACGCATATACATAACATTGATGCTAAGCGAATTAAATTGAATGATAATTCTACTTATATGTGGCACTGTCGTCTTGGTCATATTGGAGTGAAGCGCATGAAGAAACTCCATACTGATGGATTACTTGAATCACTTGACTTTGAGTCACTTGATAGATGCGAAGCATGTCTAATGGGAAGAATGACTAAGACTCCATTTTCTGGAATGATGGAGCGAGCTACTGACTTATTGGAAATCATACATACCGATGTGTGAGGACCAATGAGTGTAGCATCGCGCGGTGGTTATCGTTATGTTCTAACCTTCACAGATGATCTGAGTAGATATGGGTATATCTATTTCATGAAACATAAATCCCGAAACTTTTGAGAAGTTTAAGGAATTCCAAAGTGAAGTAGAAAATCAACGTAACAAGAAGATTAAATTTCTACGATCTGATCGCGGAGGTGAATATCTGAGATATGAGTTTGGCATGCATTTAAAGAAATGCGGAATACTTTCACAATTGACACCGCCGGGAACACCACAACGAAACGGTGTGTCCGAACGTCGTAATCGAACTCTCTTAGATATGGTTCGTTCTATGATGTCTCTTACCGATTTGCCGTTATCATTTTGGAGTTATGCATTAGAGACAGCCGCATTCACTTTAAATAGAGCACCATCAAAATCCGTAGAAACGACACCGTATGAATTATGGTTTAATAAGAAACCTAAGTCGTCGTTCCTTAAAGTTTGGGGTTGCGAAGCCTATGTAAAAAAGTTACAACCGGACAAGCTAGAACCCAAAGTGGAGAAATGTGTCTTCATAGGATACCCTAAGGAAACTATAGGGTACACTTTCTATCACAGATCCGAAGGCAAAATCTTTGTTGCTAAGAACGGAACCTTTCTTGAGAAAGAATTTCTCACTAAAGAAGTGACTGGAAGAAAAGTAGAACTCGATGAGATTAATGAATCTATACTCGTTGATCGAGTAGCGCAGTATCGGAAGTTGCACTGTACCGCCTACACCGGCAACAGAGGAAGCTAATGATAATGATCATGAAACTTCGAACGAGGAAACTACCGAACCTCGCAGATCGACAAGGGAACGTGCCACTCCTGATTGGTATGATCCTTGTCTAAATGTCATGATTGTGGATAACAATGATGAGGACCCTGCGACGTATGAAGAAGCGATGATGAGCCCAGATTCCAACAAATGGCAAGAAGCCATGAAATCTGAAATGGGATCCATGTATGATAACAAAGTATGGACTTTGGTAGACTTACCTGATAGCCGAAAGGCTGTCGAGAATAAATGGATCTTCAAAAGAAAAACATATGCTGATGGTAATATTACTGTCTATAAAGCTCGACTTGTCGCAAAGGGTTTCTGACAAATTCAAGGAGTTGACTACGATGAGACTTTCTCACCCGTAGCGAAGCTAAAATTTGTGAGGATTTTGTTAGCAATAGCTGCATTTTTCGATTATGAGATTTGGCAGATGGATGTCAAAACGGCGTTCCTTAATGGAGACATTGAGGAAGAGTTGTATATGGTACAACCCAAAGGTTTTATCGATCCTAAAAATGCTGACAAAGTATGCAAACTTCAGCGTTCAATCTATGGACTGAAGCAAGCATCAAGAAGTTGGAACCGACGCTTTGATAAGGTGATCAAAGACTTCGGGTTTATATAGTGTCATGGAGAGGCTCGTATTTACAAGAAAGTGAGTGGGAGCTCGTAGCATTCCCGATATTATATGTAGATGACATATTATTGATTGGGAATGATATAGAACTATTAAGCAAGTGTAAAAGGTTATTTGAATAACAGTTTTTCAATGAAAGACCTTGGTGAAGCATCATATATATTAGGCATCAAGATTTATAGAGATAGATCAAGACGCCTAATAGGGCTATCACAGAGTACATACCTGGACAAGATTCTAAAGAAGTTTAGAATGGACGAAAGTAAGAAAGGGTTTTACCTATGTTACCAGGCAAGGTCTTGAGTAAGACTCAAGGACCGGCTACGGCAAGAAAGAGAAAGGATGAATCAGATCCCCTATGCTTCGGCAGTAGGCTCTATTATGTATGCCATGCTATGTACAAGACCGGATATAGCGCATGCTGTTAGTTTGACTAGCAGATATCAAAGTGATCCAGGAATGGAACATCGGACAGCGGTCAAGAATATCTCGAAGTACTTGAAAAGAACTAAGGATATGTTTCTGTTATGGAGGTGACCAAGAGCTCGTTGTAACAAGTTACACCGATGCAAGTTGGAACACCGATCCGATGACTCTAAGTCACGATGCAGGTACGTGTTTATATTGAATGGTGCTGCGATGAGCTGGGCAAGCTCGAAGCAGTGCACGGTGGCGAAGTCTTCAACAGAATCGGAGTACATAGCGGCTTCAGAGGCTTCATCAGAAGCGGTATGGATGAAGAGGTTCATTGTAGAGCTCGGTGTGGTTCCTAGTGCATTGGACCCACTAGTCATATACTATGACAACATGGGTGCCATCGCCAATGCACAAGAACCAAGGTCACACAAGAGGCTGAAGCATATCAAGCTGCGTTACCACTCGATTCGCGAGTACATCGAAGATGGAGAAGTAAAGATTTGCAAAGTACACACTGATCTGAATGTAGCAGATCCGTTGACTAAAGCTCTCCCTAGGGCAAAGCATGACCAACACCGGAATGCCATGGGTGTTAGGTTCCTTACAATGTAATCTAGATTATTGACTCTAGTGCAAGTGGGAGACTGTTGGAGATATGCCCAAGAGGCAATAATAAAAGTGGTTATTATATATCTTTATGTTTATGATAAATGTTTATATACCATGCTATAATTGTATTAACCGAAACATTGATACATGTGTGATATGTAAACAACAAAGAGTCCCTAGTATGCCTCTTAACTAGCTTGTTGATTAATGGATGATTAGTTTCATAATCATGAACATTGGATGTTATTAATAACAAGATTATATCATTGTATGAATGATGTAATGGATACACCCATATTAAGCGTAGCATAAGATCTCGTCATTAAGTTATTTGCTATAAGCTTTCGATACATAGTTACCTAGTCCTTATGACCATGAGATCATGTAAATCACTTATACCGGAAAGGTACTTTGATTACACCAAACGCCACTGCGTAAATGGGTGGTTATAAAGGTGGGATTAAGTATCCGGAAAGTATGAGTTGAGGCATATGGATCAACAGTGGGATTTGTCCATCCCGATGACGGATAGATATATTCGGGCCCTCTCGGTGGAATGTCGTCTAATGTCTTGCAAGCATATGAATAAGTTCATAAGAGACCACATACCACGGTACGAGTAAAGAGTACTTGTCAAGAGACGAGGTTGAACAAGGTATAGAGTGATACCGAAGATCAAACCTCGGACAAGTAAAATATCGCGAGACAAAGGGAATTGGTTTTGTATGTGAATGGTTCATTCGATCACTAAAGTCATCGTTGAATATGTGGGAGCCATTATGGATCTCCAGATCCCGCTATTGGTTATTGGTCGGAGTGAGTACTCAACCATGTCCGCATAGTTCACGAACCGTAGGGTGACACACTTAAAGTTGGATGTTGAAATGGTAGTATTTGAATATGGAATGGAGTTCGAATATTTGTTTTCAAATACTACCATTTCAACATCCAACTTTAAGTGTGTCACCCTACGGTTCGTGAACTATGCGGACATGGTTGAGTACTCACTCCGACCAATAACCAATAGCGGGATCTGGAGATCCATAATGGCTCCCACATATTCAACGATGACTTTAGTGATCGAATGAACCATTCACATACAATACCAATTCCCTTTGTCTCGCGATATTTTACTTGTCCGAGGTTTGATCTTCGGTATCACTCTATACCTTGTTCAACCTCGTCTCTCGACAAGTACTCTTTACTCGTACCGTGGTATGTGGTCTCTTATGAACTTATTCATATGCTTGCAAGACATTAGACGACATTCCACCGAGAGGGCCCGCAGTATATCTATCCGTCATCGAGATGGACAAATCCCACTCGTTGATCCATATGCCTCAACTCATACTTTCCGGATACTTAATCCCACCTTTATAACCACCCATTTACGCAATGGGCGTTTGGTGTAATCAAAGTACCTTTCCGATATAAGTGATTTACATGATCTCATGGTCATAAGGACTAGGTAACTATGTATCGAAAGCTTATAGCAAATAACTTAATGACGAGATCTTATGCTACGCTTAATATGGGTGTATCCATTACATCATTCATACAATGATATAACCTTGTTATTAATAACATCCAATGTTCATGATTATGAAACTAATCATCCATTAATCAACAAGCTAGTTAAGAGGCATACTACGGACTCTTTGTTGTTTACATATCACACATGTATCAATGTTTCGGTTAATACAATTATAGCATGGTATATAAACATTTATCATAAACATAAAGATATATAATAACCACTTTTATTATTGCCTCTTGGGCATATCTCCAACAAGCCTCCCACTTGCACTAGAGTCAATAATCTAGATTACATTGTAAGGAACCTAACACCCATGGCATTCGGTGTTGGTCATGCTTTGCCCTAGGGAGAGCTTTAGTCAATGGATCTGCTACATTCGCATCAGATGTGTACTTTGCAAATCTTTACTTCTCCATCTTCGATGTACTCGCGAATCGAGTGGTAACGCAGCTTGATATGCTTCAGCCTCTTGTGTGACCTTGGTTCTTGTGCATTGGCGATGGCACCCATGTTGTCACAAGATATGACTAGTGGGTCCAATGCACTAGGAACCACACCGAGCTCTACAATGAACCTCTTCATCCATACCGCTTCCGATGAAGCCTCTCGAAGCCGCTATGTACTCCGATTCCGTTGAAGACTTCGCCACCGTGCACCGCTTCGAGCTTGCCCAACTTATCGCAAAGCACCATTCAATATAAACACGTACCTGCATCGTGACTTAGAGTCATCGGATCGATGTTCCAACTTGCATCGGTGTAACTTGTTACAACGAGCTCTTGGTCACCTCCATAACAAAGAAACATATCCTTAGTTCTTTTCAAGTACTTCAGATATTCTTGACCGCTGTCCAGATGTTCCATTCCTGGATCACTTTGATATCTCGCTAGTTAAACTAACAAGCATGCGCTATATCCGGTCTTGTACATAGCATGGCATACATAATAGAGCCTACTCGCCGAAGCATAGGGATCCGATTCATCCTTTCTCTTTCTTCTCGCAGTAGCCGGTCCTTGAGTCTTACTCAAGACCTTGCCTGGTAACATAGGTAAAAACCCTTTCTTACTTTCGTCCATTCTAAACTTCTTTAGAATCTTGTCCATGTATGTACTCTGTGATAGCCCTATTAGGCGTCTTGATCTATCTCTATAAATCTTGATGCCTAATATATACGATGCTTCACCAAGGTCTTTCATTGAAAAATTGTTATTCAAATAACCTTTTACACTGCTTAATAGTTCTATATCATTCCCAATCAATAATATGTCATCTACATATAATATCAGGAATGCTACAGAGCTCCCACTCACTTTCTTGTAAATACAGGCCTCTCCATGACACTGTATAAACCCGAAGTCTTTGATCACCTTATCAAAGCGTCGGTTCCAACTTCTTGATGCTTGCTTCTAGCCCATAGATTGAACGCTGAAGTTTGCATACTTTGTCGGCATTTTTAGGATCGACAAAACCTTTGGGTTGTACCATATACAATTCTTCCTCAATGTCTCCATTAAGGAATGCCGTTTTGACATCCATCCGCCAAATCTCATAATCGAAAAATGCAGACTATTGCTAACAAAATCCTCACGTATTTTAGCTTTGCTACGGGTGAGAAAGTCTCATCGTAGTCAACTCCTTGAATTTGTCTGAAACCCTTGCGACAAGTCGACCTTTATAGACAGTAATATTACCATCAAGCATCTGTTTTTCTCTTGAAGATCCATTTATTCTCGACAGCCTTTCGGCTATCGTGTAAGTCTACCAAAGTCCATACTTTGTTATCATACATGGATCCCATTTCGGATTTCATGGCTTCTTGCCATTTGTTGGAATCTGGCTCATCATCGCTTCTTCATACGTCAGTAGGTCCTCATCATTGTTATCCACAATCATGACATTTAGACAAGGATCATACCAATCGGAGTGGCACGTTCCCTTGTCGATCCGCGAGGTTCGCAGTTTCCTCGTTCGAAGTTTCATGATCATTATCATTAGCTTTCTCTGTTGCCGTGTAGGCGGTGACAGTACAACTTCCGCATCGCGCTACTCCGATCAACGAGTATAGATTCATTAATCTCATCGAGTTCTACTTTTCTTCCAAATACTTCTTTAGTGAGAAATTCTTTCTCAAGAAAGGTTCCGTTCTTAGCAACAAAGATTTTGCCTTCGGATTCTGTGATAGAAAGTGTACCCTATAGTTTCCTTAGGGTATCCTATGAAGACGCATTTTTCCGCTTTGGGTTCTAGCTTGTCCGGTTGTAACTTTTTTACATAGGCTTCGCAACCCCAAACTTTAAGGAACGACAGACTTAGGTTTCTTATTAAACCATAATTCATACG
>NC_061514.1:151678369-151721715 GCF_022539505.1 Lolium rigidum
GTAATTCTTTCGATAATTGCTTGCGGAACCTTGATAAAGTTTTGCGAGAGATGTGAAGAAACTAACCTTGTTCTTAATTGGGAGAAATGCCTCTTTATGGTTAATGAAGGAATTGTATTGGGACATAAAATTTCCGAAAGAGGTATTGAAGTTGATAGAGCTAAAGTTGAAGCAATTGAGAAGATGCCCTATCTGAGGGATGTTAAAGGTATTCGTAGTGTTCTTGGTCATGCTTGGGTTTTATAGGAGGTTTATTAAAGATTTCTCCAAGATTTCAAAGCCTCTTACTAATCTTCTTCAAAAAGATGTACCATTTGTTTTTGATGATGATTGTAAGGAAGCCTTTGAAACTCTAAAGAAAGCCTTAACAACTTCTCCTATAGTTGAACCTCCCGATTGGAACTTACCATTTGAAATTATGTGTGATGCTAGTGATTTTCTTTGTAGGCGATGTTCTTGGACAGCGAGTAAACAAAAAATTGAATGTTATTCATTATGCTAGTAAAACTCTTGATGCTGCTCAAAGAAATTATGCTACTACTGAAAAAGAATTGTTAGTTGTAGTCTTTGCTTGTGATAAGTTTAGATCTTATATTGTTGATTCAAAAGTTACGATTCATACTGATCATGCTGCAATTAGATACCTTATGACAAAGAAAGATGCTAAGCCAAGGCTTATTAGATGGGTACTTCTTTTGCAAGAATTTGATTTACATATTGTAGATAGGAAGGGTGCTGATAATCCTGTTGCTGATAATTTGTCTAGATTGGAAAATATTGCTTATGATCCTGTTCCTCTTAATGATAGTTTTCCAAATGAACAATTGGTTGTAATAAAGGTGAACTCGCGAGATAGCCCTTGGTATGCTGATTATGCTAACTTTATTGTATCCAAGTACTTGCCTCCAACCTTTTCAGCTCAACAAAGGAGGAAATTCTTTTATGACTTGAGGCATTATTTCTGGGATGACCCACACTTATATAAAGAAGGAGTGGATGGTATTCTGCGAAGGTGTGTTCCTGAATAGGAACAACAAGAGATATTGAGTAAATGTCATGGTAGCGCTTATGGAGGACATCACGCCGGAGAAAGAACCGCGCAAAAGGTTCTACAATCAGGTTTTTATTGGCCAACTCTCTTCAAGGATGCGAGAAAGTTTATTTTATCTTGTGATGAATGCCAAAGGGTTGGTAATATCTCCAGACGAAATGAAATGCCTATGAATTATACTATTGTTATTGAACCGTTCGATTGTTGGGGATTTGACTTCATGGGACCTTTTCCCTCTTCAGAAGGTAACACTCATATACTTGTTGCTGTTGATTATGTTACTAAATGGGTGGAAGCCATACCTACAAAAAGTGCTGATGGTGAGACCTCTTTAAGAATGCTTTTAGATATTATTTTTCCTAGATTTGGAGTACCTAGATATATTATGACAGATGGAGGTTGTCATTTTATTCATGGAGGTTTCAGAAAAACTCTTGCTAAATATGGTATTAATCATAGAATTGCTTCCGCTTATCATCCTCAAACTAGTGGGCAAGTAGAACTATCAAATAGAGAAATTAAATCTATCTTGCAAAAGACTGTTAATAAAACTAGAAAGAATTGGGCTAGTAAATTGAAGGATGCACTATGGGCTTATAGAACTGCTTATAAAAACCCAATGGGAATGTCGCCTTATAAAATGGTTTATGGAAAAGCTTGTCATTTACCTTTAGAACTAGAGCACAAAGATTATTGGGCTGTTAGAGAACTAAATAAAGATCCTAAACTAGCCGATAATAAGAGGTTGCTGCAATTAAGTTCACTAGATGAATGGAGAAGTGAAGCTTATGAAAATGCTAAACTCTTTAAAGAGAAAGTTAAGAAATGGCATGATAGAAGGATTATCAAAAGAGAGTTTAATGTTGGGGATAAAGTCCTATTGTATCGGTCTCGTCTCAGACTCTTTGCAGGGAAATTACTCTCGAAATGGGAAGGACCATATGTTGTTGAGGAGGTGTATCGTTCAGGAGCAATTAAAATTAGTTCTCTCCAAGGCAATGCCACGCAAGTGGTGAATGGACAAAGACTCAAGCACTATATCTCGGGTGATTCTTATAATGTTGATGTTGATATTATTCAAGTGGAAACACCGGAGGCCTTCATCAAAGGTCAAATTGACAGTCCGCCAGAACTCAACTTTGAATAGGTAACAGTACAGGTAATAAAAATTCGCGATTTACTTTCCGAACAATGTTTTTGCTGTTTTTGGAAAATATGAAAAATTACGAGATCGAAACGGAGTGGAAAGGACGCACGAGGGCGTGCCACCACAGGCCGGCGCGGCCTGGCCTGGGCCCGCGCCGCCCTGTGGTCCAGCCGCCTCGTCGCCCCTTTCCGACTCACGGTTCGACTCCGGTACTTTCCGTTTGTCATAAAAATTCCTGCTATATAATCCCCGGACCCTGGAGGTCCGTATATCGTTTTCTCGACGTGTTTTGTTTCGAGCTGTTTCGCCGAGATTCGCTTCGGATCTAGAGGTGTCATGTCTTCGTCAGGAACTCCGAAGGACAGCTTCCGCAAGGACTTTGGCAACTTGTACATGGACGAGCTGAGGATGCATCCCAAGGAGTTGCTGCTCGTTGATGGGGAGCTGCAGATCAAAGATGTTCAGGGTTCCAAAGGAGAAGGAAGCTTGGAAGACAGGATGGAGAAGCTAGAACAAGAGGTCTTCAACTACAAGAAGATGGCTGAGCGTGAGGTGGAAATCTTCCACAAGGTTGTGTCTGAACTCATTGATGAACACGAGAAGGAAACTGCGAAGCTATGGGGCGACATCCTCTCACTTCACGACACCACCAACAAACTCCAAGCTCAACTCTATGACGTTCAGAATCATAATTGTGAGTATGAAAACAGGTTTAAACACATAAGCCATGCTGCTAGTTTCGGGATTCCGAGACCAAGATGTCATTTGTTGATGGAGAGCCTCTTCCTTGGAAGTACGAAGACGGGAATTCATCACCACCATCGCCAAAGGAGTAATTCATCATCGGTATTGGCATCCCCTTGGTTTGTTCCAAGCTTGGGGGAGTGCCGCGGTATCACATCATCACTACCTTTTACTTTTTACTATCAAGTAGTGTCATATCATGAGTAGGGAAGTTATCATATAAGATGGGTTGCGGTGTGGAAGTATCTCTCCTTTAGTTGGTTGTCTATGTATCCCTTGGTGTGAGTTATCGTTATGGAATATTAATGAGAAGTCTTATCATTTACATATTGCACACCTTATTTTAGTTTGCAATTTTTATTATATGATTGACCTTGTTGTTAGTATTGGTATCACTTTGGGAGCATTGAATAAATCTATTTGGTTTTGGCAAACTTAGCATTGGTCAATAGCAACAACACTTTGAGGTTTAAGTAGAAAAGAGAAATACATGTATTTGTTTCATTGTCTTTCTTTCATGATAGCTCATAGCTTATTATTCTGAAGTTAAAATTGTTTGTGCTTACAAGGAAGATGCATGATTGTTTCTATCACATGTATATTTGTTTGTTTCCTTCAACTCTTATGCTTGCTATTTAGCCTTGCTAGCCAAAGACACAGTATCGAGAGGGAATACTTCTCGTGCATCCAAACCTGAACCCAAACCTATGTCATTTGTGTCCACCATACCTACCTACTACATGGTATTTTATGCCATTCCAAGTAAATATTTCGTGTGCTACCTTTAAACAATTCAAAATTTACTATCCCTTATTTGTGTCAATGTTTTATAGCTCATGAGGAAGTATGTGGTGTTTTATCTTTCAATCTTGTTGGGCAACTTTTACCAATGGACTAGTGGCTTCATCCACTTATCCAATAATTTTGCAAAAAGAGCCGGCAATGGAATTCCCAGTCCCAAACTAATTAAACTAATTAGACACTCCTCCATGGTATGTGATTGATGGATGGCACCCGAAGGATTCGGTTAGCCATGGCTTGTGTAAGCAAAGGTTGGGGGGAGTGTCATCATCATAATAAAACTAAAATAAAAAGGCACTCCTTCATGGTATGAGATTGTTGGCAGGCACCCGAGGATTCGGTTAGCCATGGTTTGTGAAAGAAAGGTTGTAAGGAGTGCCACACAAAATGAAAATAAAATGGGAGCCGCTCTTTGAAGGTTTGTCTGGCGAGGGGGTTAGAGTACCCGCTACCAGTCGTTGACAACAACAAACACCCCTCAAAACTTTACTTTTATGCTCTTTATATGATTTCAAAAATGAAAAAGCTCTAGCACATGATTTAATCCCTGCTTCCCTCTGCGAAGGGCCTGTCTTTTACTTTATGTTGAGTCAGTAAACCTATTTCCCTCCATCTCAAGCAAGCATTTGAGTTGTTGTGATCAAACTATTATATTGTGATTTGCTTCATCATGTCTTTACTCTTCCTTGTTTAGTACAAGTTTTACCTCGAATGAATATAGCTTTGAAGGTCATCAATGATTAATATGATTGAGTATGCAAGTTTACCATAAGGTTTAATATGAGAGCGCTGCTCAATAGATAAGTATAATCTGTTAACTGTTCTCTGACCAAGAACAAAGTTTGCCATCACCAATTATGATTCTTTATGCACCTTTATTTGTGATTACCTTATACTTGTTTCAAGTTGAGTTATATGAGGAAGTTGTTTACTATAATGTCTTGTGTGAATGAATATGATGCTTCTTGTCCGTATTTTATTTATCGACTCTTCACTCTGTAAAACATGTGGTCCTGTTTACCGAGTTCAGTTTCGCTTGGGGACAAGCGAGGTCTAAGCTTGGGGGGAGTTGATACGTCCAATTTGCATCACTATTTTGTATCATAATTTGCTGTTATTCATTGATATATTTCATGTTTGGACACAATACTTATGTTATTTCATCTATTTTGCATGTTTCATCATTATTGGAGGGTCAAGCACCGGAGCCGAGATTCTGCTGGAAAAAGCACCGTCAGAACGCAATATTTCGGAAGATCAACTGTGGAAGGAAATTACACCAAAAATCCTATTTTTCCAGATGACGGAGAAAGCCAGAAGGGGAAGCCGAGAAGACCCAAGGTGGGGCCAGACCACAGGCCGGCGCGACCCATGGCCTGGCCGCGCCACCTTGTGGTGTGGGGGCCCCACAGCCCCTTTCGCCTCCTTTTCTTCGTGAAATCCTTCGTCCCGAAGACCTAAGCCACAGACGGATCCTCGCGAAGGGTTACAGCCGCCTCTGCGGGGCGGAGAACACCAGAGAGAAAAGAGCTCTCCGGCGGGCAGGAATCCGCCGGGGAAATTCCCTCCCGGAGGGGGAAATCGACGCCATCGTCACCGCCATCGAGCTGGACATCATCTCCATCACCATCACCATCATCTTCATCATCATCACCGCTGTCTCCACCGCTGCACCTCGTCACCGCTGTAACAATTTGGGTTGGATCTTGATTGTTTGATAGGGGAAACTCTCCCGGTATTGATTTCTACTTGTTATTGATGCTATTGAGTGAAACCGTTGAACCAAGGTTTATGTTCAGATTGTTATTCATCATCATATCACCTCCGATCATGTTCCATATGATGTCTCGTGAGTAGTTCGTTTAGTTCTTGAGGACATGGGTGAAGTCTAAATGTTAGTAGTGAATTATGGTTGAGTAATATTCAATGTTATGATATTTAAGTTGTGGTGTCATTCTTCTAGTGGTGTCGTGTGAACATCGACTACACGATACTTCACCATTTATGGGCCTAGGGGAATGCATCTTGTACTCGTTTGCCAATTGCGGGGTTGCCGGAGTGACGAAACCTAAGCCCCGTTGGTATATCGATGCGGGAGGGATCGCGGGATCTCGAGTTTAAGGCTGTGGTTAGATTCATCTTAATTACTTTCTTGTAGTTGCGGATGCTTGCAAGGGGTATAATCACAAGTATGTATTAGTCCTAGGAAGGGCGGTACATTAGCATAGGTTCACCCACACAACACTTATCAAAACAATGAAGATTAATCAGCTGCATGTAGCGAAAGCACTAGACTAAATTCCCGTGTGTCCTCAAGAACGTTTGGTCATTATAAGTAAACAAATCGGCTTGTCCTTTGTGCTAAAAAGGATTGGGCCACTCGCTGCAATTATTTCTCTCGCATTTTACTCACTCGTACTTTATTCATCTGTTACATCAAAACCCCCTGAATACTTGTCTGTGAGCATTTACAGTGAATCCTTCATCGAAACTGCTTGTCAACACCTTCTGCACCTCGTTGGGATCGACATTCTTACTTATCGAAGATACTACGATACACCCCCTATACTTGTGGGTCATCAACTGCCGCAATTTCCAAGCAATGTTGCGGGTCGCAGGGATGGCTAATGCTCACGCAGAAAATAGAAACCCCCAAGGGCCCAGGAGTGAGATCCACTGCCACCTCCTCCCGCGATCACGGACGAAAATCGACACCAGCTCAGAATAGCGGCAGCACCACAACCACCTCCATATGTTGATCCGAACAATAATGGTGCGGTATCGATGATTCAAAAAGCTAGGCCATCTAATAGGGCTCAGAAGGTAATCTCGCGGCAAGTGTTTATGGCAGAAAAGATGCCTCCACCAACGGTTGAGTACCTAAATTGGTCAGGGCAAGATATTGGCTTTACAATAGCGGATCACCCGCAGCAAGTTCCTCGACCGGGGCAATCAGCACTTATCTTACCGGCAGTAATTGCGGGATTCGACGTATCTCGAGTGTTTATAGATGGCGGCAGCAGTTTAAACCTTATGTACGCAGATACGCTAAGGAAGATGAACATCTCCCTAGCAAATTTGAAACCAACTGACACACGCTTCCACGGCATCACACCAGAGAAGCCAAGTTACCCACTGGGGAGGATCAATCTCGACGTTCAGTTTGGGACTCGAGAAAATTACAGCATAGAAAGGTTGGAATTCGAAGTTGTGGATTTCCCGTCGCAGTATCACGCTTTGTTGGGGCGACCAGCGTATGCCAGGTTTATGGCGGTACCACATTACACGTACTTGCTTTGGAGGTTACCTGGACCTAAGGGACCAATCACAAGTCAAAGGAAGCTTCGCGGCGGCCGATAAATGCGACAAAGATTTTCATCGACTATCGAAACTTTCGGGATGCGGGCGAGTACGCAGCGTCAAGGCTCATGAGCTGATTATGATGTGCTGCCAGACGTAGGGAGGCCCAACAAGGAATCAACTTTCAACACCGCCAAAGATTCTAAGGAAGTGCAGATCCACCCAACTGATCCGAAGAAAACGACATCCATCGCGACAAACATAGACCTCGCATAGGAAAGCGCGCTCGTCGAGTTCCTCCGTGAGCACTGGAAAATCTTCGCATGGTGTCCAGCTGACATGCCAGGAGTACCCAGGGAACTTGCCGAGCACCACCTAAACTTGGATCCAATAGCGAGACCAATCAAACAACCGTTGCGGCGTTTTTCGGAACCAAACCGCAAAGCCATGCTTTGTCGAGAAATTAACCGACTTAGAGAAGCTGGTTTCATCAAAGAGATATCTACCGAGGCCACTTGGGTAGCTAACCCGATGATGGTGCCGAAGAAAAACACGAAAGTCCTTCGCATGTGTGTCGACTTTACGTGCCTCAATAAACATTGTCCAAAGGATCACTTTCCCCTCCCAAGGATCGATCAAATTATCGACTCCACGGCAGGATGTGAACGTCTTTCCTTCTCGGACGCATATTCCGGATACAACCAGATCAGATTAAAAGAAGATGACGAAGCCAAAACAGCGTTCATCACACCGTATGGCGTATTTTGTTACAAAACAATGCCTTTCGGGTTGAAAAACGCGGGAGCAACATATCAACGGATGATGCAAAAATGCTTAGCAACACAGATTGGGAAAAATGTACAAGTGTACATCGACGACGTCGTCATCACATCAAAAAAGGGGGCAACATTAATCGAGCACTTGAAGGAAACTTTCGACAACCTCGACAAATTTTGTCTCAAATTGAATCCGACGAAATGTTCTTTCGGCGTCCCTGCAGGAGAACTTCTCGGGTTCCTAGTTTCAGCGAGAGAGTTGAAGGAAATACAGCAGTTAACTGGGCGAGTCGCAACTTTAAGCAGATTCGTCGCCAGGCTGGGAGAAAAGGCGCTACCATTCTACGCCTTAATCAAACAAGGAGAGAAGTTCCAGTAGAACGAAGATGCAGACATGGCTTTCGAGGACCTCAAACGGAAAATTTCGACACCACCAATTTTAGTGGCGCCAAAAGAGAAGGAACCGCTCCTATTATATATTGCGGCTACACCTCAGGTGGTCAGCACGGCGTTAGTTGTCGAAAGAGAAGAAGAAGGAAAACTCCACGGAGTGCAGAGGCCAGTATATTTCATTAGTGAAGTATTATCGCCTTCAAAACAGAGGTACCCGCAGTACCAAAAGCTAGCATATGGAGTATTCACAACCGCAAGAAAATTGCGGCACTATTTTTCGGCGCATCCGATAATAGTGGTCAACGAGGCGCCTTTATCCAACATACTCAATAATCCAGAAGCTACAGGCCGTGTCTCCCTTTGGGGAATAGAACTTTCTCCTCGGGACATCACGTATGAAAAAAGAAAGGCAATAAAGTCACAAATTTTACCAGACTTCATCGCAGAGTGGATGGAGTTGCAAAACACAGGACCTCCGGATTTATCGAGAACCTGGACTATGAACTTCGACGGGTCCAAAAGGTTAGAAGGAGCTGGAGCAGGGGTGATACTCATATCACCTGAAGGCGACAAATTGAAATACGTCCTGCGGATGACGTTCCCAAACGCATCTAATAATGAGGCAGAATATGAAGCCCTTATACATGGGATGAAGATGGCGAAAGCCTGCGGCGCAACTCGACTAAAAATATTTGGCGACTCACAATTGGTGGCTCAGCAAGTCATGAACCAATGTGATGCGGTCAATGATAGCATGGTGGCGTACAAAGAGATGTATAATGAGCTGGAGAAGCTGTTTGATGGATGCGAAGTAAACCATATCAGTAGGTTGAGCAATGATGAAGCCGACGTTCTTGAAAACATCGGGTCGCAGTGCCTCGCAATTCCTCCAGGTGTATTCTGGGAAGAGATAACCGAAAGATCCACGAAGTCGAAGAAATTAACAAAGAAGGAGAAGAACGAGAAACCTTCGGAGGCTGCGAAAGAAACATTGGAAGAAGAAGAAGAGGAACATGATCTAGTATTGATGGTGCAAATCCCATGGATGCAGGCGTACATATCATACATCCTAAGAAAGACAATACCCGACGATCCAGTTGAAGCAAGGCGAGTTATTAGGCGATCCAAAGCTTTCACGGTGGTCAAAGGGGAGTTGTACAAGCGAAGTATCTCGGGTGTGTTACAAAGGTGCGTTACACCCGAAGAAGGCAGAACAATCCTGAAGGACGTACACGAAGGAATATGTGGCCACCACGCAAGCAGTCGAGCTATTGCAGCCAAATTTTTTCGAGCTGGATTCTACTGGTTGACAGCAATTGAGGACGCGAAGGAGATAGTGCGAACTTGTGACGCATGTCAGAGATTTGCCGCGAAACCCCACTCTCCGGCAGCAGAATTGATGCCAATACCCTTATCTTGGCCCTTTGCTAAGTGGGGTCTCGATATGGTGGGAAAGTTACACAAAGCTTCGCCAGGAGGATACGAGTACATGTTGGTCGCTGTCGATAAATTCACCAAGTGGATAGAGGCAAAGCCGATAAACTCACCAGATGCAGCATCAGCAATAAAATTCATGAAGGGCATCGTTTTTCGATTTGGAGTACCTCACAGCATCGTCACAGACAATGGTAGTAACTTTACGTCGAAGGAGTTCAAAGCATACTGCGCAGAAGTAGGCATCAAATTGCACTTCGCGTCAGTTGGGCACCCGCAAACCAACGGTCAAGTCGAGAAAGCCAATGGTATTATCTGCAACGGTATCAAAAAACGCCTGCTAGGACCACTTGAAAAGGCTCGACACACCTGGCCAGAAGAACTGCCAAGTGTTTTTGGAGTATTCGAACAACACCAAATACGGCGACACAAGAAACTCCGTTCTTTTTAGTCCACGGAGCTGAGGCAGTACTACCGATCGAAATAGAGCATGACTCCCCAAGAGTCACAGAGTATGACGAAGAAACTTCAAGAAGAGCTCTGGAGGACGATATGGATGCACTCGATGAAGCTCGGGATGAAGTACTCTCACGAGTCACCAAGTACCAGCAGGATCTGAAAAACTACCACAGTCGACGATTGCGGCCAAGATCTTTCCAGGTCGGTGATTTGGTCTTACGACTCAATCAGCAAAGTACTGAAAAGCTCGAGTCACCATGGCTGGGCCCTTACGTCGTTACGGAAGTAATCGAAGGAGGAGCATACAGGATCAAAGACAAGAAGACAGGGGTTCCCGAGAAAAAACCCCTGGAACGTGGCGCAGCTCAGGTGTTTTTACGCCTAGGGCTGAAATATAGTCTTCCTTTGTAAAAATACAATGTATTGAAATGCCCGCGAGTTTTCAGACGCACTCTTTTCCTTTTTCGGGGCACCGAGTGGGGCCGGGAAAGGTTTTTAATGAGGTGGGCTCGCGGTGCTGCAATATAATAAAGTTAGTGGAAATATATATTTGTTCTTCGACACGATCAGAGGCTTACGCCTCGAAGTTACAATATAGATGGGCTTAAATGATAAAGTTATCTCGCCTTGGTACCAAATACCTCGCCAGATAAAACGAAGTTACAAGATAGCAATTAAAGACAAAATACTCGGGGGCTAGTACCCGCAAATATAGTGTAAAAACTTGGATGCTTTGGTTTAATACCTCGCATACACAACACAAGGACCTATCACCGAAACACTCGGGGGCTTGAAGGAAGAATAATATACAACTTACAATATAAATACAGCAAAGATATAGTTCCTATCGATAAAATACAAACTCAGTTGTGCTATCGGTTATCTCTAACCGAACTCCTTACTTGTGATTTAACTGCCTGTGAGAGCCTTCGTGCTCTAGTTAGTTGTATCCTCATATAGGTTGCTTCACCTAGTTTGCATTAGGCTCACCTTTATATTCCGCAAAGCCTAATATCGCAAAGAAAGAATTGAAATCTGTAGAAACCTATTCACCCCCCTCTAGGTTTACCATCTCTATACTTTCATCGACGACACGATCAAATAAATTTGATGCAAACTCAATCATGTAAAATGCTAGTGGGATGACATTATAATACAACTTGTTTTTGTATTCATGTGTTTTTTGAATTTCGCAAAAGAAGAAGTCCACTAAGAATTCTGAATACGATCTTACAACGTAGACATGAAATTTCTCTGTCGTCTTTCCAAAATTATATGTTTTGATCAAGTGATTACTTAATTACTCCATCGCTCTAGGTAAACAAGGTTAAAAGGACACACGTATCGCCTAGAGGGGTGAATAAGCGATTTAAAACTTTTAAAAATGAAAATGTAGAATAAAATTAGCATTTAGTTTTCAAACACAAAATCTATATAAACCAGGGTTCATCTATGTGCACCAAAAAAAACTTATGTTTAGCAAGAAAATCAACTATATGATATAAAGATATGTAACTTGAAGCACGAAGATTATCACAAAGTAAATTACAGAACTAAATGGCTTGGGTATATAAATAACCGAAGGGATGAATATACGAGTCTCAGTTGAAGCGATGCGGAAGCACAATGGCATTCCAAACGCCACGATGCCTCACCGTGTTCTCCTCGCTCTCTTGTATATATTGATAAATGTCCCTATCTTTTTTGGCAACTTTAAATATGGCGTTGTTGAGAGAAGGTTAAGGGGAAGCATATACTTTAAAGGAGCGCCTTGTGGATTGAGGCTTTTCCGTTGCATTTTTATGTTTCTATTTACAAAAATACAACAAGCTTGTTATAACAATATATATATACTACCTTTTTTCTTTGAGATTATTGTTTACTTTCTCCGATACATAAAAAATGTTGGCGTTTTAATATAAATTTATAAAAAATTGAACTAAAACCCTGACACTTTTTATGGATCGGAAGTAGTTTTTTTTAGGGGGATGAGTTTTTTTTGTTGCAGTGTTTATTTAATTATGGAGCATCTGATTTTCTTGGCCGACCCACTAACTCTGCGCCTGATGGGCCAGCTTATCCCGTTACCGACCTTGCGGCTGTGAGGACAATGGTTGGACCAAGAGGCTCTCGTCACCTCTGGCTTTAGGGGCAAGAGTATTTACGGATGTGGTACTCACAAATCTCTTATCTCTATTTTATTTGATACACATATGCACTTCAATTATATATGTATGCATAGATGCAGGAGAAACCTTAACCCCAGCCTATTTCCATCATTGAACACAACCACCTTAAAAGTAAACTAGAATGGTCCGGTAAACATAAAATAAAATAAACTAGCAAGTTTTGTAGGCGTTTTCTTCACACCATTTTAGCAGTGCTTCCCAAGGTTCGATTAAACCTAGGTCTACTAGGGAAAAGCTTATCATACTACAATCCGTAATCTGGATCGAAGGTATCAACCACCGCTGCCCGTGGCAAATAAAATAGACCGCACATCTATCAAGAGTACAAGGAACTGCGATAGCAAAATCCGTACCTCAGCCCTCGCAACCCCCGAGTTATGGATGTGAACTTCCATAGCAAGGCACAAGAGGACATTTACTATGAGATCTATGTTCATTTCAAGAAGGGTGTGGTCACTCAGCATTCCATTGTTATTGCAAAGATGTCCTTGTCCTCAGAATACTTTGGAGAGGCTTATGCTATGTGTCAAGAGTTTGGGCTCTTTCCCATCATGATGCTCAACAAGGACTTTGACACTCAGATGATCAAGAAGTTCTATGCCACCATTCACTTTCAACAAGATGAAGCTCGTACTTTTAGGTGGATGACCAATGAAGTGCAACTTTAGTCCAACTTGGCAAGCTTTTGTGAGGCTCTTGGGTATCCTCACTCTCCATAGGCGAACTCGAACGGTTGGCGGTCTCACGACTGCTCCTTTTCCATGACTAAGGATGTGTTGTCTCCTCTCTACATCAAGGGATGTGGCATTCCGGGCAAGAGTGCAGATCTTCTTCCCACTTGGGACATCATGCTAAGAGTTTACCGTGAGACCATTGGACCCAAGGGTGGCAACTTTGATGAGCTTCACACTTATGAAGTGGATCTCATGTACAACTCTCTCATCAAGCAAGGCACCAGTAAGAAGCTCGATGTGATGGACTACATCTACCATGAGATGTGGTCATGTGTGATGGAGAAGAAGCTACCCGCCTTTCCCCCCTTCATCATGAAGCTCATTGAAGATACTTGGCTTGTTCTTCGTGGTACACCTCTCATGCACTCCGTTCCTCTCAATCTCATACCACATGACGTGAAGACGCTGGATCAAGATTCACTCTGTTCCCATTGAGGATGCTCCTCCCGTCGAGGAAAAGAACCTAAGTTGGGTCTCGAAGCTTGCACGCCGCATTCAACAAGTCTTTTGTCTCAACGCTACCATCAATAAGCGCCAATATCAGCAACATTTCGATGCGAAGAAGTATCGTGTGCGCGAGAAGAACATCATGAGGGAGCTCAACTTGGCGGTTTCCCCTCCCGACACTGAGGAGAACATCACTCCGGAGTACGAATGGTTGTCTCACCACGGTATTCCTCTCTCGGATGATGGTCTTGAGATACAATCCCCTCATCACACTCCCTTCATCCCCGGCGCCTCCTCGGGATATCCTTCTGGTTGGGCGAACGCCGACCCTTGGGACGTGTAGTTGCTATGGTCCCCTGTTTGGTGCCTTGATGCCAAAGGGGGAGAGTGAGATCTATTAGGGTGATCACCGTTGGGTATTTACATGGGGGAGCCACAAGCTCGTGCTTTCTTTGATTCTTCTCGTTGTGAACTTATGTTACTTGCTATGTGTGGTTGAACTCCGTTCGTAGATGCTATTTGGTTTGTGGACATTATTTATGTATGTGGTAAACACCTTATGTGTGACATCGATTATCTATGTGTGTGGTATGATCTCTATCTCAAGCCTAGTCCTTATTTCGTTTATGATACATGTGCTATATAGGACTGTGATACATATTGTTGCTATTACTTTTGTATGATGGTTTGCAAGATATAGGGGGAGTGTTGATTCTAGTGTGTGTGCTTTTGCATTCAAAGGAAAGCTCTGTATATGCACACATCTAGGGGGGAGCTCATCTATATCTTGCATATGCCGGTTGCTCAATTGGTTATTACTTGAAAATACTTGTGTTGTCATCAAACACTAAAAAGAGCGAGATTGAAAGAATATTTGCTGATGCTTGTGGCTGCACCTGTTTTAGGCTCCATGAGAATAAAACCTGACAAATATTTACCATGCCCCACTAGAAATATTTATGCCATGAGTCTATGCCGTCCTCGGGAATGCTTATTTCATATAAGAATACAACCAAGCTTGTCCTCTTACCGAAGAGAGAGGATTGAGCTTTCTCTGAAAATATCATTCCGGTTACTTGCAATTTACTTTACTAGCATTTTCATTCACTTGTCATTTACTTTCCTGCATATTATAACCAGAAAATACAAATCCTTTCATCTTTTACCGTTTACTTTTTGAATTTCTAACCAATACCTTCAGTTGAATTGGACTGTGTTCGACAACCTTTTCTATTCAAAATGTACTACAAATGACCCCTATACTTGTGGGTTATCACCCGCCACACCTACCATGACATATTTTTGTGCCGATCTGTGATCTACCACTGCACAAATATATGTACCTACTTTGCTTGGCGACATGACAATTGATCCACGAGGAAAAAAGAGCTTTCAAAGACACTTTTGTGTTGCTTGTCTTACATATCCATTGTGATATGCCATACAATCTTGTAGTGTTGGACTAAATAAAAAGATTTCATTAGAATATCATGCCAACTTGGAAACAAAAAAACTGGAATAAATATACAATAAAAGCTTATATGGTTTCAAGTCATACAGACCAAGGAGGTTTCATGGGAAATATTCTTTAAATTGTTGGATACTGCATACGATTAAAGCAAATATGCACTTAAGAACCCGTAGGATTTTTTTTTTCCTTTTCTTGTGTGGGTTGTTCGATATGTAGGATTGAATTAAATATTTATGGTTGATTCTCTTGACCTTATTTTTGTAAATATGGTGATGTGTGACTTTGTTGGACTTTCTCGACGACACGATCAAATAAATTTGATGCAAACTCAATCATGTAAAATGCCAGTGGGATGACATTATAATACAACTTGTTTTTGTATTCATGTGTTTTTTGAATTTCGCAAAAGAAGAAGTCCACTAAGAACTCTGAATACGATCTCACAACCTAGACATGAATTTTCTCTCTTTCCAAAATTATATGTTTTGATCAAGTGATTACTTAATTACTCCATCGCTCTAGGTAAACAAGGCTAAAAGGACACATGTATCACCTAGAGGGGTGAATAAGCGATTCAAAACTTTTAAAAATAAACTTAATAAATGTAGAATAAAATTAGCATTTAGTTTTTCAAATACAAAATCTATATAAACTAGGGTTCATCTATGTGCACCAAAAAAACTTATGTTTAGCAAGACAATCAACTATATAATATAAAGATATGTAACTTCAAGCACGAAGATTATCAGAAAGTAAATTACAGAACTAAATGGCTTGGGCATATAAATAACTAAAGGGATGCATATATGAACGATGTATCCCGAATTTCACTTTTCAAAGAAAGTTAGTCTCAGTTGAAGCGATGCGGAAGCACAATGGCACTCCAAACGCCACGATGCCTCACCGTGTTCTCCTCGCGCTCTTGTATATATTGATAAATGTCCCTATCTTTTTTTGCAACTTTAAATATGGCATCTTTGAGAGAAGGTTAAGGGGATGCATATACATTAAAGGAGCGCCTTGTGGATTGAGGCTTTTCCGTTGCATTTTTATGTTTCTATTTACAAAAACACAACAAGCTTGTTATAACAATATATATATACTACCTTTTTTCTTTGAGATTATTGTTTACTTTCTCCGATACATAAAAATGTTGGCGTTTTAATATAAATTTATAAAAAATTGAACTAAAACCCTGACACTTTTTATGGATCGGAAGTAGTTTTTTTTTAGGGGGGGATGAGTTTTTTTTTGTTGCAGTGTTTATTTAATTATGGAGCATTTGATTTTCTTGGCCGACACACTAACTGTGCGCCTGATGGGCCAGCTTATCCCGTTACCGACTCGAAAGCCCAAGCCTAATCGGAAAAGGAGTACCGACCGCGATTGCCATCTTCGACTTCAAACCTTGCAAGCCCTCGGACACCAAGCAAGCAAACCCCCATCTGAAACCCACCACGCACGAGCAGGCCCGCGACGAACCTTCGAGAAGTTTCCGGAGAGCTGGTTGGTTCGCTGCGGCGCGTCCGATCCATGGCGGCCGAGGGGGGCGGAGGGGGAGGCGGTGGCGCGGCCGGGGAGGGCTTCGAGGAGCGGGTGAAGCGGCTCTTCGGGTCGCGTCTCTTCGGCGACGTCCCGAGCTCCTCCTTCCCGTCCGCTTCCTGGTCCGTCGCCGCCGGCGAGGTCGAGCGCCAGCGCTGGGCGCGCCCTTCAGAGGCCCGGGACGAGGAGGAGGAGGGCGCCGCGGCCGACCGCGCCGACACGCCCTGCGCCTCCGCGTTCTACGACGCCAACGGGTGCCTCCGCGGGCGGAGGCGGCGGTCCAAGCAGGACTTCGAGGACGACCCCGAAGACGATGAAGATGATAAGGAGGAGGAAGGGAGGGGTCAGGACGGTACCAAGGTGGAGCTGGACGAGGAGGAGGAGGTTAGGGTTTCCATCGGCCTCGACCCGACTCTGGATCGGGAGGTGAGAAAATATTAACTTCCTCATTTTATTCGATTTGACCATTTACATAGTCGATTATGTGTTGTTCGTAGAAATTAGGGCGTGAATTACACAGCCATGTCCGATCTGGCTTCGTTTATTAGCCATACTCGACTGCAGAGAGGATTTGGGGTATTCCTGTCATCATTTTCTGCTAGTTTCTGTTGAACCATTGACTGTAGAGAGGATTTGGGGTATTGAAGGAGGAGCTGGTCGAAGGGGAGTAGTTTTAAGCCCTTTTACTATTATACTTCGGCTACTTACTAAAACTGGATAAACCATGAAGCAAACTTTTGAATGATGTCGCCTTAAGATGACATTGACCTGATGAAGCACTTCGTTATTTAAGTCTGATTCTTCATGAAGTATTTCCACTTTTGTATTTGGCGTACCTTCTTTGTGCACTTTGTTAATGTGTTCTGATTGGGTGTGCTATCTTTCAGGAAGAGGAGGACAGATATGATAGAGCGGCATTTGGTAGAGAGGATGCTGCAGACCGTGTATACATGAGTGAAATCATGGATGACGGCATCAACATGAGCATCAATACTGTAGTGCCTGAGCTCCTTGATGATGCCATTGACGAGATCTGCGGTTTATCCAAGGATCCACGTGTAGATCTCGGTGCAGCATCTGCGAGACTCAGAGAAGACAATGGTTCTGTTAAAGGTAGCCCTCATTTGACAACTCAAGCAAAGGAGTGCCCGACTGTCGGGATGCAAGCAATGCAAACTCAGGATACTGGGGTGAAGCCTATACTGAAGAGGAAGGAGGAGCAAGGCGATTCAAAACCAAGGAAACGTGTCAGGTTTAATGCTGATGTGAAAGATCAAGCAGTGGAGCTTTCTGAGCATGATGAAGATTCTCCCATGGTTCCTCAGTCCATGGATATGGTAACTTCAAAGGACAACTCCTCCACTTCATCTCAGTCTGCTGGGATTCCTGACTATGTTAGGAACCCTGCAAAGTACACACGTTACACTCTGGACACACCGGAGACTACTGATGAATCTAACCGTAGAGCGCTTGCAGATTTGCACAATCTGTTAGGCAGATCAGATCCCAGCAAGCTGCAGCCTGAGACACCTGTTGAGATTCCTAGCTCCGTAACATTCATCCCTCGGAAGAAGCCAGTTGATGCCATGGTGGTGGATGAAGGCCCCAAATCCAGTGATGCAAATTCATCTCTCATTACTCCAGCAGCAGTAGCCTCTGATGGAACCGATCAGTGTGAGATGGATGAAGATGATCCTAAGGCATCACCACCACCACTGATACAGACCAACGCCAAGATGAACTCCCGCCGTTACAGGTCAAGTAGGGCAGATGATGAGTAAAGCTGATGTTTCTGGAGCCCCCTGTCGATGTATGTTTAAGAAATTTACAAGTTTTTAAGGTTCCTGATGATGCTACCTGTGTTTAGGGGATACTTTATTGTACCTATTCTTGGTTTTGTGATCGGAGCTGACTGGATGTTAATCACGGTGTAATTTATAATCAATTTATGTTTGAATTTCTTAATAGTGGGAGCTGTGGTTTATGCTGCATCTAATTTTTTTCAAAATGTTCTATTAATAAGCTGAGTATGCTAATTGCTGAACCAGCTTTTGCTTCTCTTATGTATTCTGGGGACGAATAACAGTGTTTTTATAGGCTCATTGTGCATTCAGGGACCAACTTGAAGAGGAACAGAGCCTTCCCACAGTCCAACATTCCTGTCCAGAACCTAGAGTCACCAGAATACACAATATTTGGGTCTTGCATCTCCCTCGAGGAAAATAGTACATCTCGTCCAGGTTCCTGACTAACTTTCAGAACCAGTCTACAAGAAAATTGAATGCCAAAACACTCTATATCAATCTGTACATTCTTATAATTTTATGCTATTTTCCTTCTTATTTGCAGTAATTATTTACTTTCCTCAAGACATTTACAGCGATGATTACATCTTATCAGCGATTCTGTAGAGCGCATCAGCCACCTTACCAAGAACACTGAGTAAGCCGCTCACTTGGTCCTTCCTCTGCTCCCTATCCAGTTGGCAGTTGATGTTCTGCGCCTCCAGCTGCGCCGCCACCATCCGGCTGCTCCGGTCTAGAATCTCAATAAGCTGGCCCTGCAGGTCAGTGGCTTCTCCTGGTCCCATGGCGTCATCGCTGCGCTGCCTCTTCTGCCCACTCTGCATTGGTGGTGGGTCATCAGTAATTTGTTCTTGTTGCTTGCCTTTGGATGTTCCTGCTGTTCGAAATTTAGACCGTTAGCTGTTTTCCTCGGGCTGGTTGTTGTATGTCTGTGATTTTGGACAAATAATAGAGTCCAATCGAAGGGAACTCCAACGTCTTTCTTAAATAAACTAGCATAACTCTTGTTTTCTGATAAAGTCAATCTCAGGTTTATGAGAAGAGTTATAACCTTTTCTGAATAAACTAACGAGGAACTGGTTAGTTGAGTATTTTTATCGCCAAATGAATAGAGTAAGGTAATGACAGTGATGTGAATAGGCTGATACCGAGTAGCATGACTTGAATAGAAAAAGAGAGTGGTCAATTTTCAAAATCCATAGTCCAGGTGGACCGACCAGAATATGATTTAATGACTGGAATTCTGTGCAGCCTGAAACTGGCATTACTAGTTGCCAGTGATTCTGAATTTGTGCTTTCTAAGACTGACATACTTCCGTGAACACCTCAAACTTGGTAGATCTTGATTCTATTTAGGCCTGAATACTTTCATGAAAAACTGGTTATCTTTTTTTTAATCAATTCAGTTTAAGGCTATCATTTCTTAGTCTTAGGTGAGTCTACTATAGAGTCTGTGCTTGTATAGTTGTCAACTGAAGATAGACCAAGATTTCAAGATCCTTGTTAAACGAATCGGTTCACATATTGGAAATCAAGTGTATCATCTAACAGTGGCTGCATTTTTATGACGAGTTCAATACGATTTCTGATTTTGGGAAGTCTGAGTGAGACACGTTTTAAAAAACATGTTCAGTAATTTTTGGCCGATCAAAACTCAATGAAACAGTAAAAAGGATCATGCATATGAGGAAACAAATCCAGAACGAAGCCGGTTGGATACTTGACAACAAAAGTGTGGAAACCATTGTACTCCTAACACAATCAAGTTTTCTTATATAGGTAAATGTAAAAAAAAAAAAAACCAGTTAATGACGAATTCTCTCTACCTTGCTCTGAGGTCTCTTGCCTAGGTGCCTCGGTCTTCTTCTCTGCAACCATCACCACAGGAAGCAAAAAACTATTTCAGCCAAACAATCGAACAAACATTCTTGTGAAAATGCATCTTATCGTGCACCAAAACTCAATTCACCCAGGAATAAAAGGTCCAGTTCCATGACCAAATTGCAGGACTAGTACTACCGATCAAGCCCACGCTTTTACCGCCAAGAATCAGCAACAAACCAATAGCTCAACTGCACCATCAAAAAGTACACATGCTTCGCATGCAAGAAGGGCGGGGAACAGCACGCTCACCTGTTACCGGCACGGCCACCACCGCGGGCGCCGGCGATGGAGACGGAGGAGGCGGAGCCATCGGTGGCGCAGGCGCCGGTACCGGTACCGACACGGACGCGGACACTTCCTCGTCGTCCTCCTCAGACGACGATGACGATGAAAACAGCCCGTGGTCCAAGGCGGCCGACGCGCGGCCACCGTCGAACACCACCTTCTCCTCGCCACCCTCCTCCGCGTGCACCACGGCCGCATTAACGCCACCGTCGCGGACACCCCCGCCGCCGGCGCCGCGGCCCTCGATGATGTCGTACACCTCGCGGTCGAAGAAGCCCGGGAGCCTCCTCTCCCGGCGCGCGTCGTTGCGCATGGCCCAGAAGGAGACCTGGTCCTTGGACGCCGGCAGCGAGCGCTCCCACTCCCTGATCTTCTTGTAGTCGCCGGCGAGGTTGCTCCACCGCTTCCGGCACTGCACGGGGCCCCGCTCCACGCCGTGCCGCCGGCAGTACTCCGCCACCGCCGCCCACTTGGTCGGCTCCGCTGCGGCCGCTCCTCCTCCTCCTCTGCCCCTGCCGCGCCCGCGCACCTCCACCACCCGCTTCCCCTCGATCAGCACCAGTATCTCCTGCCGCGTCCACCGCGGCAGCCGCGCCGCGCGCCCAGACCCTGTGCCGGCCTCGCCGGCGGTAGACATCACGCGGGCCGGCGCGTACGGCGACTTGAGTCCTTGCCGGTGCAGCGCGCGGCGGGGTGACAAGCCTGACAGCTGTAGGGAGAAGGCAGGTGTGGCAAGCAAGCAAAGCAGCGGAGGGAGGAGAGGAGAGGAGGAGAAAAGTGCGTTGGCCTTAATTGTTAGTGAACTAATTAATGGGGATTAAGGGCATCTCCAACGCAAAGACCTAAACGGACGTCTATTTTGTCCGTTTGGGTCGTCTACCGGACACGCGGATGCTCCGCGGTGTCCGGTTTCGAGTAGTACTCCCCAACGCGCACAGAAGACCCAAATAGTACTAGTACTCTAGTCGCGTCGAGGAGAGCTCCAGCCCCGGCGTTCTCGCCCTTCCCGCCTAGCTCGCCCGCCCGTCGTCCTTGGTGCGCAGGCGGGCACGGCGCCGCCGACGAGCTCGCCGTGGGGCAAGCTAGTGTATTAGAGGACGAGGGCCCGGCGCACGGCCGACGCAGCGCCCGAGCATGCCCTCGCCACCGCGTGCCGATGAGCTCGCATGTACCGGAAGCGGGCGGGCGCGATGCGGCCGGGCGGCGGCGGGAGCACGGCGGGGCTCCGCGCCGAGCCGGCAGCGCGGCGAGGCGCGGGCGGCCACGGGAGAGTGGGCGGCGGCGGGGCAGCGAGGCGGGGCTCCGCGCCGAGCCGGCAGCCGCGGCGAGGTGGGCGGCGGCCACGGGAGAGCTGGGCGGCGGCAGGCGGCCGCGGCGGGGCTCCGCGCCGGAGCCGCCAGCGCGCGGCGAGGCGGGCGGCGGCGGGGCAGCGGGGCCGGGATCCGCGCCGGCTGAGACGCGCGGCGGCCACGGGGAGCGGGCGGCGGCCGGGGCCGGCTCCGCGGCGGCGAGGGCCGGGACCGCGCGACACGGGGCGGCGTCGACGCGACGCGCAGCCTCGCAGCCCAAGGCGCGGGGCGGCCCGGCCCCGCAGCAGCGCGGGCGGAGCTCGCGGCCGACGGCCGCCTCCGTGCGGCGAGGCGCGGCGCGGGCCACCTCCGTGCCGTGCGTGCGAGGCGCGGGTAGAGCTCGCCGGCGGCGGCCGCGGCGGCGGGCGCGAGCGCGGCGCGAGCGGCGCTCGTTTCAGCCGCAGCGACCTCCGGTAGTGATTAAAAAAAAGGAGGCGGCGACAGCGGAGTCCATGCGATGGGCGACGGCGCAGTTCCTCCGGCGAGCCACAATCCGTCGACGGCTGGGCAAAAGTTGGAGAAAGGGGATGAAGATAGAGGAGAAAGCAGGAGGAGAGAGAAAGAGTTGGGATGTGTGGCTGCAAGTGGGGTTCATCCGGACACAGACGGACAGAAAGGGACACGCGAGGACACGCCCGAGCGTCCGTGGCCACGCAAAAGCCTCCCAATTTTGCGCCAGCTTTGGGTCGAGCCGGACAATAATTGCTGGCTTTTTGGGTATGGGTGCCCCCGTTGGGAGCAGGTTTTGTCCGAAAAGACCCAAACGGACGATTTTTTGCATTTGGGTCTGCCCCGTTGGAGATGCCCTAAGTGGAGGATTAGAGGGTGTATCCTCCAGAGAGGAAGGAAAAAAGAAAGAGTGGTTGGAATGATGAGAGCAAGATTAATGGAGGCTTAGTTTGTGGCTTAGATTAATAGAGTGGGGAATAGGGTAGGGCTAACCTGTTGCTTCTGGTTTTCAGCAATAGAGGATATATAGAGTACCTAAGGGGCCTCATCACTTATCTTTGCACAATCTAAAAAAATATAGCCTTCAGCCATTTGTAGTTTCTATCATTATTTTCATAAGTGTTTTGATTTTTCAGTTCAATTTTAGTACACTGGGCTGTCCCTTCCCTTGGTCTCGGGTAAGATGTGTCCCCTTCTTCCTTTCAGAGATATATAAGTGGGGTCAGCTGTGGATGCACCTTGAGATTCCACACCATGATTTGATTTAAGGAACTTCTTTCAAAGAACTTGATGCAAAATAAAAATAAGAAAATGGCAAAAATGATCACTTTTGTCATCTCCCTGTTCACCACGTCGTCTCCCTGTTCTCCAATCTTCCCCAATCTCGAGCGAGAGCGCGACCATCACAATGGTGAACGACGGCGCGGCGAACAATGGTTCGGCCTCCGCTCTCTCGACCAATGGGAGAGGCGGCTCCTGCATGCGGCGGGCTACCCTGCGCCGCTGGATTTCCGCGCGCCCGGAGGATGGCGACTCAGCGCGGGCGGCGTTCCGATCCCGCCGCCGCCGACGGGTCACGCCGCCCTGGAGGCGGAGATCGACGCGGAGCTCGTCACTCTCAGTGGCGAGCAGCGCGCGGAGGAGCGCTTCTGGCCGGACAACTACGAGGCGTGGACGCAGTTCTCCCGACAGAGGTACGAACGTGAACTCGCCCAGTACGACGGGCCTCCTCCCCCTCCCGCTAGGAACAACGCCGCCAGCCGCCGCCGCTGGTGGAGTGCGCCTGGCCGCACCCTCGAGAATGTGCTCGCGCACATCGAGGGTGAGAACTCCCCCGTCCTGGGGATGCCGCCGCCGGTGGCGGCTACCGTGTCGCGCTGGCAAGGTAGCTCCTGGACGCCGAGGAGGATGGTGCCGTCCTCCTCCTTGTCTGGGTCGAGGTCCGCGTCCAGGTCCGGCGGATCGGCGCCTCCGCCGTCGACACCGGTCTTCGTCAAGAAGGAGCGGGCGTCTCCACCGCCGACCAGAGGGCGCAGCAGCGACGCCCTCGTCATCCGCGAGCAACCTTCCTCTCCCTCGCGCAGGCGCAAGAGGAAGTCGTCCAAGAAGGAGGCCACGGCCACCGCCGCGAACTAGCTCGCCGAGGAGGAGGCCAAGCGCGTCGAGGACGCCGTGGTGGCGGAGGCGATCGCCAGGTCGCTCAACGACCTGGTCCCCGCCGACAACGCGCTCCCCATTGACACCGCGTTGTACTGGGAGCAGTAGGAGTCGGAGCAGCAGCGTCGCCTGCTGGACCTGGTTGCCGCGCGTCAACGCGCCGTCCGCGCCGCCACACCGCTGCAACGAACATCGCGCCCAAGCCCGTCGAGCTGATCAAGCTCGAGGAGAGCAGCGACGACGACCTCTACCGGCCGACGCCGCCATGCGCCGGCGACCCTGTCCAGGGTTCTAGCCGCTGGTACGAGGCGCCGCCGCCCGAGGACGCTAGCAACTCGAGCGACGACGATGACGGCGGCGACTACACGGCCTTCTACCACCATTTCGGCATGTAGAAGGCCGTTATTACTTTTAGTTTATGTTTCCATCTGGCCGAATTTAAATATATGCATGAATTCGGCCTATATATGTACGAACTCGCCTATATAAGTTAAATATCTTTAAATTTCAATTTCGCTTATGCTTGAACGAGTTTCGCCTTGTTTTGTCTGAATTCGCCATTTTTTGTCAAAAGTTTTCATCCATCCTGGACTCGCCGCTGGGAAAATGGGCCTCCCCAGGCCAAAAATTTCATCCATCCGGCGCTAAATAGCGCCGGATTTCAGCCTGGGGAGCCCCAACAGCTGGAGATGCTCTAACCTATTGCTTCTGGTTTTCAGCAATATATAGAGGATATATGGAGTGCTGTTGTGATATTCATTCTATCCTTCTTTTTTCTGTGTGATGAAATAATTGGCTCATATTCGATAGCTTTGTCTCATTTACTTATGTTACCTAAGGGGCCTCATCACTTACCTGTGCACAATTTGGAAAAAATGTAGCCTTCAGCCATTTGTAGTCTCTATCATTATTTTCATAAATGTTTTGATTTTTCAGTTCAATTTTAGTACACTGGGTTGTCCCTTCCCTTGGCCTTGGGTAAGATGTGTCCCCTTCTTCCTTTCAGAGATAGATAAATGGGACCAGATGTGGATGCACCTTGAGGTTTCCACACCATGATTTGATTTATAAGGAACTTCTTTCAAAGAACTTGATGCAAAATAAAAATAAGAAAATGGCAAAAATGATCACTTTTGACATCTTCGTTTTTGTTGCCATACCTAAAGTTTAGGTGTATGTATGTACAAAGTGTGGCGTGTACTACCCGCTGTATTACTCATGTTGGGGTACTGCTTCTGAGTCGAAAGCTCATTTCTAGAAATACTTTTAGTTTTAGGTATACCTTTCTTGCACAACTGAAGTTGTACCAAAACTAGCTATAGCTCGTCTGGGTCATCTCCTTGTGGATATGTTAAAATCCTTTGCTCACCTTGCTTTCCTAGCCAAAGAAAAAAAGGTAACAGCATGGGCAAGGTCATGGAGAAGGCTAGGTGTTTCTCCGGGGCAGGTTACAGATCATTAGTTGTATGATGAAGAGACATTAATATGTAATTTTGCTTCGGTACTACTTAGAATAGCCATATCTTTTTAGAACCCCGCGATTCTTCCGTAAGCAGAAGGCCATGTGCACTGTTTTATTCGGTTTCATTGCATTTCAATCTGTGGGACGGAACTGAAAACTCGACAAAACTTGGCGACACGGTGTGGCATGAATCTTAAAGCAGCAAATCGACGGCACAAACCTGCACCGGACCTCCCATGCACGGAAGAAAAGCATTTTCTCTATCTCTTTTATAATTGTTGTCAGTAGATTTTTTTCTTCTGAAAATGAGGATAACTTCCGGTCTCTACATGGATTGATGCACGCAACCATAATTATTAGGAGTAGGTCTGCTATTTCTATTGATAGAAGATTTGAACAAGACCTATAATGGAGGGGTTTTAGTTCTGTGGTTATGAAGTATGTAGTTCAGCTAATTTAATCATGGCGAAGAATGGTGCTTACAGCTAGGTCCCTGCTGCTGCACAGATCTCTAATACTATAAAATCACGCTTTTTCCCTCTTCTTGAATATATGTTCCTTTCAGACGATTGGCGCTTGTAGACCTGTTGCTTCCATCTCGTCCAATCAAGTCGCCGGCCAGCAAGGTCCCGTTTTTTCTTGTAGGTAGGATTGTGTGAAGGACGCTCCCTCACTCAATCCAGGATTTAATAGGGGGCTGGTGGGGCGAGGCAAAAGGATGTCCATCTCCAACTTTAGAAGGGGCTGAGAAAGAAATGCTTCCCCACTCCTCCAACAAAACATATCCTGCCCTTGACTTGTCTTCGTCGAGGTTGAATTTCCATTCAAAATTTTGTAGCAGGGCATATATTTTTATGTTTTAGTGCTGTTAAAGCTTCTTGATTTTGTATGACCATTTGTATTATTTTCCAAGTGCTGAGAGGAGGTTGACAGCTTGTAGCACTAATATATGGAGTATTCAGCACTACTCATCAAGGATACATGTCAAGTTGTGCTACAGTGCAATAAGATACTGGCTATCTTCAAAACAAATCTCAACCACTCAAACACCTACGGTCCTCTTCAGATGAATTTAATTAATTATGTCACAGAGTTTAGTAGAAAAAATATATAAAGAGGACAACCATGGGGTTGATACACCATATCATCTATAGAAAGACACTTGAAATGTAGGCCTAGTCCATATATACAAGGTGTCACTATATGGGAGGTGTGACTTGAGAGGTGTCCCCTTGGCGTTCCTCCCATTTCTTATTTCTTTGTAGCTGTCAAATGACAACATATTTTTGGCTCCTAAATTTCAATGAAGTCGGTATTTATTGAAACGCAGTACGTAGAAATTAACTATAAGCTTGCAAATTCTGCTGAAATATTATTCTTCTTGATAATGTTCTCCGTACAACTCACAAAGGGTCTTTTATATTCGTTTCTTCTATATCCTTGTGAACTTTCATGCAAAAAATATCATCGATGCACCTTGGACGAAAATAACCGATGATCCAAAAGGTATGTTTAATGCTTTCTCGATAAAAGTTATTTTAAGCATTAAATTTGTTTTCAGACAGGAGATGCAATAAAGTACTCAAACATACGCATGTCCAATGTACAATTGTTTTCAGAACTGTCTGCCATTTGGAAAACTAGTTTTTTCCCCTTTTCACCCGAAAAACGCCTCCTCTTGGGTGTACCTTTGAATTTACCCACCGTCCACACCTCCCTTTGTGTGAGCAGAGGGGCCGCTGCCCTTTCAGCCACCAGAAGAGATTGATTACAACCCCGTATGGCCACCATGACCGCAGCTGGATGGATGGATACATGTTGAGAGAGGCTACCAGGCTAGCTCCCTGCCCCCCTTGGAGGATCGATGCTGATGGGACCTCATTTTTTTCAGAAGATTTCATGGGTTGTCCACAGGTGATACGATGGCGATACCAGCTTTCTTTCTGGATTTCCTTCAATAGCGTCGACAAATAATTCGATGCTTCCTTTCTGGGTCTACCCTGAAGTCCCCGTGGGATTGAGAACTGTTTCTGTGAAATTTCAGCCTTCCTATTTCCTGGTCTCTCTGTTGCACTATATTTTTTTAGATGCTGATAATATATGCATTTCTAGGCCGTTTTTTAGATGATGAGCTTGTTGAACTAGTATGCAGCAAACAGCCCCTATGTATGTTAAAATTTGTTTCATGCGTGTGTTTCCTACGCACAATCATCAGTGGGTTCTTATCATTGCAGTAAGCAAATGCTTGCCCACAATTGTAAAGTACATTATCCTCCATCGATGTGGGACGCAAATTCGCGAATTAAAAGGCACTCGGAAGGATTTTATTCCTTGCTCTCCGTAATCAGGACACACATTATGCAAATGCTTTAGGGGTTATCTCTCACTCTCACCCACACACAGTGGGTGGATTTGCGGTCATCTATAACATCAGAGGAGGATCTAGTGTATCAGCAGTAGGGTCAAGTCAACTGACCTGAAATTTTATCCGGGAAGTGCAAGAACTAAACAAATCAGCTATGGTCCTATTGGGCATTATACAATTGCAATTCTACAATAAACAAATGATAGATATAAACTGCCACATAGCACAAAAATTGAGAAAAAAAGGTCGTTTAATGGAAGTGACAGAAGCTCTATGTTTGCATGTCTCCACGAAAACTGAACTATGGAACATCTAATAGCTCTAACTTTCCTCTCACGGGGAACATTTTTCTAAGATAATGGAAGAGAGACCTCTGCATTGTCCACCATGAGAGATGCAAATGGCGGCAATACGGACAACGCCTATAACGTACGCCAATTAAACAACACGATTATTCCTTGGTGTTTTCTCGCTTTCATCTATATATCGTTGCCCTCCCTTTCGGTGCTGGAAGCATGACCCTATCCATTTGCACTCATGTGCTTAAAATAAAAGGGCACTATATGTTGTGGTGGTCTCACGAGCTACCCCTATCATCTCTGACCGTGACATAACACTGCCCTTAGGCTTGTGTAAGGATGATGACTTGCTGATGGCAATTTGTGTACTGGCTAATTAATGGCAAGGACTGTCGCCGCCACACACACAAAAAATCATGACTAAATGCTCTTTCAGTCTGCTTTTCTGTAACCACGCAAACATTTTCGTTTATGATGGAAAAATGTTTCTTTTTTCACGACTATATTTATCAAATTTTAGCTGGGCCTCACAAGAAAAAGAAATAGGCGCAGCAATGTATTACTCACCAAGGGCGGAGCAGTTCGACCCAAACCATCAGTCTGTGGGTGACGATGATAGGTACCCCTGAGGCCTACAGTTAAAGACATAAAGGGAGGAGAATGCATAATAGTGGCCTCCTTTGTTTTCTTGCATTATGCTCTGAATCGGTTCCTCGTTGCCTGATCACTTCGGATCAACTAAGATCTACAAAAATGATACCATATTGTTAAAATATGGCATTTATTCCCTACCCAAAAATGGAAATTCCTGTGTGAACAGTTTTGGGCTTTGACTTGTATTGTACTGTTCCTTCTTTAGAGCAATTTTAGTTGAACCTAGGTTACACCTCAAACTAGGTATTTTGGATAATTACTGTTTTTCAACATGTATTAGCAGGTTTGACTTTAATGGTTAGTTTCTTATCAGTGTGGGACTGTGGGGGAAAGAGACAATGCACCGAAATGGCAAATAGTAGAGCATAGATAGCTTGGACTGAGATCCGGTGCCCTGTCTATTGCAAGGCACAGCGTGCCCCGAGCCCTCTCATCCACCGTACAAACTCATCCAACGGACAGCAGCAGCAGCAAGGCACGGGTCAATACTTCCCTTCGTCCTCGTGCAGCAGAAATCGAGGGACACGCGGGAAAAGGAGGAAACGGTGCGCGCGTTCCCGGGCAGAGCTGTGCTGCCGTGCGCCGGCGGAAGGGGAGGGGAGCACGCTCGCGCCTCCAGCACCCTCCGCCCCAACCCGACGAGATCCTCCTTCCCGCCCACTCCGACGGGCTCTTCCGCCCCGCACGCTCATGGTGTTTTTGTAGTTCTGCTGCTCCTGCCTCAGTCCTGCGAGGTTGCAAGGCGCTGGATCCCTCGTCGACAAGCAGTCCAAGGGCTCCGTCGGAGTTGGAAGGAGAGAGCATCCGAAGATGGGCGGAGGTCGCCGTCTCGCCATTTTCTCCGGCGCCGTCGCGGCCGTTTTCTCCTGCACCCGACGAGGCCGTTTTCTCCGGTCCTTCGTCGCGGCCAGAGGTTGGCGGAGGAAGCCAGTGTGGGTCGCCTCAAGATCTCAGTCGTTGCAGCCTGCAGGAGGTTGGCGCAGCGGCGGCGGCCGCACTGGCATTCCTGGCAAGCTGTGCCCCAAGAGCTGCGCGACCTTCTTATCCGAATGTCCTGCTGCTGCGCTCGTTTCTGGCCCGTGGGTGAGGATTGACTCGCTCTGACCCGTGCCTTGCTGTTGTTGTCCGTTGGATCAAATTGGACGGTGGATAAGAGGGCTCGGGGCACACTGTGCCTTGCAATAGACAGGGCACCGGATCTCAGTCCAGATATAGCTTAGAGCATCTCCAGTCGCGTCCCCCAAACCGTCCCCCAAAGCGATTTGGGCGCGCCGGATAAAAAAAGCGTTCCAGCCGCGTCCCCCAAAGCCCTTTTTTGTCCGGCGCGTCCCGATACGGTGTCCGGCGCCCCGAGCCCGTCCCCGTCCCACGGGGACGCACCGGGACACCGGACACAACGAAAGCGAGGCCAACCGACGCGGGCCCGACCCGTCGGCCGGCACAGGGAAAATTCGTCTCACACTCCCGCCAAATCCCGCCGCTCCCGCCAAATCGCGCCTATACCGCCGCGCACAGGCCTCCCAAAACATATCCTGCCGCCGATTCATTTCTCCTATCCCGCCGATTTCTTTCTCCGTCCCGCCGTGCACCCGCCGCCGCTACCCTCTCCCCATTCCATGGCGCCGCCGACAGCCCCCAAAAAGATGGCGAAGAAAGCGGCCAAGAAGCCGCCGGGCAATGCGAAGATAGGGGCGAAAGCGCCGTTCGCGAAGCCGCGGAAGGCGCCGGCTGCGAGAAGAAGCCTCGAAGGCATGACCGAAGATGAATGGCGGCAAGATTGCCTCGCGCCGGAAGCTATCGACGGCGGAGCGGAAAGGACGGAGGGCGGCGGAGCTGGAGAAGAAGGCTCGCGGCGCGCCGCCACTCGCCGCATAATCGCCGGGTGTATCGCCGCCACCAACGCGAGCCCATATAGTACGAACGTGCCGGTGTACGTTCCGGAGTCTTCTCCGTCGCAAGCCGCCTTCTACAACGACGGCCCCTCCGCCACTCCCGGGTGCGTGACGCCTAACTTGTCGCCGCACTACCAGGATGCGCTGCCGCACGGCGGCTTCAACCCCAACAACCTCTACTCCCCGGCGTACGAGCAACGCGAGCCGGGACCCGGTCCGGACGGCGGCCCTTTCACCGGCCGCAGGGGTCCGCTCGAATACGACGGCGCCGGTCGCTGAGGAGGACGACGGGGTTGAGGAGGAGGACGACGAGGAAGAGGACGGGGTGGAGGACGACGAGGAGGACGACGTTGAGGACGAAGAGGGCGGCGAGGAAGAGGGCGGCGAGGAAGAGGACGACGAGGGTGCCGGTGACGATGATCTCGTGGAGGTAGACGCGGACGGCGTGAGGACGAAGAAGAAGAAGAAGAAGAAGAAGGCGTCGGGCACACGAGGCCCGAAGTGGACGGTTCCGGAAGATCTTTGTCTCGTGCGAGTCGTGGGCGACGGTGAGCCATGACTCCATCATCGGCGCCAACCAAAAAGGCGGGAAGTATTGGGCGAGGATCAAGGCCGAGTTCGATGAGCGCAAGCCGATCAACGACGACTACCGGAAAGTGCCAATGAAGAGGAGCCGAGAAGGCAATGTCGACGCGATGGGCCATCATCCGAGCGTCGGTGAACTCCTTCCATGGGTACCATCACGACTTAGAGACCAGAGGCGACAGCGGTGCCGACGTCGGCCAACTGGTACGACTGTTTCTTCCATAATCCGTAGCGCCCACATTGTGTTCGATGAAATGACTCTGCTTCCTTTGGTTAGTTTGATCGGGCTATGGAATTGTACGCCAAGTACTCGGATGGTCACAAGTCTTTCGCGCTGACGCATTGCTATGGCAAGCTCAAAATGAATGAGAAATGGAAGTTGACGCGCCTGTCGTTGTCCAAGGGGAAGGACGCCATTGATCCGGGACGCGCCGCCGGCAACGTCGGCAGTGGCGTCCCTACCGGCAACAAGGCTGCCAAGGCCGCCTTGGCCGACGCTGCGTCGTCCGAGAAGACGCAGGCGTCGATCACGAAATGCCTCGCCGACGTCTCCTCGACCTTTATCTCCCGCGACAAGAAGGCCGACCAAAGGTGGGCCGAGCTGCTCAAGAGGCAAGAGGAGAAGCTGGAGCTCAAGAAACGCAGGGACGACATGTCCCTGCTGAGAACGTCGACAGAGGGAATGTCTTCCCGGACGCGAGCGGCGCACAACTTCTTCAAAGGCCAGATCCTCGACGACATCGAAGCCAAAATGGCGGCGGCGGACGCGGCGGCGGCGGACGCGGTGGCAGCGGCATCGGCATCGGCGGCAGCGGCAGCGCAGCAAGAGCAGGCTGACGCGTCTTCTACTGCTACACCTGCGTCGGCCTCCGCGTCGGCGACGGAGCAGACGCACGATGCACAGGAACAGGCAGATCGCGACGAGGTCGTCGTGCTCGACGGGCCAGCGTCGACTCAGGACACGACGCCGTCGACCAACCCCTTCTTCTAATTTGCATGCACCACCGGTCTGTAATATGATCGCGCGCCCGAGTACTTTGATCGATCGCCGCTACTCGATCGCGACGAACCGGCGGGAACGATCTCTTTTGAATGCATCTATTTGAATTTCTGATTGGGGGCGGCGTTTGGGGGACGCGACTGGGAGCGACGTCCCCCAAACGCGGCACGAACAAAACACGTCCCCCAAACGCTCGATCCGACGCGCTTTGGGGGACGGTTTGGGGGACGCGACTGGAGATGCTCTTAGAGCCAACGGCCACGCTCGAGGTGGGCTTTGTTTTGTGGTTCTGTCGAGCAACTTCAGCTAGTATGACTTTTTTTTTGCGAATTACCTAATCTGCATCGCTTCGAGAGCAGCGCAAGGAATCGTACAGCGGCGGCGCTCACTGAAATGGCACGGCATGATGTGTGCTAAATTGCACATGACATGGCGAGGATGGAGAGGATTCGTTCACATGTTGTGTAAACTGTTCTGTTTTCTAGATTTAGGCGCACAAATATGAACACAAATATAACCAAAGAAACAGCTCTAAACCTTGTTTCAGAGTGAAAAACAACTTCCAATACTTGGTTTAACTTTAGAATTCTAAACCTAGCTACCAACGTGAAACAGTTGTATTTTTATGTATATATACTTCAATAATGACCGGAAACAAACCTAGAAATGGCCAACGGATATAATTTATGATTAACTAGCTAGTTGCCAAAACTGAACACTTACTCTGCCCCCCCCCCCCCGCCGTGTCGCTCTCCTTAGGGCGACACCGGAGGCCCCCAACCCTAGCCCGCCACCGGCCCTCTTCACCCACCCACCCTGCCCACCTCACCGCCACTAGAGAAAGCCGCCCGAAAAGCCAGTCGGCTCGTCGGGGACGGTGGCGGCGAGGACTTCGCCGCACCCCACGCGAAGGGCTTTGGCAAGCGAGGCTGTGGCCTTGGCTGGTGTGGCGACACTGACTCGGCGGCGAGCAGTGCTCGCGGGTGCGGGATGGCTTCGTGGCTGTGTGGGCGGCACAGAGCTGGCAGGTGCTGGTCTTGGTCCGGTGGTCCTCGTGGCAGCCGGGTTCGGATCTGAAGTGCCAACCACTCCCACTCCCAGATGTGTGCCACTCCAACAGATCTATGTCCGGTTGAAAGAGCAAAGTCTAAACCCTGTGTTTTGTGTGTTTGATGACAACACTTGAATAATCTCACCTTGTGCAAAGAGTGTCTTTGATAGATTTGCAAGTGCATGGTGACCTCGCTGGACACGTCAAGATCGGAGGACTGAAGCGTAGCTTATAGGTTTTCTGGTTTTGTGTCGCGGGGTGACATGGTTGGAGAGGAAAAGAGGAGAAAGCAGTTTTTGTCGGGTCGGTACTACCGGTACCAGTAGCGGTAGTACCGCTACCCCTACTGGTACCGCCCAACGGTACTGCTCTGGAGTTTCGCACTGAGAATGTCCCACAGAACAAGTTACGGTACCTTTGCGGTACCTTGAGCAGTAGTACCGCTTACGAGCGGTAGTACCACCTCGGTACCGCTTAAGTACCGTAACAAGAGTTACGGCTGTACCGCTCGGTACCGCTCGGTACCGCTTGGGATCCAGTAAGCTCTGGAGGCCATTGCGGTACCTCGAGCGGTACCGCGAGCGGTAGTACCACTATGTGTCCACGTGGATAAATTCTGTGGGATTTCGAATTCAGAGCGGTAGTACCGCTTAGGCAAAAACTGCAGGTAACGGTTGGATTTTGGGGGGGGGTATTTAAAGGGCCCTTCTTCCCCAACACGATTTTATCTCTCCTCTCTCTCTCTCCTCCATTGTTGCTGAGCTTAAACCTTGAGACTCTCCCCAACCATCCAACCAATCTTGCCCAAATTTTGAGGAGTGGTGGAGGAGGCCCCGATCTATAGTTCTACCAAGAGAGATTTCACCAATTCGTGCTAGTCCTTAGTGGATCTTGGAGTTAGGGTTCCATGGTGGGATCTTGGAGGAAGTGCACCTATGGAGGCTAGCTTGGTGTTGTGCTAGCTCCATAGGTTGTTGGGAGCCTCCTAGTGTTGTGGATCTCGCCCCAACCTTGTGAAGGAACCACCGCCTCGACCGGTGCCATAGTGGAGAAGGGGGAGCCCCTTTGTGGAGCTCTCTCGAGGAAGAAGGTGAGGCTTTCCTTCGTGGTGTGGCCGCCTAGCCTCTTGTGTGAGGCTAGCACCTCCTCAACGTAGACGTACTCTCTTTTGTGAGGGGAACTGCGGGAAACAAACCTCGCCTCGTCTCCGCGCCATCCGGTTGTCCCGCTCCTTACTCTTACTATCATGCTTGTTTCCTTTACTTGTTGCACTTGCCTAGGATCATACTAGGAACATCTCCACCACTAAAGCAATCACCTTTACCTTCCGCACCGCTAAAACTGAAAAAGACTTAAAATTTGTGTAGCGTCCATTCACCCCCCCCCCCCTTTTGTCCGCTAAAGTTGCCTATTAGGATGGGTTTTTGCATGGGGACTTTCGTTGTTGTAGCCTTTTGGTCCTAGTTTCTTTATCTCTTATTGTGGCTACACCAACCCTATGGAGGCATTTGTTGTGAGCCTGGGTATTCTCAAGGCAAAGGTATGATAACTTCACCCAAAACTCTTTGCATGATCTTGTGTTGCCTCCATATTGTGCATATGCTATATGAACATGTCAAGTATCCTTGTTGCATATGTGCTTGGTTTGCAAAAGCTCGACGGAGCTCCCCTAGACATGTGCATATTTTGAATATGTATTTGAATACAAATGCACACATCCTAGAGGCATAACTCCCCTAGATTTTACAAAGCAAGGACATATGCAACAAGGATACTTGACATGTTCATATAGCATATGCACAATATGGAGGCAACACAAGATCATGCAAAGAGTTTTGGGTGAAGTTATCATACCTTTGCCTTGAGAATACCCAAACTCACAACAAATGCCTCCATAGGGTTGGTGTAGCCACAAGAAGAGATAAAGCAACTAGGACCAAAAGGTTACAACAACGAAAGTCCCCATGCAAAAACCCATCCTAATAGGCAACTTCTCCCCCTTTGGCATCGGAACACCAAAAAGGAGGATAAGCAAACTACAAGGATGGTAAGGAAATACACAACCAAGCTTGCAAAAACCAACAAGGGAAAACAAAGCTTGGATGAGACTTGATGGCGTGTAATTCACACGTTCGTTGGGAACCCCAAGAGGAAGGTATGATGCGCACAGCAGCAAGTTTTCCCTCAAAAAGAAACCAAGGTTTATCGAACCAGGAGGAGCCAAGAAGCACGTTGAAGGTTGATGGCGGCGGGATGTAGTGCGGCGCAACACCGGAGATTCCGGCGCCAACGTGGAACCCGCACAACACAACCAAAGTACTTTGCCCCAACGAAACAAGTGAGGTTGTCAATCTCACCGGCTTGCTCGTAACAAAGGATTAACCGTATTGTGTGGAAGATGATTGTTTGCAGAGAAAACGAGTAAAACAAGTATTGCGGCAGATTTGTATTTCAGTATAAAAGAATGGACCGGGGTCCACGAGTTCACTAGAGGTGTCTCTCCCATAAGATAAAAGCATGTTGGGTGAACAAATTACGAGTCGGGCAATTGACAAATAGAGAGGGCATAACAATGCACATACATGTCATGATAAGTACGAGTGAGATTTAATTGGGCATTACGACAAAGTACATAGACCGCCATCCAAGCTGCATCTATGCCTAAAAAGTCCACCTTCGAGGTTATCATCCGAACCCCTTCCAGTATTAAGTTGCAAAGCAACAGACAATTGCATTAAGTATGGTGCGTAATGTAATCAACAACTACATCCTCGGACATAGCATCAATGTTTTATCCCTAGTGGCAACAGACACAACACAACCTTAGGGGTTTCGTCACTCCCCCGAGTGTCAATGCAGGCATGAACCCACTATCGAGCATAAATACTCCCTCTTGGAGTTACTAGCATCAACTTGGCCGAGCCTCTACTAATAACGGAGAGCATGCAAGATCATAAACAACACATAGGTAATAACTTGATAATTAACATAACATGGTATTCTCTATCCATCGGATCCCGACAAACACAACATATAGCATTACGGATAGATGATCTTGATCATGTTAGGCAGCTCACAAGATCCAACAATGAAGCACAATGAGGAGAAGACAACCATCTAGCTACTGCTATGGACCCATAGTCCAGGGGTGAACTACTCACTCATCACTCCGGAGGCGACCATGGCGGTGAAGAGTCCTCCGGGAGATGAATCCCCTCTCCGGCGAGGTGCCGGAGGAGATCTCCAGAATCCCCCGAGATGGGATTGGCGGCGGCGGCGTCTCTGGAAGGTTTTCCGTATCGTGGTTCTTCGTATCAGGGGTTTCACGACGGAGGCTTTAAGTAGGCGGAAGGGCAACGTGTGGGGCCACACGAGGGCCCCACACCACAGGTCGGCGCGGCCAAGGCCTGGGCCGCGCCGCCCTATGGTGGCGGCCCCTCGTGGCCCCACTTCGACTCCTCTTCGGTCTTCCGGAAGCTTCGTGGCAAAATAGGACCCCGGGTTTTGATTTCGTCCAATTCCGAGAATATTTCGTTACTAGGATTTACGAAACCAAAAACAGCGAAAAGCAACGAATCGGCTCTTCGGCATCTTGTTAATAGGTTAGTTCCGGAAAATGCACGAATATGACATAAAGTGTGCATAAAACATGTAGGTATCATCAATAATATGGCATGGAACATAAGAAATTATCGATACGTCGAGACGTATCAGCATCCCCAAGCTTAGTTCTCGCTCTTCCCGAGCGGGTAAAACGATAACAAAGATAATTTCTGAAGTGACATGCCATCATAACCTTGATCATACTATTTGTAAACATATGTAATGAATGCAGCGATCAAAACAATGGTAATGACATGAGTAAACAAGTGAATCATAAAGCAAAGACTTTTCATGAATAGTACTTCAAGACAAGCATCAATAAGTCTTGCATAAGAGTTAAGTCATAAAGCAATAAATCAAAGTAAAGGTATTGAAGCAACACAAAGGAAGATTAAGTTTCAGCGGTTGCTTTCAACTTGTAACATGTATATCTCATGGATAATTGTCAATATAGAGTAATATAACAAGTGCAATATGCAAGTATGTAGGAATCAATGCACGAGTTCACACAAGTGTTTGCTTCTTGAGGTGGAGAGAGATAGGTGAACCGACTCAACATTAAAGTAAAGAGAATGGTCCTTCAAAGAGGAAAGCATCGATTGCTATATTTGTGCTAGAGCTTTTATTTTGAAAACATGAAACAATTTTGTCAACGGTAGTAATAAAGCATATGAGTTATGAAAATTATATCTTACAAGTTGCAAGCCTCATGCATAGTATACTAATAGTGCCCGCACCTTGTCCTAATTAGCTTGGACTACCGGATCATCGCAATACACATGTTTTAACCAAGTGTCACAATGGGGTACCTCCATGCCGCCTCGTACAAAGGTCTAAGGAGAAAGCTCGCATTTTGGATTTCTCGCTTTTGATTATTCTCAACTTAGACATCCATACCGGGACAACATGGACAACAGATAATGGACTCCTCTTTAATGCATAAGCATGTGGCAACAATTATTATTCTCATATGAGATTGAGGATATGTGTCCAAAGCTGAAACTTCCACCATGAATCATGGCTTTAGTTAGCGGCCCAATGCTCTTCTCTAACAATATGCATGCTCCAACCATAAAGGTGGTAGATCTCTCTTACTTCGGACAAGACGGACATGCATAGCAACTCACATGATATTCAACAAAGAATAGTTGATGGCGTCCCCGGAAGCATGGTTATCGCACAACAAGCAACTTAATAAGAGATAAAGTGCATAAGTACATATTCAATACCACAATAGTTTTTAAGCTATTTGTCCCATGAGCTATATATTGCAAAGGTGAATGATGGAATTTTAAAGGTAGCACTCAAGCAATTTACTTTGGAATGGCGGATAAATACCATGTAGTAGGTAGGTATGGTGGACACAAATTGCATAGTGGTTGGCTCAAGGATTTTGGATGCATGAGAAGTATTCCCTCTCGATACAAGGTTTAGGCTAGCAAGGTTATTTGAAACAAACACAAGGATGAACGGTGCAGCAAAACTCACATAAAAGACATATTGTAAACATTATAAGACTCTACTGTTGGAGATATGCCCAAGAGGCAATAATAAAAGTGGTTATTATATATCTTTATGTTTATGATAAATGTTTATATACCATGCTATAATTGTATTAACCGAAACATTGATACATGTGTGATATGTAAACAACAAAGAGTCCGTAGTATGCCTCTTAACTAGCTTGTTGATTAATGGATGATTAGTTTCATAATCATGAACATTGGATGTTATTAATAACAAGGTTATATCATTGTATGAATGATGTAATGGATACACCCATATTAAGCGTAGCATAAGATCTCGTCATTAAGTTATTTGCTATAAGCTTTCGATACATAGTTACCTAGTCCTTATGACCATGAGATCATGTAAATCACTTATACCGGAAAGGTACTTTGATTACACCAAACGCCACTGCGTAAATGGGTGGTTATAAAGGTGGGATTAAGTATCCGGAAAGTATGAGTTGAGGCATATGGATCAACGGTGGGATTTGTCCATCCCGATGACGGATAGATATACTCTGGGCCCTCTCGGTGGAATGTCGTCTAATATCTTGCAAGCATATGAATAAGTTCATAAGAGACCACATACCACGGTACGAGTAAAGAGTACTTGTCAGGAGACGAGGTTGAACAAGGTATAGAGTGATACCGAAGATCAAACCTCGGACAAGTAAAATATCGCGAGACAAAGGGAATTGGTATTGTATGTGAATGGTTCATTCGATCACTAAAGTCATCGTTGAATATGTGGGAGCCATTATGGATCTCCGAGATCCCGCTATTGGTTATTGGTCGGAGTGAGTACTCAACCATGTCCGCATAGTTCACGAACCGTAGGGTGACACACTTAAAGTTGGATGTTGAAATGGTAGTATTTGAATAAGGAATGGAGTTCGAATATTTGTTCGGAGTCCCGGATGAGATCCGGACATCACGAGGAGTTTCGGAATGGTCCGGAGAATAAGATTCATATATAGGATGTCATTTTATGTGAATTAAAATGTCGCGGAAGGTTCTATGGAAGGTTCTAGAAAAGTCCGGAAGAAACCACCAAGGAAGGTGGAGTCCACATGGGACTCCACCTCCATGGCCGGCCAACCCTAGTGGGGGAGGAGTCCCAAGTGGACTCCCCCTTAGGAGGCGGCCACCCCCATATGGGAGGTGGAACTCCCACCTTTGGTGGGAGTCCTAGCTTGGCTAGGTTTCCCCTCCTTTTGGAAGGTTTTGGTTCGGGTCTTATTCGAAGACTTGGAGACCAACTCTTGGGGATCCACCTATATAATGAGGGGCCAAGGGAGGGGGCCGGCCACCCTAAGACCACAACCTGGCCACCCCCCTTGAGTGGCCGGCCACCCCCTCCCAAACCCTAGCCGCCCCCTCTCCTCCATAGCTCCCGCGTGCTTTAGCGAAGCTCCACCGGAGTTCTCCACCGCCACCGACACCACGCCGTCGTGTTGTCGGATTCAAGAGGAGCTACTACTTCCGCTGCCCGCTGGAACGGGAGGTGGACGTCATCTTCATCAACAACCGAACGTGTGACCGAGTACGGAGGTGCTGCCCGTTCGTGGCGCCGGAACCGATCGTGATCAAGATCTTCTACGCGCTTTTGCAAGCGGCAAGTGAACGTCTACCGCAGCAACAAGAGCCTCATCTTGTAGGCTTTGGAATCTCTTCAAGGGTGAGACTCGATACCCCCTCGTTGCTACCGTCTTCTAGATTGCATCTTGGCTTGGATTGCGTGTTCGCGGTAGGAAAATTTTTGTTTTCTATGCAACGTTATCCTACAGTGGTATCAGAGCCGTGTCTATGCATAGATGGTTGTACGAGTAGAACACAATGGTTTTGTGGGCATTGATGCTCTTGTTATCTTTAGTTGAGTACTTTGCATCTTTATGGCATAGTGGGATGAAGCGGCTCGGACTAACTTTACATGACCGCGTTCATGAGACTTGTTCCTCGTTCGACATGCAACTTGTATTGCATAAGAGGCTTTGCGGGTGTCTGTCTCTCCTACTATAGTAAAGATTCAATTTACTCTTCTATTGACAACATTAGTATCAACGTTGTGGTTCATGTTCGTAGGTAGATTAGATCTATATCGAAAACCCTAAACCACGTAAAATATGCAAACCAAATTAGAGAGCGTCTAACTTGTTTTTGCAGGGTTTGGTGATGTGATATGGCCATAATGTGATGATGAATATGTATGAGATGATCATTATTGTATTGTGGCAACCGGCGAGAGCCTTATGGTTGTCTTTAAATTTCATGTTGAGTAGTATTTCAAAGTAGTTGTAATAGTTGCTACATGGAGGACAATCATGAAGACGACGCCATTGACCTTGACGCTACGCCGACGATGATGGAGATCATGCCCGAAGATGATGGAGATCATGTCCGTGCTTTGGAGATGAAGATCAAAGGCGCAAAGACAAAAGGGCCATATCATATCACATATGAAGCTGCATGTGATGTTAATCCTTTTATGCATCTTATTTTGCTTAGATCGCGACGGTAGCATTATAAGATGATCCCTCACTAAAATCTCAAGATAATAAAGTGTTCATCCTTAGTAGCACCATTATCAAGTCTTGTCGTTTCGAAGCATCTCGTGATGATCGGGTGTGATAGATTCAATAAGTACATACAACGGGTGCAAGACAGTTTTGCACATGCGGATACTAAGGTGGCCTTGACGAGCTTAGCATGTACAGACATGGTCTCGGAACACATGATACCGAAAGGTAGAGCATGAATCATATGATTGATATGATGAACACTTTGAGTGTTCGCCATTGAAATCACACCTTTTCTCGTGATGATCGGGTTTAGGTGCGGTAGATTTGGTTCGTGTGATCACTAAGACAATGCGAGGGATATTGTTTTGAGTGGGAGTTCACCTAGATTTTTAATTATGTTCAATTAAAATTTGAACTCATTTTGTCATAAACTTAGTCCATACTATTGCAAATATATGTTGTAGAGATGGCGTCCCCAATCAATTTTAACCAGTTCCTAGAGAAAGAAAAGCTTAAGAGCAACGGTAGCAACTTCACCGACTGGTTCCGTCATGTGAGGATCTTCCTCTGCGGCGGAAATCTGCAATATGTGCTTGATGCACCGCTAGGTGACCCTCCTGCGAAACTGAAACCGATGAAGTAAAAGCTGTTTACGAGACTCGGAAAACTCGGTACTCTCAAGTTCGGTGTGCCATCCTGTGCGATCTGGAATCCGATCTTCAAAAACGTTTTGAGCACCACGATCCTCATGAGTTGATGAATGAGCTGAAAGCTATTTTTGAGACTCATGCGGCCGTGGAATGCTATGAAGCATCGAAACATTTCTTCAGTTGTATGATGGAAGAAGGCAGCTCCATTAGTGAGCACATGCTCGCCATGACCGGGCATGCGAAGAAACTCAGTGACTTGGGAATAGTGATTCCTAACAGCCTGGGGATTAATCGTGTCCTTCAATCACTGCCACCAAGTTACAAGAACTTTGTGATGAACTACAATATGCAGAACATGAACAAGGAGTTACCTGAACTTTTTGGCATGCTAAAAGCTGCTGAGATTGAAATCAAGAAAGAGCACCAAGTGTTGATGGTCAACAAGACCACCGGTTCAAGAAACAGGGCAAGTCTAAGGGAAAATTCAAGAAGGGTGGCAAGAAAGCTGCCACGCCTCCTATGAAACCTAAGAACGGCCCTAAGCCCGATGCTTGAGTGCTATTACTTGCAAGGAGAAGGGACAACTGGAAGCGTAATTGCTCCAAGTATTTGGCGGATCTGAAGAGCGGCCTTGTCAAGAAGAAGAAAGAAGGTATATCTCGATATACATGTTATAGATGTTTATCTCACTGGTTCTCGTTCTAGTACACGGGTATTTGATACTGGTTCGGTTGCTCATATTTGTAACTCGAAACGAGGAACTAAAGAATAAACGACAACTACTGAAGGATGAAGTGACGATGCGCGTTGGAAACGGATCCAAGGTCAATGTGATCGCAGTCGGCACACTTCCTCTACATCTACCTTCGGGATTAGTTTTAAGCCTAAATAATTGTTATTATGTACCTGCGTTAAGAATGAACATTATATCTGGATCTTGTTTAATGCAAGACGGTTATTCATTCAAGTCTGAGAATAATGGTTGTTCTATTTTTATGAATAATATCTTTTATGGTCGAGCACCACAAAAGAATGGCTTATTTCTGTTAGATCTCGATAGTAGTGATACGCATATACATAACATTGATGCTAAGCGAATTAAATTGAATGATAATTCTACTTATATGTGGCACTGTTGTCTTGGTCATATTGGAGTGAAACGCATGAAGAAACTCCATACTGATGGATTACTTGAATCACTTGACTTTGAGTCACTTGATAGATGCGAAGCATGTCTAATGGAAAAATGACTAAGACTCCATTTTACGGTATGATGGAGCGAGCTACTCGACTTATTGGAAATTATACATACCGATGTGTGCGGACCAATGAGTGTAGCATCGCGCGGTGGTTATCGTTATGTTCTAACCTTCACGAGATGATCCGAGTAGATATGGGTATATCTATTTCATGAAACATAAATCCGAAACTTTCGAGAAGTTTAAGGAATTCCAAAGTGAAGTAGAAAATCAACGTAACAAGAAGATCAAATTTCTACGATCTGATCGTGGAGGTGAATATCTGAGTTATGAGTTTGGCATGCATTTAAAGAAATGCGGAATACTTTCACAATTGACACCGCCGGGAACACCACAACGTAACGGTGTGTCCGAACGTCGTAATCGAACTCTCTTAGATATGGTTCGTTCTATGATGTCTCTTACTGATTTGCCATTATCATTTTGGAGTTATGCATTAGAGACAGCCGCATTCACTTTAAATAGAGCACCATCAAAATCCGTGGAAACGACTGATGACCCACAAGTATAGGGGGTGTATCGTAGTATCTTCGATAAGTAAGAATGTCGATCCCAACGAGGAGCAGAAGGTGTTGACAAGCG
>NC_061514.1:151721815-151744254 GCF_022539505.1 Lolium rigidum
TTATGATATAAAATAGTGATGCAATTTGGACGTATCAACTCCTCAATCAATTTTAACCAGTTCCTAGAGAAAGAAAAGCTTAAGAGCAACGGTAGCAACTTCACCGACTGGTTCCGTTATGTGAGGATTTTCTTCGCTGGCGGAAATCTGCAATATGTGCTTGATGCACCGCTAGGTGACCCTCCTGCGAAGCCGAAACCGATGAAGTAAAGAACGTTTACGAGACTCGGAAAACTCGGTACTCTCAAGTTCAGTATGCCATCCTATGCGCTCCGGAAGCCGATCTTCAAAAACGTTTTGAGCACCACGATCCTCATGAGTTGGTCAATGAGCCGAAAGCTATCTTTGAAACTCATGCGGCCGTGGAATGCTATGAAGCATCGAAACACTTCTTCGGCTGCATGATGGAAGAAGGCAGCTCCGTTAGTGAGCACATGCTCGCCATGACCGGGCATGCGAAGAAACTCCAGTGACTTGGGAATAGTGATTCCCAACGGATCGAGGATTAATCGTGTCCTTCAATCACTGCCACCTAGTTACAAGAACTTTGTGCTTGAACTACAATATGCGTAACATGAATAAAGAGTTACCTGAACTCTTCGCCATGCTGAAATCTCGCTGAGATTGAGATCAAGAAAGAGCACCAAGTGTTGATGGTCAACAAGACCACCGGTTCCAAGAAACATGGCAAGTCTAAAGGCGAGAAACAAGAAGGGTGGCAAGAAAGCTGCCACGCCTCTCGTGAAACCTAAGGCCGGCCCTAAGCCCGATGCTCTGAGTGTTATTACTCGCAAGGAAAAGGGACAACGGAAAGTCTGTTATCACCGGATTTTGGCCAAATCGGGAGGTGGGCCGCGATCAGGATGGGCTTGGAAGATTACACGTGGAAGATCTCCGAAGCGGCCTTGCACGGAGAATTTGGGCTAGAGTGCCCGTGTATCTTTAATTACAGTAGATTGTATCTAGATTAAAAGTTAGAGTTTGTCTCGTACACGGTGGGGATCTCCCACGTTAGAAAATCCGCTGGACTATAAATATGTATCTAGGGTTTATGGAATAAACAACAACCAACGTTCAACCACAAACAAATCTCGGCGCATCGCCAACTCCTTCGTCTCGAGGGTTTCTACCGGTAAGCACCATGCTGCCTAGATCGCATCTTGCGATCTAGGCAGCACAAGCCTGCCCACGTTGTTCATGCGTTGCTCGTACTTGAAGCCTTTTTGATGGCGAGCAACGTAGTTATCTTAGATATGTTAGGGTTAGCATTGTTCTTCATATTACATGCCGTCGTAGTGCAACCCTTGCATGTCTAGCCGCCCTTACACCTATCTTAGGTGTAGGGGCGGCACCCGCTTGATCATAGTTTAGTAGATCTGATCCGTTACGGTTGCTCCTTGTTTCATCAAGGATTAGTTTAACATCCGCAATAGTTAGGCCTTACAAAGGGTTGGAGGATCCAGCGGCGTGTAGGGTGGCGTTCGCTAGCCCTAGAAAGGATGTTCCGGGGATCAACCTCGTGTTGGTTTTTAGGCCACTGTCTAGGATCGGCTTACGGTCACCGTGCGCGAGCGCGAGGCCCAATCGTGAGTAGGATGATCCGATTATGCGGTGAAAACCCTAAATCGTCGTAGATCTCATTAGCTTTATCTTGATCAAGCAGGACCACCATATATTCGGACACCTCGTCCGAATCATGGGTGGATCGGCTCCTTGAGCCGATTCACGGGATAACTCGAGAGCCGATCGAGGCTCGTATTTAATGTTTACGTGTATGCCATGCAGGAAACTAAGCGAGGCATCATCCACACCTTCCCGACCGGGTATAGGTCAGGTGGCACGCCCTTGTGATAAACATCGGACGTGCGACCGAGGAGGCTTTGCGGGCCGTCGCTACGAGGGACCGGGGCCAGCCGCAGCCCTAGTTGTTCCCGGCTCTACCGTGTTGCCCGTCTCTGCCCGCCAGGGGGTTTCTGACGTCAACACATTCTGGCACGCCCGGTGGGACCACCTTCAACATCCACTACATCGCCGTCTGCATCCGAGATGGCGGGAAGCACTCCGGTCAAGTACGAGGATCCGCTCGATGAGCTCAAGAAGAAACATCACGAGATCAAGGCAACCCTCGAAGCCGAACTCATCGGCTCCTTTGAGAAGGCCCGTGCGCACGGTAACACACGTTTGTTGCACGGCGACAGACATGGTGGATCTCAGCCACTCCATATGCCAGCCGAGTTCTCCTTTGGCGTCAACATGGCAGGGTTTGCAAGCCGCCATGGCAAAGATGAAGCGAAAGCAGCCACTCCCGTGGCAAGGATAAAGAGGAGGCCGATCCATGCGACCGGCCCCAAGATGATGACAGACGGTACACGGCGAGAGGAGGAAGTGAGAAGCGTGCGGTATCAACGTCCACTCTCCGAGCATCTCCTCAACAAATATGAGCAACGATGACGACCGACGTCGGCGCTACGACGTAGATGATGGGAGAAATTGTCGGTCCGATGCGAGAGGACGAGGAGGTACCGTCGGCATGATAGAAACAGCGGCGGGTACAATCGTCACGCCGAAGGAAGATCGAAGGGACAGGATGACATGGATCGGCACTCTGGGACCGTCCCGTTCTTCAAGCATTGTTGGGACTCAGGAATAAGCCGATTGCCAACAATCGAGAACTACCCAGAATGCAAACAAAGGAAGAAGGATGCCGCTAACGTGTCCGTGTTCAAGCGTCTAGGGCCTCTCCCGCCTCGGAATAAGCATGCTGAGTCCGCTCGGGTGGAAGATCTCGAGGAACTAGAGGACGATGATGAAGAAGACAAATGTCATCGGCCCAGGTGGTGCCCTGATCGGCTCAGCCGTTCCCAGAAGCGAAGGGTTCAGCGTCTGCGTGGGTTGGAAGAAGCTGAAAGATTGTACCTGCACACGCTAAGGAAGGCACGGCCTGATCTGGCCGCCAAAATTCGGCGAACCCCGGACGAAGAAGGTCGGCCACAAAGAAAAGAGTGGCGCCCCAGCGAGAGGAAAGCCGATGATGATACATCGGCTGGCACAAATATGGTCTTCATTCTTCCAACGGAGTTTAGCGCTCCAAGATTATATGAAGCACTCCGTGGCGCAATTAGATCGCGGCCCACGGCCGGTCATCTTTGAGAAGCCGAAAGAAAGAAGTTACGGGCATCCGAAGGCCCCGTACTTGCGAGGATACATCAATGGGCAGCCCTGTCAACAAGATGTTGGTGGACACCGGAGCAGCGAGTCAACATTATGCCATACTCCATGCTACGTCGGTTGGGACGCTCCAGCTCGGATCCGATCAAGACCAACGTAACACCGAGCGATTTCAACGGCCAAGCATCCGACGCACAAGGTGTTCTGAATGTGGATCCGACCGTAGGAAGGAAAATTGTCCCTACGACGTTCTTTATCGTCGACGAGCAAGAGTACCTACGCTGTCCTACTAGGGAGAGATTGGATCCACGCCAATCGTTGCATTCCATCCACGATGCACCAATGCCCGATACGGTGGGATGGAGATGAAGTAGAAGTCGTCCACGCAGATGATTCGATCGAAGTTTCAACGGTCGGCATGGACGTTTGGGAGACATCGAGGCCAAGAGCCACTCTCGGGCATCAATTTGGACGACTGCGAGCGCATCGACGTGACAAAGAACGGGGTTAGGCTGGTTTTATCCACAGGCCCGACCGTGTAACAAAGCAAACGTCGATGAACAAACGTGGCGAGGCTGATCTTTGTGATCGGCCCCAAAAAAGTCCATGAAGGGACATCACAAAACCTTCACCGAGCAAACAACGTGGAGGCCGATTCCAGCAATCGGCCGAAATTATCCTCACCATCCATTCTGCCTGGGTTCAACATGTTATCCAACAGAGCCGATACCATCAATTCTCTTGACAGAATCGGCTCGGGGGGGCACCCAGGTGGATAAAACACGAGGATATGCAGTGTAAGCGTCTCATCCTTTGGTGATGGGTATGGAAATATGGGGGCCGATACAGAAATGGGCCAAAAAATTCGAAATTTTTTAAGCACAGCCGATGCAGCAGACATCGACTTAAGGATCAATGGAGTAGGAACCTAACGAAGGGAGCATATCTCTTCTGAGACCAGGAGAACAACCGATGACAAAGCAATCGGCTGTAACGTTTTGACCGAGGTGGTGACTTGGTGACTACCACTTCCAGGGGGTTACGCCCAGAGTTTTGAGGGCATCAGAAATGCAAGGACGTCCTCGCCGGAAGTTGTTTCAGCCTGCCAAGGATGATGAGCCGATCTGGTCTAAAGAATCTCGGGGGGCAGCTCACACTGAAGGTTCTCTGCTCTCAGGAGCCAATGGTGTTGGAATCAGCTGGCTCTGCATTGCAACTTGGATAAGGCTTGGGGGGCAGCTCACCTTGAAAGTTCTCTGCTCTGGGGAGCCGATTTTGTTGGAATCGGCTAACTCTGCATCACAACTGTGCTGAAGAGGGATGCTTTTGTTACGGAGCTATTAGTTTCAACACCCCAGCTTATTCAGTAACAGTTTTGGGGCTCTCTTGAAGGCACCTACCCGAGACCGTACTGCCAGCTTGCTGGATTGGCTGGTTTCATAATCAGGTCTTATGATTCTTTCGAAGGTGTCTCATGATCCAAAGCCGATGCGCAAAGTGGCTAGGGTGCCAGTTCGGCGGTGTTATCAGGGGAGTTCTGACATACAAGACAGCTCTCTGCTCATTGAACTGTGGGTAGTCATCTGCAGTTTCGGCTGTCAACGGAAGAAAGGTGGTCGGCTGGTTGGCCCTGCATGATAGCTCTCTCAGATAGGGTCGAGCTCCGGTCCTTTTGTCTGAATTATGTGTCTTCATCACTATCTTCGCCTTAACTGAGGCGTGTTGGGGCAGCTGGCTTGGTAGATACCCTGTTTTTTAGAAGCCGATTGAAGTGTCGTCGGCTGGTCTTGCGTCACAATCTTCTTCGAAGATGATGATCCACCAGAGCCCAAATTTATCAGTAAAGATGAAGGATAGATTATGAGGGACCATTGTGTTGCCATCGGCTCATTTGAACATTGGTTAAGTGGATAATCGGCGCAGTCAGCGCAATGGGGAGTCGGCATAGAGGAAATCGACAAAATCAAATTGGGGAAATTCTTCATTGATGAGCAAGATTTCTTACATAAAGAGCTGATTGCTCTCAAAAGGAAGTACTAGGGGATACATTGCCCCGTCTACTACTACTGGCCCTATGCTAAGATCCTATCTAGGGGCCGTTGTCTGCCCTCATCGTCGTCATCACCATCGTCGCCACTCGTCGGCGCTACTCCCCGCCGGCTCGTCGTCGCTCGCTCCGGCGACCGCCGGCGAGGCCCTTGTTGTCCTCGTCCTCCTCATCGGCGTCGTCGTCGTCGGCTCGTCGACGTCGCCGAGGTTCCCGGGCCGCAGGCAAGTGGCGTTTGGCCGGCGGCTCGTCGGAGGAGCCGTCGTCGTCGTCCTCCTCTTCCTCCTCCTTCGCCTCCTCGGAGGAGGTGAAGTCATCCCGGAGAAGCGATCGTCATCGCTCTCCTCCTCCGATTCCCCGTCGGCGAGGAAGCGGAGGTCGCTCTCCCAACCTGGTCAAGGACTTGTCTTCCTCGGACCAGATGGAGGAGGCATGGTCTTCGAGGTCCCATTTTTCCGGTGCGCGAATGTCCGGCGGCGTCTCGCGGGAGGAGGAGGACCCAAGGGAGAGTTTCGATGAGGTGGAGGAAGAAGAAGACATGGTGCGCAGAAGGGCTTTTGGAGTGCTAATGCGGAGATGATGAGGAGGAGAACTGTTCGGTACGGTTAAATAAAAGAAGTGGGGATTTAATGTTCGAACAGTTTTCGAGGAGGTGGTGCCAAAAAACTGTCAAATCGTGCAGAGAAGTTGGGAAGGCAAGTCGTCATGATGAAACTTACTGCGACGGTTCTGCTCTGCCACGACATGACCCAACGAACGAGAGCATAATGATTTTGGAAACGTCATTTCCAAAACCAGGGGGGCATGTGTTATCACCAGATTTTGGCCAAATCAGGAGGTGGGCCGCGATCAGGATGGGCTTGGAAGATTACACGTGGAAGATCTCTGAAGCGGCCTTGCGCGGAGAATTTGGGCTGGAGTGCCCGTGTATCTTTAATTACAGTAGATTGTATCTAGATTAAAAGTTAGAGTTTGTCTCGTACACGGTGGGGATCTCCCACGTTAGAAAGTCCGCTGGACTATAAATATGTATCTAGGGTTTATGGAATAAACAACAACCAACGTTCAACCACAAACAAATCTCGGCGCATCGCCAACTCCTTCGTCTCGAGGGTTTCTACCGGTAAGCACCATGCTGCCTAGATCGCATCTTGCGATCTAGGCAGCACTAAGCCTGCCCACGTTGTTCATGCGTTGCTCGTATCGAAGCCTTTTTGATGGCGAGCAACGTAGTTATCTTAGATATGTTAGGGTTAGCATTGTTCTTCATATTACATGCTGTCGTAGTGCAACCCTTGCATGTCTAGCCGCCCTTACACCTATCTTAGGTGTAGGGGCGACCCCGCTTGATCATAGTTTAGTAGATCTGATCCGTTACGGTTGCTCCTTGTTTCATCAAGGATTAGTTTAACATCCGCAATAGTTAGGCCTTACAAAGGGTTGGAGGATCCAGCGGCGTGTAGGGTGGCGTTCGCTAGCCCTAGAAAGGATGTTCCGGGGATCAACCTCGTGTTGGTTTTTAGGCCCTGTCTAGGATCGGCTTACGGTCACCGTGCGCGAGCGCGAGGCCCAATCGTGAGTAGGATGATCCGATTATGCGGTGAAAACCCTAAATCGTCGTAGATCTCATTAGCTTTATCTTGATCAGCGGGACCACCATATATTCGGACACCTCGTCCGAATCATGGGTGGATCGGCTCCTTCAGCCGATTCACGGATAACTCGAGAGCCGATCGAGGCTCGTATTTAATGTTTACGTGTATGCCATGCAGGAAACTAAGCGAGGCATCATCCACACCTTCCCGACCGGGTATAGGTCGGGTGGCACGCCCTTGTGATAAACATCGGACGTGCGACCAGGAGGCTTTGCGGGCCGTCGCTCTGAGGGACTGGGGCCAGCCGCAGCCCTAGTTGTTCCCGGCTCTACCGTGTTGCCCGTCTCTGCCCGCCAGGGGGTTTCTGACGTCAACAGAAGCGTAATTGCTCCAAGTATTTGGCGGATCTGAAGAGCGGCCTTGTCAAGAAGAAGAAAGAAGGTATATCTGATATACATGTTATAGATGTTTATCTTACTGGTTCTCGTACTAGTACCTGGGTATTTGATACTGGTTTGGTTGCTCATATTAGTAACTCGAAACAGGAACTAAAGAATAAACGAAGACTATTGAAGGATGAAGTGACGATGCGCGTTGGAAATGGATCCAAAGTCGATGTGATCGCTGTCGGCACACTTCCTCTACATCTACCTTCGGGATTAGTTTTAAACCTCAATAACTGTTATTTTGTACCCGCGTTGAGCATGAACATTATATCTGGATCTTGTTTAATGCAAGACGGTTATTCATTCAAGTCTGAGAATAATGGTTTTTCTATTTTTATGAATAATATCTTTTATGGTCGAGCACCTGAAAAGAATGGTTTATTTCTGTTAGATCTCGATAGTAGTTATACACATATTCATAACATTGATGCTAAGCGAATTAAATTGAATGATAATTCTACTTATATGTGGCACCTGTCGTCTTGGTCATATTGGAGTGAAACGCATGAAGAAACTCCATACCGATGGATTACTTGAATCACTTGACTTTGAGTCACTTGATAAATGCGAAGCATGTCTAATGAGAAAAATGACTAAGACTCCATTCTGTGGTATTATGGAGCGAGCTACTGACTTATTGGAAATCATACATACCGATGTGTGCGGACCAATGAGTGTAGCATCGCGCGGTGGTTATCGTTATGTTCTAACCTTCACGAGATGATCCGAGTAGATATGGGTATATCTATTTCATGAAACATAAATCCGAAACTTTCGAGAAGTTTAAGGAATTCCAAAGTGAAGTAGAAAATCAATGTAACAAGAAGATTAAATTTCTACGATCTGATCGCGGAGGTGAATATCTGAGTTATGAGTTTGGCATGCATTTAAAGAAATGCGAAATACTTTCACAATTGACACCGCCGGGAACACCACAACGAAACGGTGTGTCCGAACGTCGTAATCAAACTCTCTTAGATATGGTTCGTTCTATGATGTCTCTTACTGATTTGTCGTTATCATTTTGGAGTTATGCATTAGAGACAGCCGCATTCACTTTAAATAGAGCACCATCAAAATCCGTTGAAACGACACCGTATGAATTATGGTTTAATAAGAAACCTAAGCTGTCGTTCCTTAAAGGTTGGGGTTGCGAAGCCTATGTAAAAAAGTTACAACCGGACAAGCTAGAACCCAAAGCGGAAAAATGCGTCTTCATAGGATACCATAAGAAAACTATAGGGTACACTTTTTATCACAGATCCGAAGGCAAGATCTTTGTTGCTAAGAACGGAACCTTTCTTGAGAAAGAATTTCTCACTAAAGAAGTGACTGGAAGAAAAGTAGAACTCGACGAGATTACTGAATCTTCACTCGTTGATCAGAGTAGCGCAGTACCGGAAGTTGTTCCTGTGCTTCCTACACCGGCAACAGAGGAAGCTAATGATAATGATCATGAAACTTCGAACGAGATAGCTACTGAACCTCGCAGGTCGACAAGGGAACGTGCCACTCCTGATTGGTATGATCCTTGTCTAAATGTCATGATTGTGGACAACAATGATGAAGACCCTGCGACGTATGAAGAAGCGATGATGAGCCCAGATTCCAACAAATGGCAAGAAGCCATGAAATCCGAAATGGGATCCATGTATGATAACAAAGTGTGGACTTTGGTAGACTACCACGATAGCCGCAAGGCATGTCGAGAATAAATGGATCTTCAAGAGAAAAACAAATGCCGATGGTAATATTACTCGTCTATAAAGCTCGACTTGTCGCAAAGGGTTTCCGACAAATTCAAGGTGTTGACTACGATGAGACTTTCTCACCTATAGCGAAGCTAAAATCGTGAGGATTTTGTTAGCAATAGCTGCATTTTTCGATTATGAGATTTGGCGAGATGGATGTCAAAACGGCGTTCCTTAATGGAGACATTGAGGAAGAGTTGTATATGGTACAACCCAAAGGTTTTGTCGATCCTAAAAATGCTGACAAAGTATGCAAACTTCAGCGTTCAATTTATGGACTAAAGCAAGCATCAAGAAGTTGGAACCGACGCTTTGATAAGGTGATCAAAAACTTCGGGTTAATACAGTGTCATGGAGAGGCCTGTATTTACAAAAAAGTGAGTGGGAGCTCTGTAGCGTTCCTGATATTATATGTAGATGACATATTATTGATTGGGAATGATATAGAACTATTAAGCAATGTAAAAGGTTATTTGAATCATAGTTTTTCAATGAAAGACCTTGGTGAAGCATCGTATATATTAGGCATCAAGATTTATAGAGATAGATCGAGACGTCTAATAGGGCTATCACAGAGTACATACCTGGACAAGATTCTAAAGAAGTTTAGAATGGACGAAAGTAAGAAAGGATTCTTACCCATGTTACCAGGCAAGGTCTTGAGTAAGACTCAAGGTCCGGCTACGGCAGAAGAAAGAGAAAGGATGAGTCAGATCCCCTATGCCTCGACAGTAGGCTCTATCATGTATGCCATGCTATGTACTAGACCGGATATAGCACATGCTGTTAGTTTGACTAGCAGATATCAAAGTGATCCGGGAATGGAACACTGGACAGCGGTCAAGAATATCCTGAAGTACTTGAAAAGAACTAAGGATATGTTTTTTTTGTTATGGAGGTGACCAAGAGCTCGTTGTAACCAGTTACACCGATGCAAGTTGGAACACTGATCCTGATGACTCTAAGTCACGGTCCGGGTACGTGTTTATATTGAATGGTGCTCGCGGTAAGTCGGGCAAGCTCGAAGCAGTGCACGGTGGCGAAGTCTTCAACAGAATCGGAGTACATAGCGGCTTCAGAGGCTTCATCAGAAGCGGTATGGATGAAGAGGTTCATTGTAGAGCTCGGTGTGGTTCCTAGTGCATTGGACCCACTAATCATCTACAGTGACAACATGGGTGCCATCGCCAATGCACAATAACCAAGGTCACACAAGAGGCTGAAGCATATCAAGTTGCGTTATCATTCGATTCGCGAGTACATCGAAGATGGAGAAGTAAAGATTTGCAAAGTACACACTGATCTGAATGTAGCAAATATGTTGACTAAAGCTCTCCCTAGGGCAAAGCATGACCAACACCAGAATGCCATGGGTGTTTACCTTACAATGTAATCTAGATTATTGACTCTAGTGCAAGTGGGAGACTGTTGGAGATATGCCCAAGAGGCAATAATAAAAGTGGTTATTATATATCTTTAAGTTTATGATAAATGTTTATATACCATGCTATAATTGTATTAACCAAAACATTGATACATGTGTGTTATGTAAACAACAATAAGTCCCTAGTAAGCCTCTTAACTAGCTTGTTGATTAATAGATGATTAAGTTTCATAATCATGAACATTGGATGTTATTAATAACAAGGTTATATCATTATATGAATGATGTAATGGACACACCCAATTAAGCGTAGCATAAGATCACGTCATTAAGTTATTTGCTATAAGCTTTCAATACATAGTTACCTAGTCCTTTCGACCATGAGATCATGTAAATCACTTATACCGGAAAGGTACTTTGATTACATCAAACGCCACTCGCGTAAATGGGTGGTTATAAAGGTGGGATTAAGTATCCAGAAAGTATGAGTTGAGGTATATGGATCAACAGTGGGATTTGTCCATCCCGATGACGGATAGATATACTCTGGGCCCTCTCGGTGGAATGTCGTCTAAATAGCTTGCAAGCATATGAATAATTCATAAGAGACCACATACCACGGTACGAGTAAAGAGTACTTGTCAGGAGACGAGGTTGAACAAGGTATAGAGAGATACCGATGATCAAATCTCGGACAAGTAAAATATAGCGTGACAAAGGGAATTGGTATCGTATGTGAATGGTTCATTCGATCACTAAGTCATCGTTGAATATGTGGGAGCCATTATGGATCTCCAGATCTCGCTATTGGTTATTGGTCGGAGAGAGTTCTCAACCATGACTACATAGTTCGCGAACCGTAGGGTGACACACTTAAGGTTTGATGTCGTATAAGTAGAACTTGAATATGGAATGGAGTTCGAAGTATTGTTCGAAGTCTCGGATGGGATCCCGGACATCACGAGAGTTCCGAATGGTCCGGAGAATAAGATTCATATATAGGAAGTCATTTTATAAGCTTGAAAATGATCTGGTGCATTTATGGAAGGTTCTAGAAGGTTCTAGAAAAGTCCGTAAGAAATCACTTTGGAAGGCGGAGTCCCGAAGGGACTCCACCACCCATGGCCGACCAACCCTAGAGGGGGGAGTCCAAGGTGGACTCCACCAAGGGGGCCGGCCACCCCCTCATGGAAGGGTGGGAGTCCCACTTGAGGTGGGAATCCCACCTTGGGTAGGTTTCCCTACACATGGAAGGTTTTGGGTTGGGGTCTTATTCGAAGACTTGTAGTCCAACACTTGGGGGTTCCACCTATATAATGAGGGGCCAAGGGGAGGGGGCCGGCCACCACAACACCACCACCTTGGCCGCACCCCAAGGAGGCCGGCCACCCACTCTCCCCAAACCCTAGCCGCCCCACTCCTCCCCCTCTCCCGCAACGCTTAGCGAAGCTCCGCCGGAGATCTCCATCGCCACCGCCACCACGCCGTCGTGCTGCCGGATTCAAGGAGGAGCTACTACTTCCGTTGCCCGCTGGAACGGGAGAAGGACGTCGTCTTCATCAACATCGAACGTGTGACCGAGTACGGAGGTGCTGCCCGATTGTGGCACCGTCAAGATCTTCTACGCGCTTTTGAAAGCGGCAAGTGATCGTCTACCGCAGCAACAAGAGCCCCATCTTGTAGGCTTTGGAAATCTTCAAGGGTGAGTCTCGTTCATCCCCTCGTTGCTCCCGTCTTCTAGATTGCATCTTGGCTTGGATTGCGTTCTCGCGGTAGGAATTTTATTGTTTTCTATGCAACGAATCCCTACAAAATGACAGAAAAAGGAATTCTAGGGAGCAAATCGCACATGATTCGCTTAATCGAGCTCATGTGCGGTAAGGCAACATAGCACATGTTCTTGAAAGTATAGAGATGGTAACCTAGAGGGGTGAATATGTTCTACAAATTTATTTGAAATCTTCTTGCAATTTTAGGCTTTGCGGAAATATAACTTTGCGTAATGCAAACTTGGTGAAACGACATTTCACCACCTAATTAAGTTTGTTTTTATGTTTAAAGACAACACTCGAATGCTAACCATTTTCTCGAGTCTCGTAGACGTCATGAAAAGAAGCAAATGGAATGGAGGATCCGTGAAATCGTGAAGAAAAGAAAAGGAAAGCCTATCGTTTTTGAAAGCACATGGATCCCATGGAGCAGGAAAGAACCAGAGGGGGGTGAATAGACGATTTAAAACTTCTACAAGATGGGTTTAACTTACGGAATAAAACTGGCATTTAATTTTTCAAGAACATAAACTATATAAACTAAGGTTAAACTATGTGCACGAACAACTTATGCTAAGCAAGACAAGAAACTATGTGATACCAAAATATATAACTTCAAGCACAAAGGCTATCACAAATAAAGTGCCTGAGTAAAGAGACTGGGTATAGGAATAACCAAGGGAACTTGGAGACAGCGTGTATCCCAAAGTTCACTTCCCAAAGGAAGATATTCTCCATTGGAGCGGTGTGGAGGCACAATCCTCCTCAAGCACCACGATGGCTCACCGTAATCTCCCCGCGCTCTTGCACAATGCAATATGCGATGATGCACTAGGGGACCCTTGAGGGTGGTCACTGAACCCGTACAAGCTTGGAGCAATCTTCACAACTTAATTGGAGGCTTCCAAGTAATCCACTTCAAGCTTTAAACCATAATGACTGAGCTCCAAGGCACCACTAAGCCATAAAGCCGTCTAGCATCCAAGTAACCAAGAGGAACAAGCTCCTGCTACAAGCACCCATGAGTAATTAGTTTACGAACGTTCTCTTCACAGATTCTTTGGGGACTCTCAAAACTATGCACCAAACATAATGGCAAGAAAACACGAGGTGATCAAATACTTCTCTCTAAAATTCCACCAAAGCTACAAAAGCTATTAGGGGAATATGAGAGAGAGAAAAAATCCACAAAGAACTCTAAGATCTAGATCCACTAGTTCCCCTCACTTAGAGAGAGTATTGATTGGTGAAAATGTAGGTCTAGATATCCTCTCATTTTGTTCCCTCAAAAAGATTCAAGCAGCATAGGGGGAATGGTGAGCTAGGGCAAGCTGCTCAAGATCAACAATGGAGGATAGATAACGAAATAGCTACCTCCACTTGGGGAAGAAGGGGGCTTTATACAGTACTCTTTAAAATCTAGTCATTGGAGGCAACTTACCCCGGAGTCTCCAGCCTAAGAGGGCTGGAGTCTCCGGCATGTCCTATCAACAACCAAAAGGGTCGGAGTCTCCGACCTGTAAGGATCGAAGTCTCCGGCCTAAAAGGCTCCAATGCAGCAAGGTTAGAGTTTATGGTGTTAATACAAAGTCTTCGGACCCCCGTATTGAGAGCAAGACAGAGTTGGAACTTTGAGAGTCGATGTGGCAGAGTCTTTGTGTGAAGTCTCTAGCATGTGAGGGCCGGATTCTCCAGTCATAGAGACACCCAGTCTGGAGCTCCAAAAACAACTGAATCCAAAACTGCAATATTTTTTTTACATCCGAACTCCAAATAGGATGAAACCAATTTTTGTGGGAATCTTAAGGAACAATGGAGTATATTTTGCCATGAATTTTTAAAGGAATGGTAAAAACTCCAACATCGAAAGCACAAAAAGTTTCCATATAAAATCCGTTCTTGATGAACTAGAGCTTGTCATTAGAATAACTACAAACTCTAACACCTCACAAGGATAAGAACCAAATAAACAACCAAGAAATATGATGTGAAGCATGTAAGGGTCTGAGCTCTCCGAACGATATGATCAAGTTACTCACTGGAGATCCCCTCTTGATAGTGTGACAACCTATCCTATAAATCGGTCTCCCAACTACCAACGTGATATCGGTAAGAAAGAAACCCTATCAATAACAAACATTTTCCTTGCTCATATTCCACTTGAGTTAGCGTGAGTATCTTGACCGTAATAAGATGGAACACCTTTCTTGAGTGTGCTCGCTTGATGAAGTCTCGCAGATTGCTGCCCATACTTCATTATGGGAGAGCCTCTTGTTAGGGATATCTTCACACATCCACGATCACCATATGTGCGGCAAAAGCTTCAAGTATATGATTTATTCTAGATGAGTCATCTTGAACTTGCACTTAATTTCTTTTTTTATTCTTTCTCATTATGTTGATGTCTTGCAGATAGATATGAGAGCTCACTGCATCTTCTTGTTGAAGACATACTTAACATTGGCTCAACTATCACGACAAATCTTTGGATCACTTCTTGATAAATGCCTTGGTCATCACTTCATCTTTATCACCTTCTTCTTGTTTTAACCTCGAAGCCAACATATGGATCAAGCATTGTCTATGGACAAATTGTACAAACATAACTCAATAAAACCACACATGAGGGCTCCATGCACTTTCAGTTTTTTTTGTTGCTTTGGTTTGTAGATAGGCGCATGTGGGAGTCCACATTCTTCGAGAGCGTCATCAGGTTATGTTGGGCAGTTCTGCAGTGTTTGTGCCAGACTATCTGAGAGCACCACATGCAAAAGATAAAGCTCAGATCCAAACGGATTCCTGGGATGCTCGGGAGCATCGATGTCATGCATCGGGGTTGAAAAAAAAATTCTCATTTGCTTGGAAAAGGTTGTACAAGGGTTATATCAGGGAGCGCGGTGTGATACTTGAAGCTGTGGCAGATTATGATCACTGGATTTAGCATGCTTTCTTTGACATGGTAGGGACTCACAATGATATCAACGCGTTGTAGTGTCCTCCGGTGTTAGCAAGATTAGCTGAGGGACATGCTATGGCTGTCAACTATGGGATCAATGACCATGCATACAACATGGGGTGCTGTCTAGCTGATGATATGTATCCACCTTACGCTATATTTGTGAAGAAAATCAATGCCAGGTAGCATGTCAGAAGGATGTTGACCGGACTTTTGGTGTGCTCCAACGATGTTTTTCCATTGTTCGGTACCCTGTTGTTACATGGTTAGAGTCTCAGATGTGGGAGGCGGTGAACTGTTGTGTGACCATGCACAACATGATCATCGAGAGTAAGCGGGAAGAAATAGTGGACGATGACCATCCATTTGATCATCAAGGACATCTTGCCGAATTTGATCAAGTATCGGCCGAGTTTGCTGCTTTGCTCGCCAGGCATCAAGAAACCTGAGATGCATTTGAGGGAGAGGAACTGAAACGCCACATGATTCTTAAATAAGTTAAATTGTAATTTATTTGAATTCTTATATGAATAATTTAATTTGTATGTCTAAATTGTTGCATGAAACTATTTATGTGTTTGAACATTATAATATTTTTTGATTATTGTGTGAAACTATGCAAAATATTGTATTGATTAAAAAAGAAAAAATCAAAAATATTGGGGGCCGATCGTATTCGATTTGGCGGTGTGGAGCGGCCTTCCCTATATCATGGGAGCTAGTGTCGGCGCTCCAATAACATTGTGCCGACAGTGCTATTGGCGCCTATTGGAAACACGTGCGAGTGGAGATGCTCTAAGCTGAGAATTGAGATTCCTCTGACCTAATGCGTGCAATTAACGTAGACTGTATTCTTCTTGATAGTGGCTAAATTTCTTTCAAAACCTGGTAACATATAAAAGATTGAAATGGAATTTTAATTTTTTTTGTTTAAATCTATTTTTTCCATAAAAAAATTTAGAGGACGCGGTTTAGAATGGACGTCCCTCAAACGCGGCGCGAAACGACATCGTCCCTTAAGCGACATATCCATCACTTTTACCGGGCGTCCTTTGGGGAACGCAGCTGAAGATGCTCTAAGTTTGGACGTGCTGTCATTAATTTTAACAAACCATCACTTTCTCCCGTTTCTTATGTATATTCTAGTTTGACAAGCTTCCCAGTAACAGGTAACTACAAGGTAATATCCGAAAACCTAAGCTGATAAGAAGAACCGGCCCTCTGACCGTACAAGTAGATCATAACATATTTCTTGATAGTACATTGGCTAATGGTTAAACTGCTGTTAGGTTGCCGAACAGATGAGCGCACTGAGTACGTACCCAAGCTGTTGCTCCACCGTCCGTCACGCGTCAGCACGCATGATAGCAACTCCGCATCCTCCACGTGTCTTGAGGTCTTCACAATTACTCCGTATATGCTTACGGGTGCGCCAATCAGGAAATGACAGGCAGTCGAGGTCACAAGATATGGACGTGTCACTGCAAGCGGCTGCTTGTTGCTTGAACAGGATGTGCATGGAAATTGCCTGGATCCCTGTGATGGGACATCATTGACAACGTTAGAATCCTTAATTATGTTGGTGTCTGTTTCGTATGTAGGTGCAAGAAGGAAGGAACTCGGACGATCGGCTGCCTGATGCGCGTAATTAAAAGTTCAATATGACAATGATTCATACGTGCAAGCAACTCCATCTAAGAAAGCGCAAAGGTGATCTATAAGCACATTCAACTTCGACCTATGCACGTGTGTTCAAAATTTGATTTTTAGGCAGGAAGTACTATGGTTGATAAGATTGTCTTCCCTTAGCTATTGTATGCCACTAAATAAGGAAAAAATGACATGTTATACAATGAATTATATCTCTTAGCATAAAGATCAATTTGTGGTTCGATTATTAACTAGAAGAACATCATAGATCAAACATGATGTTTGACGCTTTGATGTCTTATATAAAAATAAATAAATAAAAATTTAGTGGGAGTCGACGATTTTGGAAGCTCATCTCTAAACAATTCTAAGGTTAAACGTGGTTGGTCCGGAGCAATTTGAGGATGAGTGACCGACCAGAAAATCCTTCCCGGGTGCGCACGAGTGAGAACAAAGTGCGCAGAAAAAACATGTGTTGATCTATGGTGCTAGTCTAGAGATCCTAGAGAGCTGCCAGAGGTAACGGCCCCGACCGAGGGGTGGTCGGGATGTTACAGAGGTCTTGTCCTTCGCTTGTGCAGCCCTGACAGTGAAGTACTTGTAATGCGCCTACACGAGTTCTGGATGCGCCTGGTCAAACCAAGCCATGGCCACCTCTTCGGACTCATGGGCGCGGAGCTTCTACATAGCCCGGCGGTGTTCTTCTCCTCTTGACGGCACACCGCCCACACGTCGGGGACAAGGAACTCCACCTGCTTTTGGCTCTGCACGCTCGGGGAAGTTCGTCTCGCTGTTTGGCCGGCTGTATCTTCGCGCTGCTACATGCGTCGTCGAAGGCGCCGAGCACACCTGCTGGCCGTCCCACGAGATTTTTGCACCGCAGCGGCCGGACTCCTGCAGACGAACGCCGCGAAAGTCGATCGGTGCAAAAAAAAAAGAATTTACACCATAACTATTTTGCATTATCTAATGGAGGATCCTCTCCTGGTGTCTTTACCTAGTTTCCGGAAACTAGTATCAGAGCTAGGGCTCCATTAGTCGCAATCATCATGAAGAAGAAGCTGTATTGGGCTGAGAAACTCATTCACCTAGACGGCTAGAACGTCGACTTGTTCTTAAGTTGTATTGCACCATTGGCCACCTCGGAGTAATTTACACAAGTTTAATCAACATTCAACGGAAGTGTGCCGTGCAAAGATCTACAACCCAAAGAAAAGAAAGAAAAAAGGACGGAGGAGATGTGGCCTCTCCTGACGGCGCACGGCAGCCGGTGGATCAGCATGACCCTAACTCTGCCTGTGGTGGTTGATGCTGATGTCTCTGACGAAAATGACGGGTGGCTCGGCGCAGGAAATCAGGGTGAGGTCATTTTAGCAGGCTGTCTATCCATCCGTCCGTCCATCGGATCAATCATTAACGAATTCATTACTGCTGTTATTCCGGTGCAGACGCATGCAGTTGCGTGCAGCTCTTAAAAACCCGGCGAGCCGGAGAACAGTCGAGTCAGTGCTTGTACGAGTATTGGAGAGAAGGGACTAGTCGTACCGTATCCGTATGCGTGCGTCTACATGCCGCTGCGCGTCGCCACAGGCCTACTACTATACTAGCTTGGATTGATTGAGATGACAGGACCATTTGCTTTCCATGTGCTGCCAGTTGCTACGCGGCACCAGTACCGAGTCCCTTCTAATTCAAGCCCTTTGGTCACACTCCCTTGCAGTGAGCGGCAGACCTAGAAATTTTTTATAACCGGGGGCATATATCATTTTAGTGGCGCACTTCTTCCATGGATTTTTAGAATTTGGGTTAATGTTTCTTTAAAATATGTACTGCACAAATACGAAGGGAAATTTGAATTTTCCAGTGGACCCTAGCCCCTACTTAGTTGTACTTGGATCCGCCCCTGCTTGCAGCTGCATGGTAGCTGGAGGTGTGACATGGATGTGTAACATCGTACACGAGATGATCCTGAAGGGAAACACATTCTAAAATCTTTATATTTTCTTTTTTGAGAACTTAAATATTTGTATCTTTTACATATCCAGAAACATTTTGGGAGAAAAGGTATACTGTCATATGTAAAAGAACCAAAAAAATGTGTCACAAAAAGTCATCTTGTGGCACCAAAAATCGTCATTTTTTATACTGGTGGCAAAAACTTGTTATTATCAAAATTTTATATGCGCGCATAGAACACGTAGATGTACATCAGAGATATTTTTCTGTCTTTTTGGATATTTCTGTAAATATGTTTTTTCACAATGGAAACATCTAGTCCTACGAACCAAAGTGGATTTTCGGATTCAAAACACGAGCTTCCATGATTGCATGATTGGTCACGAAAGATTAGGATCTACTAACAAGAGCAACATGCTAGAATTTCTCTGGCATTTGTTGAAACTCATGAAACGAATCCTTGGTTCTTCAACGTGGCCCAAACGAAAAAAAAAATAGAAGTAGGAAAGAGAGGATCGATGAGCAATTTTGTTAAATATGCACAATTGTACTTAGCGTTGATAGAGATAAACCCATCTATAAATGCTCAGTTCACTATGTAGCTATCAGATTGATAGATCCTTCACTCTTAGTATAGTATATATAGAAGCCAAATTGCAAAAGCTAGAAATAAGCCCAATCATATAATCCATACTCATCCTAAATAAATTTTTCCATATTTATTTGAGACTTAAATGTGGCTGTTGCTGCCAGGAATGATTGTCGTGTCACTTTCAAGGCAAAATTTATTGTAGAACACCGTTATTTTCTGGCGTTTGCTGAAATACATTGCTCAATTTTGTCTTTGCTAGCTAGGTACTATTATAACTTTGTGGAACATTTAACATAACACACCAGATTGACTCAAAACGAAAAGTTTGGTACTATTATAACATTGTGTGCTATAATAAATTTCCCCCACTTCCAATGAGAGGCTTACACAGATTGTTGTGCACTATTGCACTTAGTGCTTAGTGTTGACATAGATAAACCCATACTGAAACGGCTAGTTCGATGTGAAATCGATGTAGAAGCACCTATGTAGCAATGAGATTGATAAATCCACCAAACATTTGTGAGAAAACAAAAATTTCCATAAAAAAATCAAAATTTGGCCGTGGCTAATTTGGCACAATGGCACTGCTACCAAGGACACCATAGTAAAAGAGAATGAACTGGGAATACTAAGTGTGAATTTTGAGATTAAGAAGAAACAATGCACCTCCTATTCTATACTTGTGCAGCTCCAGCTATGTGTAGAGTTGTGTTGCCAAATCCGTCGGTACTTCTAACCGTTCTAGTAGTTATTTTGGTGGTTCCCAAAACACTTCCACGCTAGCTAAAATGTACAAATTTTTGGCATGTCATCTATATATTGTGCAATTTGGAAGCTTCGTGACATAGCTTTCTTTGAAGAAACAATTGTTAAGTGCCATGTAAATCTAATTTGCTCATCTATTATCAGCAGATCATGTTTCTCTGCGTGGAGGTGCCGATGAACTTGTCAATGTGCGCACGGAAGCTAGAGCTGGCCCTTTTTTTTCGGTTCCTCAGTTAGAAGGTGCATGCCGTGCAACTAATCCCGATGCTGGTTAAGGTGTTGATCCTGATCCCGATCGACTGACGATGCTTCTGATGCTCAAGTCTAACGAAGCTGATGTTCGTCCATTGAAATTGAAGCTTTCCCTTGGTGCCCGATCGCCGCTAGGTTATGTTGGCAACGTATATGTTTGTCAATTTGGGCTTGTTGCTTTTGCCTGAAAAACTTGTACATATATAGCCCGTAAGAGAACGGAGCAACATCTGATATCAAACCGCTCATTTCCCCCTTTCCCCTCTCTCCCTTCTCCCGTCCCCTTGAGAGGCCCTCCTCAGATCCCGGCTCCTCCCTCCCTACTCTCCGGTAGCTTCGCCGGCCAGAGGTGGCGTGAGGGAGGAGGCCGGACTGTATATAGTAGATCTAGTACTAGTTGTGTTTGGGCTATGTCCCAGTTTGGCTTGATGCCGGTGGAGTCTTGGTGGCCGAGGTCTACGGGCGGCGCTCGGCAACTGGGGGTGGTGCTTCTTCTGCTCACGGCGCTCCGGTGGACGGAGCCGAAGGTGACAAGCAGCAACGCTTTGCCCTCCACACAAAATAAGCTCGGTATGTCCCAAGAGCTTCAAGATCTGGAGATTCCTAGCCTTTTTCTTGTCGTCTCGGTGACGAGAAGAAGCTTCGGCGATGGGATCTGGCCGGATCCGTTTGGCTCTGAGCAGGATCGTCCAACGGCGGTGCGAGTCGGGAGCACACACTCGGTGGCATCTCGTCGACGGCCTGATGCCGTCCTGCCGCCGACTTTCATGGCCGAAGGGCGGCCGCTCCGAGCGCTGGCTCCGGCAATCTGCCGGTGCTACCTCTACTACTTCCTACAGGCCAGAGTGTCAGAGGGGAAGATCTTCCTCAACACCGTCAAGGCGTCTGATGTCTACGGGAGCTTCTATTCTTGTAGACAGTGTTGGGCCTCCAAGAGCAGAGGTTTGTAGAACAGCAGCAAGTTTCCCTTAAGTGGATACCCAAGGTTTATCGAACTGAGGGAGGAAGAGGTCAAAGATATCCCTCTCATGCAACCCTGCAACCACAAAGCAAGAAGTCTCTTGTGTCCCCAACACACCTAATAGGTGCACTAGTTCGGCGAAGAGATAGTGAAATACGAGGTGGTATGAATAAGCGAGTAGCAACGGCAATGACACCGAGAAAAGTGCTTTGCCCGAGGACGGTAAACAAGCAGTAGTAATGTAGCAGTAGTAACGCGAGTAAAACGAGTAAACAAGCAGCAACGGCGGTATTTAGGAACAAGGCCTAGGGATTACACTTTCACTAGTGGACACTCTCAACATTGATCACATAACGAACAGATAAATGCATACTCTACACTTTTGTTGGATGATGAACACATTGCGTAGGATTACACGAACCCTCAATGCCGGAGTTAACAAGCTCCACAATAATGCTCATGTTTTAGTAACCTTTAGTGTAAGATAGATCAACAGACTAAACCAAGTACTAGCATAGCATGCACACTTTGTCACCTTCATGCATATGTAGGAGGAATAGATCACATCAATATTATCATAGCAATAGTTAACTTCGCAATCTACAAGAGATCATGATCATAGCATAAACCAAGTACTAACACGGTGCACGCATTGTCACCTTTGCACACATGCAGGAGGAATAAACTACTTTAATAACAAATCACTAGAGTAGCACATAGATAAATTGTGATACAAAACATGTTGCAATCTTAAAGAGATATAAATAAGCACTTCACTACGCCATTCAACATTGAGTAAGTATTCTGTGAAATATGGCCTAAGAGACCCACACGGTGCACACACTGTCACCTTTACACACGTGGGACAAGGAGTCTCCGGAGATCACATAAGTAAAACTCACTTGACTAGCATAATGACATCTAGATTACAAGCATCATCATATGAATCTCAATCATGTAGGGCAGCTCATGAGATTATTGTATTGAAATACATAGGAGAGAGATGAACCACATAGCTACCGGTACAGCCCACGAGCCTCGATGGAGAACTACTCCCTCCTCATGGGAGCGGCAGGCGGTGATGAAGATGGCGATGGAGATGGCGGCGGTGTCGATGGAGAAGCCTTCGGGGGCACTTCCCCGC
>NC_061514.1:151744354-151822728 GCF_022539505.1 Lolium rigidum
TAAGACCTCCACCATAGAATATCCGGGTCGACGACGGGACCCGGGATTCCGCACCACGGGGTGCGCGAGCCCGAAGCTAAGACCTCCCAAGGTGCCACCCCCGGCGGAGGCCTGGTCCGGGACCTCCCCCATCTCGGCTCCATCTCCCCTCGGTGAGAGTCGGACCACGGCCCGCCAGCTGGCCGCTGTCGCGGCATCGTAGCTACGAAAACAAATCATATATGTATACTAATATAAATAAAAAACATGATATTGTGCTAAATAAAAAACTTCACTACTTTTTGTACTAACGCCGCGTTCCACGACCCTGTTTTGGGGGCGCCGGCGGGGCGCCGCAGTGACGGCACCGCCCACGGACTCGGCGCTCCTCCTCGCTCGGCTCCTTTCTCTATTTCGCGACCCTAAGTCTATGTCGCGGCGGCACCGTCACGGACTCGGCACCGCCACGATCTAAGCTCTGTCGGCGCGCGGGGGGCGGCGCCGACACAAATGAATCTATTTTCTAACTTTTCTAACTTTTTCCTAACTAATTTTCTAACTTTTCTCTAACTAATTTTACTAACACTAATTTTTCTAACACACTAACTACACTATTTTTTTTTTCACTTAATTTTACTAACAAACTAACTACACTAATTTTTGTAACACACTAACTACACTATTTTTTTTTTCACTAAATTTTACTAACAAACTAACTACACTAATTTTTCTAACACACTAACTACACTATTTTTTTTTCACTAAATTTTACTAACAAACTAACTACACTAATTTTTCTAACAAACTAACTATACACTATAATCTAACAAATGAAAAAACCGGATCGAGCGAGAGGCTTACCGGCGGAGGGAGAGGGAGCGGTGGACGGCCGCGGGTCGGCGGCGGCGATGGCGGCGGTGGACGGGCGGGGGGAGGCGGGCGCGGCGGAGGCGCGGGCGCGGTGGCGGCGGACGGCGAGGAGGAGTGGCGGCGAGGCGGCGGCCGACGTGCGCGCGCGGAGGCGGAGGCGGGCGCGCGCGGCGGAGGGCGGTGGCGATGCGCTGCGGCGGCGAGGCGGGGCGCGGCGGCGGCGGAGGCGGCGCGGCGGGAGGGCGGCGGCGATGGCGGCGCGGCGGCGGCGCGGCGGCAGCGGCGTGGGCGCGCGGCGAGTTGCGGCGCTCGGGCGGCGTAAGGGCTTCTCCGCGGGATTGATCGCTCGCGGAGACGAAGTCCTTTCTTTTATACTCCCCCTTTGACCCGGTGCGTTTTACAAACCGGGTCCAAAGCCCTTCTGGACCCGGCTTGTAAAACAAACCGGGACTAAAGGCCTTTTTTCTGCAGCGCTTTCGCTGCGACGCGCAAGTGGCCTTTAGACCCGGTTTTTAATACAAACCGGGTCCAAAGGCCAATTTTTTAAAAATTTCATTCCCGCCTTATTTCAAGAAAAAAGCCACCGCACGCTGCCCACGCACCGCCGCACCACCACACGTCACCGCCGTGTAGTGGCCACCGCCGCCACCGCCACCGCCGTGTACGGCCCGCCGGCACCACCGTGTACCGCCCACCACCGCCACCGCCACGCCAGCTACAGTCACCGCCATACGCGGCCACCGCCGTGTACTGCCCACCACCGCCACCGCCACACGCCCTTCCCGTGCCACGTGTCGCAGCCGCTTCCACGTGCCTCGCCCCGCCGCCACCGCCGTGCGAGGTGTGAGATCCCGCTTCCACGTGCCACGCCCGCCGCTTCCGCGCCACCGTCGCCGCCGCTTCCACGCGCCACGCCCGCCGCTTCCCCGCGCCACCGTCGCTTGCCGCGTCGGGCCGTGTATATGCGCCGCGTGCGCGCGGAACCACACGTCGCGTCGCCCGTTCATTCGCCGCCGGGATGCCGCCCGCCGCGTCGCGGCTCGTCCGGCCTCGTGGAGCGTCCGAGCGCGTCGAACGGTAGGTTCTACTGCGAGATGCGGTGCCGGTGGCTTCCGGCTGCCCGGCACGTACAACACCCGAGCTGGCGGCGCGCGCTACGACGCGGCCGCATGGCGATTTCGGCGGCCACGGTGCGACATGAACTTCCCGCACGTCTGGATCCGCTAGAGGAGGCGGAGTTCCTCGCGTCGCAGCGCGTGCTCGCGTCGACGACGAGGACCGTCGCGCCGCACCGCCGGGTGCAGGCCGGACGCATCGCCGAGCACGACGAGGAGTTGATGCGCCGGAGGGCGCGTGCTTCCCAACGACGCCGACAACACCGCCGCTGCCGCTGACCTCCGGGAGCACAACGCAGGTCCAACAGCGCCATCGTCGGGCCGTCGCCGTGTTCGAGCTCGATAACCCGAATACAACTTGGGCCGACAACGACCCTCGGTGGGACGACATTTGGACCGAGACAACCTCCGACGCACGCGGTAGATCGACTAGACTAGTTGTTTATCTATTTTATTGTATTTTCAATAAAGTCGTTGTGGCAGACGCCGATGATGAGAAAAGTTTCCCGCCGGATTACATGTGGAATTAAAGTACGTAACTCCAACTGAAAATTAATTAAGACACACATGGCGCAACGATAGTACTGCGTGCCTAGCTCCTATAGCAATTTCGTGCCTAGCTCAACCGAAAATTAATTAAGATACATGGCCAGATTCGACTCGTTCGAGTCATTCAGTCATACTCGTGCCTAGCCCTATAGTACTCGCCGCCACCGTAGTCGTCGTAGTCGCCGTCATCATCGTCGGCCCGGCATCGGGGTCGCGGTAGTCAAAACCTCGGCGGGAGAGCACGCGTGGTCGGGACCGAGGGTAGCGCGAGGGCGGGGGCCACGGGTGGGCCATGACGCCTGGGAGAGTCCGGTCGCGCCACCACGCAGCCGACGGCCGGCCTCGTTGAAGTTCGAAGGAGGCGGGCCGCCGGTCCTCGTGCACGGCGAGCGCCCTCTCACGCCGATTGATGAAGAAGCTCTCCCAAGTCGGGACGTGAGTCGGGATGCCACCGGGATTCCTCCGCCTGCTCCGGCGTGAGCTCGAAGTAGTAGTGGTTCGTGATGGCCATCTCGCGCGCCACACCTAGAGGGCAGGGAGGACCGGTACCCTCCGACGGCCAAGAACCAGCCGGTAGGGACGCGGTAGCCCGGCGGGCAGGGGTAGTTCGACGCGCAAGCGCCTCCGCCTCCCCGGGAGGGTTAGAGATACGATGGAAGCCATGTGACCTGGTGATGAGGTTTGCGGATATGAGTCTAGATGTGATATGTAAATGGAGGCCAAGCCAACATATATATAGTGAAAAATGGCGGGAGGACGGAGGCGGGAAGCAGTGGAAAGCGCGGAAGAAAAATAGGCGGGAACGCGATGGGCGCCAAAAACCGCTTGGTGGGATAAGGACGTGTGGTAACCTTTAGTCCCGCCGGTGGGTACAACCGGGAGTAAAGATCATTTTTTTGTCATATCTAACAAAAGTGTCGGTGGGATAAAGACGTGTGGTAACCTTTAGTCCCGGGTCGGTGGGTCAACCGGGACGAAAGATCCTTTTTTTGTCATCTAACAAAACTTCCGGTGGGATAAAGACGTGTGGGTAACTCTTCGTCCCGGCCGGTGGGTACAACCGGGACTAAAGATCCTTTTTTTGTCATCTAACAAACCTCGGTGGGATAAGGACGTGTGGGTAACCTTTAGTCCCGATCTGGTGGGCACAACCGGGACTAAAGATGTCGGCAGGATAAGAACGCATGGGTGGACGACCATGCTCGATGAGATAAAGCATGTAGCGCACGACGCCCTGTCGAGTAGAAGCGGTGCTGCTGTGCCTATAAAAGGAGCATCGATACGGCTTGCCAGCGAGATCAACAAGCCAAGCGAGAGATTCATTCCCATGGATTGAAAATCTCCCGTGGCGCAGCTTCCTCGAAGATGTTGTTGGTGCACACGCCCTACGGCATCTTCGGAAGCTGCGCCGGAATTTTTCCCTGCAAGCCCGTGAACGACTACACTTCCTCTAACCGGTGTTGGGGAAAGGGTTGGGAAATCTCCCGTGGCGCAACTTCTCGAAGATGTCGTTGGGCACAAGCCTTACGGCATCTTCGGAAGTTGCTCCTCGGAATTTTTCCTGGCAAGCCCCCGAACGACTACATCTCCTCTAATAGTGTTGGGGAAAGGGTTGGGAAATCTCCCGTGGCGCAGTTCTCGAAGATGTTGTTGGTGCACATGCCCTACGGCATCTTCGGAAACTGCGCCCGGAATTTTTCCGCAAACCCGTGAACGACTACATCTCCTCTATATATATGGTACAAAAAGCCAACCACATCTCCACTTTTCATATCTTACATACGGTTAAATGATTACACAAAAATAAATGGGAAATTGATTGCCATGTTGAGATACTCATTTGTGCCATGGAGCATCTTCATCATTTAATCTTCTTCGGCCTTAACCATGGAGCATCTTCATCCATTTTAACTTGATGCTTGGATCAATGTTCACTGCGAAGGGTGGAATTTCATCAAACTGTTATAATCTTCGGCAGCATGTACCTGTCTTGTCCCCCACTCCCACGCATGTTTCTTTTTTCCGGTAGAAGAACTATGTGGCGCTTTGGCTCAATCGTTTGATGTATTTGTTTCTTTCTGTATTCCCTTTTTCTTGGTTTGCTAGACATATCCTTCTCCACATAGAAAACTCCGGGCCACATCCTTGGCTTTAGGACGCACGGATTCCGCCTCTATACCTCCAAGATTGTTGAGATCCACTGTCGTTGCCACTCCATACAACTTGTCTGCCCGAACCCCGCCTCCCGTTTTGTTGACCCATTTCCGCACCTAAACAAAGGGACCTTAAAAGAAAGGTCCATACTCAAGTTCCCGAGATATCCTCTATGTAACCATATAATATACTGCTATCATTGGGCCTTCATTCATTATTGCATCAAAGCGGACACCACCTTGTTTTGGTTGGTGCTCTTTTTATCTTGGGCGATCGTGTAAAATGTATTCCCATTTATCTCGTGACCCTTGGAAAGTCACTGCCACGCTCGAAGATGGTGTGTCCGGGCCGCCAAGTACAGCCTGATCTTCAATATCTTCGTTATTCAGGAGATGTTTTGCAACCAACCGCCGAAAGTCGACATGTGTTCACGTCTAATCCAATCGTTCGCATCGCCCTGCTCCGGGAGCGTAGAAAGTTCTTGTGGTCACCGATATACGGAGCTACCATGGTGGAACTTTGTAGAACCGTGTAGTGTGCTTGGAGTCAAAGAAATCCGCGTCCCTACATATCATTGATTTCCTTCCTAGCGTGCCTTTTCCACTTAGTCTCCTTCATGCACGCGATTCGAACACCAATCGGCTTAAGGTCGGGGAATAAAGTCAACACGTAGATTCAATGACCTCCTCTGCTCCACAGCCCTTGGAGATGCTTCCTTCCGCTCTAGCACCTGCTATGAACATATTTCTTCAAGACTCCCATGAACCTCTCGAAGGGGAACATATTGTGTAGAAACACAGACCCCCGAGAATGGAAATCTCATCGACTGGGTGAACGAGAGATGTGTCATAATATTGAAGAAGGATGGTGGGAACACCAGCTCAACACTAACGAGACATTGGACCACATCATTACGCAACCTCGGTAGGTAATTACTGGGTTTATTACTAGCCTTTTGAGAAATTGCATTGAGGAATGCACATAGCTTCACAATGGGGCAAGGTCGAACATTTTCCAGAGTGAAGCCCTCAATGCAATCTGGGCACGCGTGTCATTATCACGTGACAGCTCATGAGACTTCGGAGTTACGGAATGTTTTCTTCTCCATATTTATTATTCCCTTTATATTGGAGGAGAAGCCGGACGGGACCTTGATACTACTAAGACATTCAAAAAATATCTCCTTCTCTCGCTTTTTGTAAGAGCGTAGCTGGATAAATGGCCGCCCGCTAACTCTCTCATGTAGATTTTTGGGGTCTTTCCAACGTTGCTGGAATCCTCCCGGTGCTTCGGGTTGTATCTTTTGTCTTCCGCGTGCACGCCCGCGAGTGTCAGCCTAGCGAGGTTCACGCAAAGATTCTTCGTCACGTGCATCACATCGGATTCAGAAGAGCGGACTTCTAAGACTTTCCAATATTCTAGCTCCCAAAAAAATAGATTGCTTCTTCCACATGGGCGCGTGTCCCGGCAAGGCAGCTCATTCGGAACGGCACCGGCCCGGCGAGACCCTTTCCAATATTACATCTAGATCCTTGACCATACCAAATATATCAACACCATCACGATGGGGAGGCTTCCTCCGGTGATCAGCCTCACCGTCGTAATGCTTTCCTTTCTTTCTTACGGGATGGGTAATCCTAAGAAATCGACGATGCCCCCGGTACACGACCTTCTGACCTTTTTCCAAATAATCACCTTCGAGCTCATGTAAACAAGTGTGTGCATGCATTGTATCCCTTGTTTGACTGTCCCGAAATGTTACCAAGAGCAGGCCGGTCATTGATGGTTACGAAAAGCATCGCTCTTAGGTCAAATTCCTCACCGCTTGTGCTCGTCCCACACACGTACACCTCGCTAGGGACCACGAGCTGTAGAAGTTCTTCGACTAATGGCTTCAGGTACACATCAATGTCGTTCCCAGGTTGCTTCGGGCCTTGTATGAGCACTCGGCATCATAATGAACTTCCGCTTCATGCACAGCCAAGGAGGAAGGTTATATATACAAAGAGTCACAGGCCAGTGTGCTATGGCTGCAGCCTCTGCTCTCCAAAAGGATTCATGCCATCCGTACTTAGACCAAACCTTAAGTTCCTTGCATCCTGTGCAAAGGTTTGGGAACTCTCTATCGATTTTTCTCCATTGGGATCCATCGCAGGGTGCCTCAACATCACGTCTTTCTTACGAGTCTCTCTTTGTTGCCATCGCAACAACCTAGCGTGCTCTTTATTCCCGAACAAGCGTTTCAGCGCGTGGTATTATAGGAGCATACCACATAACCTTGGCGGGAACCACTCTTACTTGGGGCGCCGCCCTCAACATCACCAGGGTCATCTCGTCCGATCTTATACCGCAATGCAAGTGCACACCGACATGCATCCAAATTCTCGTACTCACCGCGGTAGAGGATGCGGTCATTAATGCATGCATGTATCTTTTGCACATCTAATCCTAGAGGGCGAGACAATCTTCTTCGCTTCGTACGTACCGGCGGGCAATTGTTACCCCTTGGAAGCTTCCTCTTAATTATTGTCGGCAACTTTCCAAATCCTGAGTCGTTGACACCGTTCTCCGCCTTCCATTGCAACAATTCCGATTGTGCGCCTAGCTTTTTATGGCCATCTTCGCAAGTTGGGTATAACAATTTGTTGTGATCTTCTATCATCTTGTCGAAGGCCAACCTTTCCTTTTCAGTTTACATTCTCTCCTTGCATCGCGCAATGGCCCGGCCAAGATCATCATCGCTCGAGGCTCATCTCGGTGCCTCTTGATCTTCTACTTCATTGTCTTCATTGCCTTCTGGCAGTATCATCGTATTCGGGGAAATTGGGATAACCGAGTCATCATCCTCTTCCTCTTCTTCATTGTCTTCCATCATAACCCCTCTTTCTCCGTGCTTGGTCCAACAATAGTAGCTCGGGCATGAAACCGGATCGCGAAGGTGGCTATGAATGAGACTCGAGCGAACGTAATTTACGGTATTCTTGCAGTCCACACATGGACAATACATGAAGCCACCATGTTTGTTTGCCTCCGCCACGGCCATAAAATTATCCAGCCCGCAAGGGAACTCGTCAAACGCGTCGGTCAATGTACATCCATTGCCGATTCATCCGCATGATATAATTTAAGCTGATCAAAACCATTACGTAACATCACGATGTATATATACACATGCATTTTATCAATTGCGTATGAAAAGGATAAAGTTGTTAACCTCGATGAAGAAGAAAAAAGCAAGTTAAGTGTGGCTTGATTTGTGTAAACTCAAGTGGCAAATCCTCTTAAGCATTTCATCGAACACCTCTGTGCATGTGAAGCAGCGAGGAGAGCAATACACCCTCTTGTGAAGATAGTGCAAAAATGGCCAGGTGTGAGCATCACACTTGGGCGGAGGGGCAAGGTTATATAGCCGAGAGGGGGGTCTTTGGACCCGGTTTGTCATGCAACTGCCGGGACTACAGGGTTCCCGAAGCTGACACGGCCTGCCGCGCGCCTGCGGGTGGACTCTTTGGACCCGGCTTGTATGACAAACCGGGTCCGAAGACGCTACGTGGACGGGCGCCGGCAGGTGGGGTCGTCCCGGGCGAGAACGAGCACCGGGTCCAATGGGGGCATTGGACCCGGTTTGGTCTAGCAGTACAGGTCATTGCTTGGGACCAAAGGCCACTAGTGGACACTCTCAACATTGATCACATAACAGAACAGATAAATGCATACTCTACACTTTTGTTGGATGATGAACACATTGCGTAGGATTACACGAACCCTCAATGCCGGAGTTAACAAGCTCCACAATAATGCTCATGTTTTAGTAACCTTTAGTGTAAGATAGATCAACAGACTAAACCAAGTACTAGCATAGCATGCACACTTGTCACCTTCATGCATATGTAGGAGGAATAGATCACATCAATATTATCATAGCAATAGTTAACTTCGCAATCTACAAGAGATCATGATCATAGCATAAACCAAGTACTAACACGGTGCACGCACTGTCACCTTTGCACACATGCGAGGAGGAATAAACTACTTTAATAACACATCACTAGAGTAGCACATAGATAAATTGTGATACAAAACATGTTGCAATCTTAAAGAGATATAAATAAGCACCTCACTATGCCATTCAACATTGAGTAAGTATTCTGTGAAATCTAGCCTAAGAGACCCACACGGTGCACACACTGTCACCTTTACACACGTGGGACAAGGAGTCTCCGGAGATCACATAAGTAAAACTCACTTGACTAGCATAATGACATCTAGATTACAAGCATCATCATATGAATCTCAATCATGTAAGGCAGCTCATGAGATTATTGTATTGAAGTACATAGGAGAGAGATGAACCACATAGCTACCGGTACAGCCCCGAGCCTCGATGGAGAACTACTCCCTCCTCATGGGAGCAGCAGCGGTGATGAAGATGGCGGTGGAGATGGCAGCGGTGTCGATGGAGAAGCCTTCCGGGGCACTTCCCCGCTCCGGCAGGGTGCCGGAACAGAGACTCCTGTCCCCCGGATCTTGGCTTCGCGATGGCGGCGGCTCCGGAAGGTTTTCCGTATCGTGGTTCTTCGCCTCGGGGTTTTCGATCCGGGGGCTTTATATAGGCGAAGAGGCGGCGCAGGAGGGCTCGACGGGGGGCCACACCATAGGGCGGCGCGGCCCCTCTCGGCCGCGCCGGCCTAGGGTTTGGTGGCCCTGTGGCCCCCTCCGACCTCTCGGTGTGTTCCGGATGCTTCCGGGGATTCTAAGATCTTTGGCGTTGATTTCGTCCAATTCCGAGAATATTTCGTTACTAGGATTTCCGAAACCAAAAACAGCAGAAAACGAGAACTGGCACTTCGGCATCTTGTTAATAGGTTAGTTCCAGAAAATGCACGAATATGACATAAAGTGTGCATAAAACATGTAGATAACATCAATAATGTGGCATGGAACACAAGAAATTATCGATACGTCGGAGACGTATCAGCATCCCCAAGCTTAGTTCTGCTCGTCCCGAGCGAGTAAAACGATAACAAAGATAATTTACGGAGTGACATGCCATCATAAACTTGATCATACTATTTGTAAAGCATATGTAGTGAATGCAGCGATCAAAACAATGTATATGACATGGGTAAACAACTGAATCATAAAGCAAAGACTTTTCATGAATAACACTTCAAGACAAGCATCAATAAGTCTTGCATAAGAGTTAACTCATAAAGCAATAATTCAAAGTAAAGGTATTGAAGCAACACAAAAGAAGATTAAGTTTCAGCGGTTGCTTTCAACTTATAACATGTATATCTCATGGATAATTGTCAATGCAAAGCAATATAACAAATGCAATATGCAAATATGTAAGAATCAATGCACAGTTCACACAAGTGTTTGCTTCTTGAGATGGAGAGAAATAGGTGAACCGACTCAACAATGAAAGTAAAAGAATGGTCCTTCAAAGAGGAAAGCATCGATTGCTATATTTGTGCTAGAGCTTTTATTTTGAAAACATAAAGAGAGCATAAAAATAAAGTTTTGAGAGGTGTATGTTGTTGTCAACGAATGGTAGCGGGTACTCTAACTACCTCATCAACCGGACTTTCAAGAGCGGCTCCCATGAAGGACGTTATCTCTACCAGCAAGGTAGATCATCCCTCTTCTCTTTTGTTTACACATGTACTTTAGTTTAGTTTTTCTTTATTTATGGATGACACTCCTCCCAACCTTTTGCTTACACAAGCCATGGCTAACCGAATCCTCGGGTGCCTTCCAACAATCACATACCATGAAGGAGTGTCTATTTGCAAAATTAAGTTGCTTACCGATGAATCGAGCAAAACATGTGAAGAGAATTATTAATGCAAGTTAATTAATCGGGCTGGGAACCCCATTGCCAGCTCTTTTTGCAAAATTATTGGATAAGCGGATGTTCCACTAGTCCATTGTGAAAGTCACGTCGAAGTAAATGACAAGATCGAAAGATAAAACACCACATACTTCCTCATGAGCTATAAAACATTGACACAAATCAGAGGTGATAAATTTTGAATTATTTAAAGGTAGCACTCAAGCAATTTACTTTGGAATGGCGAGAAATACCATGTAGTAGGTAGGTATGGTGGACACAAATGGCATGGTGTTGTTTGGCTCAAGGTTTTGGATGCATGAGAAGTATTCCCTCTCGATACAAGGTTTAGGCTAGCAAGGTTGTTTGAAGCAAGCACAAGTATGAACTAGTACAGCAAAACTCACATAAAGGACATATTACAAGCATTATAAGACTATACATCGTCTTCCTTGTCGTTCAAACACCTTACTAGAAATTATCTAGACTTTAGAGAGACCAATTATGCAAACCAAATTTTAGCATGCTCTATGTATTCTTCACTAATAGGTGCAAAGTATATGATGCAAGAGCTTAAACATGAGCACAACAATTGCCAAGTATCACATTACCCAAGACATTATAGCAATTACTACATGTATCATTTTCCAATTCCAACCATATAACAATTTAACGAAGAGGAAACTTCGCCATGAATATTATGAGCTAAGAACACATGTGTTCATATGAACCAGCGGAGCGTGTCTCTCTCCCACACAAGGATGAACTTATTCAAACAAAGGCAAAAACAAAAACAAACAGACGCTCCAAGTAAAGCACATAAGATGTGACCGAATAAAAATATAGTTTCAAGAGAAGGAACCTGATAATTTATCGATGAAGAAGGGGATGCCTTGGGCATCCCCAAGCTTAGACGCTTGAGTCTTCTTGATATATGCAGGGATGAACCACCGGGGCATCCCCAAGCTTAGACTTATCACTCTTCTTGATCGTAGTATATCATCCTCCTCTCTTGACCCTTGAAAACTTCCTCCACACCAAACTCGAAACAACTCATTAGAGGGTTAGTGGACAATAAAAATTAACATGTTCAGAGGTGACACAATCATTCTTAACACTTCTGGACATTGCATAAAGCTACTGGACATTAATGGATCAAAGAGATTCATCCAACATAGCAAAAGAGGCAATGCGAAATAAAAGGCAGAATCTGTCAAAACAGAACAGTCCGTAAAGATGGATTTTATTAGGCCACCAGACTTGCTCAAATGAAAATGCTCAAATTGAATGAAAGTTGCGTACATATCTGAGGATCACTCACGTAAATTGGCATAATTTTCTGAGTTACCTACAGAGAATTAGACCCAGATTCGTGACAGCAAAGAAATCTGTTTCTGCGCAGTAATCCAAATCTAGTACTTACTTTACTATCAAAGACTTTACTTGGCACAACAAAACACAAAACTAAGATAAGGAGAGGTTGCTACAGTAGTAAACAACTTCCAAGACACAAATATAAAACAAAGTACTGTAGCAAAATAACACATGGGTTATCTTCCAAGAAGTTCTTTCTTTTTAGCCATTAAGATGGGCTCAGCAGTTTTAATGATGCACTCGCAAGAAATAGTATTAGAAGCAAAAGAGAGCATCAAGAGGCAATTTCAAAACACATTTAAGTCTAACATGCTTCCTATGCATAGGAATCTTGTAAATAAACAAGTTCATGAGGAGCAAAGTAACAAGCATAGGAAGATAAAACAAGTATAGCTTCAAAAATTTCAGCACATAGAGAGGTGTTTTAATAACATGAAAATTTCTACAACCATATTTTCCTCTCTCATAATAACTTTCAGTAGCAACATGAGCAAACTCAACAATATAACTATCACATAAAGCATTCTTATCATGAGTCTCATGCATAAAATTATTACTCTCCACATAAGCATAATCAATTTTATTAGTTGTAGTGGGAGCAAATTCAACAAAGTAGCTATCATTATTATTCTCATCAAGTGTAGGAGGCATAGTATAATCACAACAAAATTTACTCTCCATAGTAGGTGGCATCAAAAGACCACTATCATTATCATCACAAATAGGAGGCAAAGTATCATCAAAGAAAATTTTCTCCTCAATGCTTGGGGGACTAAAAAGATCATGAAAACCAGCTTCCCCAAGCTTAGAACTTTCTACATTATTATCAACAATGGTATTCGAAACGTTCATACTAATATTACTACCAGCATGCAAATAAGATTTCATAGGTTTTTTAATTTTCGCATCAAACAATCCATGTTTTAAATCAGGAAATAGAATAAGAAGCTCACTCTTGTACATTATGCCAAACTAGTGTAAACAAGAAACAACAAGATGCAATTGCAGGATCTAAAGGAAATAGCTTCGAGCACACACACGACGGCGCCAGTAAAAATACTTTACCCGAGACCGTAGTATGAGAGCCTTTTACCTTTCCTCCCCGGCAACGGCGCCGTGAAAAGTGCTTGATGTCTACGGGAGCTTCTATTCTTGTAGACGAGTGTTGGGCCTCCAAGAGCAGAGGTTTGTAGAACAGCGAGCAAGTTTCCCTTAAGTGGATACCCAAGGTTTATCGAACTCGTGGAGGAAGAGGTCAAAGATATCCCTCTCATGCAACCCCGCAACCACAAAGCAAGAAGTCTCTTGTGTCCCCAACACACCTAATAGGTGCACTAGTTCGGCGAAGAGATAGTGAAATACAGGTGGTATGAATAAGCAGTAGCAACGGCAATGACACCAGAAAAGTGCTTTGCCCAGGACAGTAAACAAGCAGTAGTAATGTAGCAGTAGTAACGCAGTAAAACAGTAAACAAGCAGCAATAGCAGTATTTAGGAACAAGGCCTAGGGATTACACTTTCACTAGTGGACACTCTCAACATTGATCACATAACGGAATAGATAAATGCATACTCTACACTTTTGTTGGATGATGAACACATTGCGTAGGATTACACGAACCCTCAATGCCGGAGTTAACAAGCTCCACAATAATGCTCATGTTTTAGTAACCTTTAGTGTAAGATAGATCAACAGACTAAACCAAGTACTAGCATAGCATGCACACTCGTCACCTTCATGCATATGTAGGAGGAATAGATCACATCAATATTATCATAGCAATAGTTAACTTCGCAATCTACAAGAGATCATGATCATAGCATAAACCAAGTACTAACACGGTGCACGCACTCGTCACCTTTGCACACATGCAGGGAGGAATAAACTACTTTAATAACAAATCACTAGAGTAGCACATAGATAAATTGTGATACAAAACATGTTGCAATCTTAAAGAGATATAAATAAGCACTTCACTACGCCATTCAACATTGAGTAAGTATTCCGTGAAATATGGCCTAAGAGACCCACACGGTGCACACACTCGTCACCTTTACACACGTGGGACAAGGAGTCTCCTGGAGATCACATAAGTAAAACTCACTTGACTAGCATAATGACATCTAGATTACAAGCATCATCATATGAATCTCAATCATGTAGGGCAGCTCATGAGATTATTGTATTGAAATACATAGGAGAGAGATGAACCACATAGCTACCGATACAGCCCCGAGCCTCGATGGAGAACTACTCCCTCCTCATGGGAGCAGCGAGCGGTGATGAAGATGGCGATGGAGATGGCAGCGGTGTCGATGGAGAAGCCTTCCGGGGGCACTTCCCCGCTCCGGCAGGGTGCCGGAACGAGACTCCTGTCCCCCGGATCTTGGCTTCGCGATGGCGGCGGCTCGGAAGGTTTTCCGTATCGTGGTTCTTCGCCTCGTGGTTTTCGATCCAGGGGCTTTATATAGGCGAAGAGGCGGCGCAGAGGGCCGACAGGGGGCCACACCATAGGGCGGCGCGGCCCCCTCCGGCCGCGCCGGCCTAGGGTTTGGTGGCCCCGTGGCCCCCTCCGACCTCTCCGGTGTGTTCCGGATGCTTCCGGGGATTCTAAGATCTTTGGCGTTGATTTCGTCCGATTCCGAGAATATTTCGTTACTAGGATTTCTGAAACCAAAAACAAGCAGAAACGGAACCGGTACTTCGGCATCTTGTTAATAGGTTAGTTCCAGAAAATGCACGAATATGACATAAAGTGTGCATAAAACATGTAGATAACATCAATAATGTGGCATGGAACACAAGAAATTATCGATACGTCGGAGACGTATCTGCGTCCATCACCTGCACTGTCCCAAGTGGTTTCGTCCCCGGAGACGGCGTGGGTGGCCATGGCGGTGAGCTGTTCATCAACATCGGTGGAGAAGGACTCGATGGCGTTTCCAGTTTTCTTTTTAGGGTCCTTTTTGAAAAACTAGAGGGTGCTTGTGTAATTTTCTTACTCCTGGAGTCCCTCTGTGTAATTTGTAACCACACCGCTCTGAATTAATGCAGTTACTGGGGCCTTCTAGGCCCATCCTGTGTTCAAAAAAAAAATAGCCCCGTAAAATTCTCCCTTCCAAAACCTGTTTAAGTCTGGTTCACTTACCCTAGGCGTTGGCGGCATTTTAATTTCTTTTTTTTTAATCTTTTTTTGTACATTTAGATGTTGTCCGTCTGTTGTTTCTGTTATTCTGGGTAATGGAAATCGATCCCCCGCGGAGGGTCGTGTGGAAAAAAAGAGAGAGAATGGTTTCAACCTTTATATCACACTCTTCTTTGAACAGTGAAAGCTTCCATGGAACGAGGAAAATACATACATATTCGAAAGCAGGGGAGGCAACATGGGTGGAATCTAACCATTTTCCATAAACGAAAATTAATGAAACGCTGGTCATCATCTCTGCACACACTTAGGCCTGCTCTCTCTCCACATTGGGCGCTCGAGATTCTTCAAAACCCAAAGGCCACAAACGCTACACGTTACTCAGGCAGTGTCGCAGCAGGTGCACGTAGCAAAATCTCATGCCAATCTCTGACACCACCACATCTTATCCGGAACCGGTGGATGGGGACACCGGCGCGCCCGGACCGAGCCGGCCACCCTCCCCCGGTCGGACCGCCCGAACCGGACCGAACCGGGCTCGGACAGCCCCCATTATTACCCGGTTCACCTCGCGTGTCTCCGTGCGATGCGAGTCCCAAGTATTTCCTACTGAAGAGAGCTCGCTCGCCTGCCCCCTCCTCCCCAACCTCCCACACCGCAGCGACTTCCTCCCCGAGCTAGCTCCCGCTCCGCCGTCGCATTCGCCGCGCCATCCCCGCCGGTTCCCCCGGGCCTTCCCCTCGCCGCGGCCTCCCCACAGCTCGCCCCCCCTCCGCTCGCCGCTTCCCCGGCTCCTCCCGCCGAATTCCTCCGTCTCCCCCCCCACTCCGGCGGCTACTGCTGCGCGCTCCTTCCCCGGGCCGCCGCGCCGCGCGATCATTGCCGGACGAGAGGTTCCTCCGGGTGCGGAGCCTTGAGTGTTCGCGTTCGCGGCGCGTTTATGGGTTAGATCTGGCGGTCTCGGCGCCGCGGATCTGAACTGCTGCTGCTGGTAGGCTGCATTTTTTTCTCTCTCACGCGCTATCATCTACTATTTCCGTTTTCGTGCAAGTTCCCCGGGCTGGCAAGCGCCTCAACGGTCGCTGATCTATGCAGGTTTCGGGGGCGCTGGAATCGGGCCGGCAGGTCGCCATCCGCCCGCCTCGTTTCGGCCGGTCTCCATTCTGGGTGGCCTTGGGGCTCGCATGCCTAAATACGGTAATGGATGGCTGGCGGACGCAGTAACTGCTGCTGCTAATACTACCTCTAGAAGCCGCAGATCTGGAACTGGAAGCCATTTGCGCAACACTTGCTTTACTTGCTAGTGTCTCCTCGGCAAATCTGGCAGCGGTCGTGATCTGCCCACCCGAGCACTAGCTTCTTCTCTCTGCCGATCCTCTGACCTTTCTTGGGTAGCATCTTCGATAACCTGGAGACCACAACGAAGCAGATCCCGCCCGGCAGCAGCAAGACGGTCCTCCGGGGGGAAGGCGCCATGACCTACTTCCCGGAGGAGGTGGTGGAGCACATATTCAGCTTCCTGCCCGCGCAGCGCGACCGCAACGCCGTCTCGCTCGTCTGCAGGGTGTGGTACGAGGTCGAGCGGCTCAGCCGCCGCGACGTCTTCGTGGGCAACTGCTACGCCGTGCGCCCCGAGCGCGTGGTGGGGCGGTTCCCCAACGTGCGGGCGCTCTCGGTCAAGGGGAAGCCGCACTTCGCCGACTTCAACCTCGTGCCGCCTGACTGGGGCGGCTACGCCGGGCCGTGGATCGAGGCGGCCGCCAGGGGCTGCGTCGGCCTCCAGGAGCTGCGCATGAAGCGGATGGTGGTGTCCGACGAGAGCCTTGAGCTGCTTGCCAAGTCGTTCCCACGGTTCAGGGCCCTCATCCTTGTCAGCTGCGAGGGGTTCAGCACCGATGGGCTAGCGGCTATTGCAAGCCACTGCAAGTGAGTGCACCTCAAATCTCATTAGTTCATCAACGCATCTTGTTTTCTGAACCGTGGCTCTGCAGTTTGTACATACATCTACATGCTATGGCTTAATTCAAATATGAAATGCCTTTGGTGCTCTTTTCTAACTCGCTATGAGGCTTCTTGCTTCGGTGCTGGCTGTCATTATTCGTTTGAAGCCTATATCCAGAAAGAATGTGTTCCTTTGCTCTGTGCATCTAGAGTAGATTGGATGGATTTTGATTTGTTCAACAGTTTTTTATTTGCATTTCTTAGTTACGAACTATCACAAATCACAATTTTAGTCTTTCATGATCTGAATGATACACTTGCATCCCATGTCCTGAATTTATTTTCCTCATGTTTTGCTCAACCTTCGTGTTACCTGCTGTCTTATAAACCTTTCTAGTACCTTTTCCTGTTATTGTTAGATTCATGTACCATGCTAATTATGTTTTAATTAGCTCGTTAGATGTTACACTTCATCAGTTGTTTCCATCTATAATTCCTTTGCCATGATGAATTGGTATTGTCTCATGCATTTTGTTTTTGCCAATTTTGCACTTACCTACTTGCTACGGCAGGCTGCAAATTATGTTAAATGGATAATTAATGTATAATTATTTGAATTTTGATCATGACAATAGCGTACTTTTGTTAGCTGTTACATCCATGTAATGCCGTCAATGCACTGACATTGTTTTATATATTGTTATCTGGTCTAGGCTCCTGAGGGAGTTAGATTTGCAGGAAAATGAAGTGGACGATAGAGGGCCAAGGTGGCTCTCCTGCTTCCCTGATTCCTGCACATCCCTTGCCTCCCTGAATTTTGCCTGTATCAAAGGGGAGGTTAATGCTGGTGCATTGGAGCGACTTGTTGCTAGGTCCCCAAATCTTCGAAGTTTGAGGTTGAATCGGTCTGTATCAGTAGATACACTCTCGAAGATATTAATGCGCACCCCTAATTTAGAGGACCTAGGAACTGGGAACTTGACAGAGGATTTCCAGACTGAATCCTATCAAAGGCTGACTGTTGCATTGGAGAAATGCAAAATGTTGAAGAGTTTGTCGGGCTTTTGGGATGCCTCCCCTTTGTGCGTTCCATGCATTTATCCTGTGTGTGCGCAACTAACAGGTTTAAACTTGAGCTATGCTCCTACTCTTGAATCTTCTGATCTCACCAAAATGATCAGTCACTGTGTGAAGCTCCAGCGTCTTTGGGTGAGTTTCCTTGGCTGCTGCGCTCAGCTTACTATGTTTTATGCTTTGATTAGAACAATTCAGTGTAGGTTTTGAGCCTTTATCCTCTGTATTGTAGGTACTGGATTGCATTGCAGATAAGGGCTTGCAGGTGGTGGCCTCCACTTGCAAGGATTTACAAGAACTTAGGGTATTCCCATCAGAGTTCTATATTGCTGGGTATTCCCCAGTGACAGAAGAGGGACTTGTTGCAATATCCGTGGGTTGTCCAAAATTGAGCTCATTGCTGTATTTCTGCCATCAGATGACCAATGCTGCACTAATTACGATAGCTAAGAACTGCCCAAATTTCACGCGGTTCAGACTCTGTATTCTTGAGCCCGGGAAGCCTGATGCCATGACAAATCAACCATTAGATGAAGGTTTTGGTGCTATTGTTCGTGAATGTGAAGGGCTGAGGCGGCTATCGATATCGGGTCTTCTCACCGACAAGGTTTTCATGCATATTGGAAGACATGCAAAACAGCTTGAGATGCTTTCAATAGCATTTGCCGGAGATAGTGATGTGGGAATGATGCATGTTATGGAAGGATGCAAGAATCTGAGGAAGCTGGAGATTAGAGATAGCCCGTTTGGTGACGCTGCACTCTTGGGGAATGTTGCCAAGTATGAGACAATGCGATCCCTTTGGATGTCATCGTGCACTGTCACAGAAAAGGGGTGCCAAGTCCTTGCGTCGAAGATGCCAATGCTCAATGTGGAGGTCATAAATGAGGTAGATGAAAGCAGTGAAATGGATGAGAGCCATGGAGGACTCCCCAAAGTGCACAAACTATATGTGTACCGCACAATTGCTGGGGCAAGGGATGATGCACCAGATTTTGTTAAAATCCTATAGTGCAAGCTGGTATCTTCTTGTTGTAAAAGGTAATCCTTGTCAAGCTACCCGCTCTTTTCATTTAGGAGGAGTATCCTATTTATTTGAAAAATCTTACTGGTACTCTTGTAGGTTCTACAACTAAATCGTTTCAATTTGCATCGCTTTTGTTTCTCCTTGGCCCATTTGATCTTGTAACCATTTAATATGTTATTGTAGCTCATTGTGTCAAATGTGATACTATCTTAGTTTGAAATCAACTTTGGGTAATCTGTTTCCTAGTTTTGTGATCTCGTAATGGCAGATGTCATTGTAACTAAAAGATAATATGTGAGAAGATTCTGCTATGTTTAATTTAAACAAAAGAATGATTTCTCAAAAGGTCTGAATTGATAGTAGTACTTGAAAATGATGTTTGAACCAACTTTGAGTACTCGTTTTGTTCTCCCCCACCAGTAGTGCTAGCATTTGTCATGCTCATGCATACCATTTTCCTTTTCGCATATGGTGATATGGAGCAGCAGAGTAGTGTGGTTGATGATATGATCCGCATCTGACCACATCCCTATACTCGATCACTTTTACAGATGGTCGGCGGAATCGGGCAAGAGCTGGGCCGCTGCGACAGTATCAAGCCCTCCGGCTGTCTCCCTCAGCTCCCCTCCCCTTTGCAGGGCAGGGCAGGGCCAGGAAAAGCCACGTCGGTGGGCGCCTTATCCTGGAGCATCTCTGTCCATCATTCCCTTTTAGCGTCTGGTCATATGGCCATCGCCTTTATCCTGTGCCATTTTCTTACGAGGACCACCAACCAACCAATCAAACCTTTGTTTCTTTCTTTTTCGCCTCTTCTCTCTCTCTTTGTACTCCGTAGCAGTACCTATCTCCTCCATTTGCTTTTGACATTGACACAGTAGATTGTGCTGCTGCTGTTGCTCTTGTTGTAATGTTTATTATTTGAACCTGATCGGAAGAAACATTTCGGGGACGATGGCTACGTTTCTGGCTCCCGTGAAATCATGACCGGAAATAATTTGTCCTCGTTTTTTTCCTTGTGCTGTGATGGTTGTATTGTATTGCCGACACTGTCCTGGTTTTTGTGTGGACGAGAAACCAGCGAAATCACGCTAAATCTTGCCCTGTCAATACGACTCGATTGAATCGTCGAATAGGTTCACGATGTTACCTGGCTGTCCTGTTCGGACCACGACTCCAGCACACGCTCGATGCTAGCGACATGGGTGGCTTGTATGCCCTGCCGTACGCGTCGGCGGACGCACATTGCGATACCGCGGTTTGGCTGGTGGGCAGGATACGCACCGCACACGACGAGTACTACGTAGCAAGTAGCAAAACCTTTCCTTTGGTGCGAATGGAACAGGGACAAGATGCGCCGCGGCCGTCCCACTCGGCCGTGTCAGGCGTGCCGTTCGCCTGAGCCGTCGTGATCTGCGTCAGGTGTCGCACGAGCGCGCACTCACTCTGCACTGCACCCTGCGGCTACGTGGTTTCTGAGCCCATGTCAGACTTGTCCACTTCTTGGACAAATACGTGTGAGCGCTGCCTGTTGTCGTTTCAGAATTCTGTGGTTTACTATGTACCATGGGCCTGTTTCAGAACAAGGTGGAAGATTTTTTTTTTTTTTTTGCACAGAAATGGGGTCAAAAGACCCGGTGGAGCATTTATATTAACACACGTGGCAGATACATCTTACAGAAAAGCCCCTTAGCATCTACTGCCCTGAAAAACCTAGAATTTGAAGAAGAGGCCTTCCACTTTGCACAAAACACCCTGACTAAAAAGAAGGAAAAGCAATCAAGTCCAGGTGCTCCGCCGCCACCCATCGCCGGCGGACTCAAGGCGTCGCCGCCGAGTCCCGAGCACCGGACGCTCGAATACTCTTGTCCGGCGCGAAGATCAGGCCCCTGGCTACCACTTGAGAGTCGGGGACGTACCACTTGACTCCCCCGCGGCGTCGAGCTCCAGCAGCCGACCAAGAGGGCCTCCTCCATGGAGGTTGCAGATGGGCCGCCACTACGGCCCAGAACAAGGTGGAAGATAAACAAAAATTTAATTCGGCTTCCGGATGCATATACCCCCCTACCAAAAATTATATTCCATAGTGTCATAAAATTTTGATAAAAAAAATCTATATATACATTTTCATAATATATGTGTGTTCCTCAAGTTTCATGAAAAAAAATATTTTGTATGATCTATATTGAAAAGAGAAAATTTATCTAGTGAAAACCATTATTTTTAGCTCTGCATTTTGTCCTTTTACACACATCACATTATAAGTTGATTTTTTTATGAAACGGTTTTATGAGCGAATAGCATGTGAAGATGCACGTACGAATTTTTGTTTCAATTTTTTAAAATTTAAAATGTGTGTAAGAGACATTTCAAAATATAGGGAGCATATGCTCCCATGTTCCAAAACACCACTCCCATTAATTAAGGCTTACAGTGTTAACCTACCATAAGACATCATGCGTCAGCTCTCCCGATCTTTCTCAAAGCTAGATGCAGAAGATCGCCAATGATGTTCTTGAATTCACTAGAATCACAGTGATCTCTCTTCAGTTGTACAACCACCGCAAGAGGTAGAGAATGAAGTGGAACCAGATATGCAAGATTAGACAACAAGGAGACGTCATATGGTGTTTGGACATCACGTTAATTATGACAGATGATGAGGAGAAGTTGAGGCAACACCTTATGGTAAGATAGCATCACACTGTTTTTTGTTTCACTTCTTTGTAGCCTACATATTAATCTACACTAACACACTTCCTTCTCGATATTAGGCGTACCCGAAGCTTGGTGACTTGCTGAATAAGCCTATGGTGAACTATGCTCAAACGAAGACGATATTCAGGCTCAAGTACGTTTATCCCGACGAAGTCTTTAATCCAAGCTTGTTGATCAAGGTTGTATACTACCTTGCGGTAAGGTGGCGTCTATGCTAAGATGGCACTAACTTGTCGGAGAGCTAGCGTAGGACCTGCCTACACAGACACTATGCTTAGTGATACTGCTTTGCTGCTCGTCTGCTATCAATGGTGGTCATGATCTGGTGATGATGCCATGTATATTTTGGGAGGTGGTGTGATATTCCTCCATTAGTTAGAACTTACTAAAACTAGTCCCTAGTCTGTAATATTGTTGGAGGTGGAATACATCAACCCCTCTGCTGTTGAATTGGGATACATCACGAGCTATTGGTGCCTAACTTGTGGTGCATCACTTAGGATAAGTTCGGGCGGTGATACGTATTACCACTTCTTTTGACGAACTGGTTACCTTTGATATTCAGTGATGAGTGGTTGTAACTTCACCACTTCAATAGTCCAATGTAATAGGTAACCATATGCAGCTAGCTTCACGTGTGCAATCAAACACCTAATTTTTTTTTTTGAAACGAGGGCAAAAGCTTTGCCCTAATCTATTAATTAAGAAGAGTTTTACAAAAAGGAACCCGGATTACATCCAAGGCGTTACTCTCCCGGCATGACATTGCCCGAATGCTTGGCACCGGCCAAAACCCATAATCTAGCCTCGGTTTTGATTCTCTCTATAACTACTTGTACGGGCGCATGCTTGTTACGGAAAATCCTAGCATTGCGCTCATTCCAAATCTCCCAAGTGATAAGGAGCGTGAGAGAGGAAACCGCCTTCCTACAAGGAGTGCTGCCGCCCGCCATCAAGTTCCACCAAGAGTCCATGGATAGCCCAACCCATTGTGCGGGTTGAAACAAAGGGATGCCGACCCAATCCTTGAAAGCATCCCAAATGCGAGCCGTGAAGCGACAGTTGATGAAGAGGTGTTCCACGGTCTCCAGAGTTTGGTTGCATAGAGTGCAACGGTCACAATTTTGCCACCCCCTTGCTTGCAAGCGATCGGCCGTCCAAATCCTATTTTGCAAAAGAAGCCACGCAAAAAACTTCACTTTCGGCGGTGCCCAAGCCTTCCACACCAACTTGTTCATGTTCGAAGCAATGGCTCCAATGAATTGTATCTCATAAGCCGATTTGGAGGAATACTCGCCATTGGCCGTGAGCCTCCAAACAATGTCATCCTCAACCCCATCCCGGAGTTGGATGTTGTCAATAAGACCCCAAAGCTCGACAAATTGTCTAAGATAATCCATGTTGTTGATTTTTTCCAAGTCAATCTTCTTGACCCACTCGTTATTTCTCAAGGCTTGATGGACCTTCCAATTCTTTCTCTTTGAGATCTCGAAAATGAGCGGTGCGACCTCAATCGGCTTCCTATTGTTCAACCATGGGGAGTGCCAAAAAGGCGCCTTATGGCCATTGCCAAGAGTGATGGCCGTAGAAGCATAGAACACCTCCATGTCTTCGAAAGAGCAAGGGTTCCCCAAGCCCTTCCAAATTTTATCGGGCTCTTTCCATTCAAGCCAAGGCCAACGAAGTCTAAGGGCCCTTGCAAACTTATCCAAATGAAGGATACCGATCCCACCAAGCTTTTTGGGGCGACACACGGTCACCCAATTGACCTTACATTTTGCCCCCGTCGTGGTGTCCTTGGCGGACCAAAGGTACGCCCTCTCAATCTTGCTAATGTACTCGGTAGTCTCCGGGGGAAGCATAAGCGACGTCATGTAATAAGTAGCTTGTGAGGCGATAACGGATTTGACCAAGGTTGCACGGCCGGCGGTAGTAACTAGTTTCCCGGCCCAAGTTGGGAGCTTTCCGGCGCACTTATCCTCAAGGTGTTGGAAATCCGCCCTTTTGAGAGACCAAACCGAAAGCGGGAGCCCCAAGTACTTAAGGGGGAAAGTAGCTCGCGCCGCCGGGATACCTTCAAGCACATCATCAAGGTCCACAAGGCCACACCGGATAGGAACAACGGAGCTTTTTTGGAAGTTGGTGCAAAGGCCGGTTACTTCGCCGAAGCCATTGAGGATACTTGCAAGATTTTGGATGTCCTCCTTAAAAGGTGCTACAAACACCGCCGCATCATCCGCATATAAGGAGGTCCTAAGGATGGTCCCGCGGCCACGAAGCTTGTGAATGAGGCCGAGGGTTGTAGCATGCTCGAAGATTTGTGTGAGTGGGTCGATGGCGATAACGAAGAGAAGCGGGGAGAGGGGGTCGCCTTGCCGCAAACCCCGGCCATGGGTGATAGGGGTGCCGGCCAACCCATTGAGAAGGACCCTAGAGGTGGAGGTCGTGAGAAGCGCCACAAGCCAATTGCGGAAGCGGCTCGGGAAACCCCGTCTTTGGAGTAAGTCCACAAGATATTCCCATCGCACGGAGTCGAAAGCCTTCCTAATGTCAAGCTTGAAAAGCAAAGCCGGAATCTTGTTTTTGTGGAATCTTGTGGCAAGGTTCTTGACATAGAGGAAATTATCGTGTATGCTCCTTTTCTTGATGAAAGCACTTTGCGCGTTGGAGACAAGCTCATCCATGAGGGGCGCAAGCCGAAGTGCGAGCATTTTGGAGATGATCTTGGCAATGGCATGGATTAAGCTTATGGGCCGAAAGTCGGTGATTTGTTCCGCCCCCTCCTTCTTGGGCAACAAGACAATATTGGTGGAGTTAAGCCAATGGAAATTCTCGGCGTGGAGGTCCCCAAAGAGGTGGACGAAGTTCATGATGTCGACTTTGAATATGTCCCAACATTTCTTGAAGAAGATACCCGTGAACCCATCCGGTCCCGGTGCCTTGTCCCCGGGCATTTGATTGATCGCATTCCGCACCTCCTCCTCGGTGAAAGGCTCCCCAAGGCTACTCAAATCCGGGTCATCAAAATGGATCGCATCCCAATTGAAATCACTAGCCCTTGGTTCGCCTCTCTCCATGGTCGACTTGAAGTGGCTCTGGATGACCTCTTCCTTTGCCACATGCTCGGTAATCCAACCATGGTTGTTCATGAGCTTGTGAATGTGGTTTTTCCTCCGTCTCGCGTTAACCCTTAGATGAAAGAACTTCGTGTTGGCATCCCCCTCTTTCAAGTTAGCAATGCGGGCACTTTGCTTTTTTCTAGCCCTTTCCACCATCGAGAGGGCAATGACTTTCCTCTTAAGACGGGCCCTTAGCACCCTTTCATCATTGGAGAGCGATCTATTCTCTTGGGCCATGTCAAGTTGCAAGATCACCAAAAGCGCGGCGTGCAACAACACCTTCCCATTGGAGAAGAGGCCACGGCCCCACTTAGCCAACCTCTTTCCGGTGCAACGGAGCTTGTGGAAGAGAACTTGGCATGGCTCGACATGGGAAGAAGGCTCATTCCACGCCTTTTGCACAACATCATTGAATCCGGGGACCCTAGTCCAAAAAATCTCGAATTTGAAAGCCCTCGGTCTCCGAGGGCCACAAGCATCGGAAAGGAGTAGCGGGCAATGGTCCGACAAGGAGGAGGAAAGAGCATGGAGAACATGAGTGTCGAAGCGGATGTCCCACTCGGGGTTGCAATAGAAAGCATCAAGTTTGCAAAGCGTCGGGTTGTCCCTCTCATTGGACCAAGTGAAACGACGGTTTTGGAGGTGTATCTCCGCAAGCTCACACGAGTGAAGTGCCGCCCGGAACCGGTTTATCCTCCCGCGATTCACATTCCGTTTGTTCTTGTCTCTAGCCCTCCTAATTTGGTTGAAATCACCCAGAGCAAGCCAACGAACACCTTGCGGTGGTTTATGGCCCAAAAGCTCGGCGAAGAAGGGGTCTTTTTGGTTTGACGTCGTTGGCCCATATACCCCGGTGATCTTGAAATCACCCTCATGATCCGTGTTTATGAGATGCACATGGGCAGAGAGGCAATGATCGGAGAGAACCACATTTGTCAGTTGCACCACGGAATCGTCCCAAAGAAGGAGAATGCCCCCCTTAGTCCCAATAGCTAGATGGCCTCTCGGCGAAGCACTTCAAACGGTTGCCACCGATGTAAATGGCGTCGACGGCCGAAACAGCGTCGAGCTTGGTTTCTTGTAGGCACACAATTTGACAGGAAGAGGAAGCTATAATCTCATGCACGGTGTCCCGACGATCTTGATCATTTAAACCTCGAACATTCCACCCCAAAATGTTCAGCAGGATGTCTAACATTTAGAACTAACAGAGCCCGACTCACTAGAAACTAGGATGGCACGCAGTGCCTGGCGACAATTCCAGAGGCTTAGTACATGCACCAGCCACGGAAGGCAACTGCCCAGATCCTTACAGCAACAGACAACAGCAGATTTCATCAACATAAGGAACAAACCGACCCAACCGGACAGCAGCATGATCAGACATCAGCAGTACCATCCACCTCCTCCAAGTCCAGCGCCGCAGCTCCTCCGCCCTGGATGAGCGCCAAGTCCACATCGTCTTCATCATCCGCCGCGATGTTGAACAGCGCCTTCATAGCATCGATGACCTCCTGCGTGACCTGCCCCTGGAATCTTGCCGCGAACTCCGCCATGGTTTGCTCGGTGACCACTTCTCCATCCTTGATGATCCCTAGCCCACGGCAGAGCACCGCTTCCGCCCTCTTCGCGACAGGGGCCGTCCTCCTGCCAACCTTGTTTCTTGCGGATGCTTGCTTGAGCGTGAAGCCGATCGTGCGGCCGATCGTCACGCCGGCGAGAGTCTTTCTCCTATTCGCCGGCCGCTGCGGAGGTGAGGACGTGGGCGGCGACAGCAAAGGCCGCAGCGAGGGTGCGAAGAGCCCACTGGGCAGCTGCAGCCTCTCAAACGAGCAGCAGCCGGGCCTCCTGCGCGGCGGCGTACGTGCCAGCGGGCTGACATGGGCCAGAACCGGCGTTTGCGTCGGTGACGAAGGCGGGGTGTGGAACGCCGGAGACCCCGGCGGCGTGAGCGCATCGAAACCTGGAGGGCGAACCGGCGTCCCCTTGGACACTTGGAGGCGATCCCGAATCCACAGCTGGGAGAGGCGCTGACCCTTGGAAGCCAGCGGGGAAGGCAGAACCGAAGTGGGCGAGGACGAGGCCGCGAGCGACTGAGGCGATTTAGCCGCCCGGGAGCGTCGGCGACTTGCACCAGGCGTGGCGCTCCACGACGCCGCACGCCCATGGCGCAGCACCGCTTCGTGGTCCAGCCCATCACCGTCCATGAGAATCTCCTCGTCGACGTCCGTGGAGTCCGCGTCGGAGACGAGGGCAGGCGCAGCGGCCTGGGCAGCAGGCGAGGCCGCGTGCTCCTCACAAGCCTGCCCCAGCAGCAGCAGCGGCTGCCCCGCACCAGCGTGAGGGAGAACATCCGCAGCCGCTGTAATATCCCAGGTTTAGAGACGATCGAGGGGTAGAGTTTAGAAAGGGATGTGCATTGCATAGCAAATTCTGGGGAAATTTCGCGCTTTTAAACAAAAAACTGCATTGAAGGGGGACAAGTTTCTCTCTCGACACCTTACAGGGTTAGGGTTTCGAGAGTGCGACAAACTTGTTTCTCACTTCACTAGTTTAGGGTTTTGAGATGAGAGAGGAGAGTTTGCTTGATTGATTTCCAAATAATATGACATGGTTGAAATCAAACCAAGGTTGAATTTGAATTTCAAATTCAAACATTAAATAATTACTTAAATAATTCAATTGAGGAAATTCATTAAGTAAATGATCAATAATAAATAAGATGAACAATTATATTAAAGTAAAGCTCATTAGAGAAAACCTTGAGCTTTATTGATCATCACACACATTACAATGTCATTACAATATTCCTAAGTGAAATAAAAGAATAATACAACACATTACACAAATGGGCAGAATAGAAGAAAGGAAAATAAAGAAAAATTACAAGTTAAAAGTCCTAGCCTAAATTCTACAAGGTCATCCTCATTTGATCTTGTATTTGTTGAAGTCTTTGTCCATTTTGCTCAATGAATGATCCCTGCACAAAATCACAAAGAAGAACAAATTATGCCAAGTGGCAAAGCCACTTGGCAGGTTAAAAAAAGAAAGGAAATAGAGGATAATATCAAGTCTGCCGAGCTGATCATCTCCAAACCAAGTTCAGAGCATCAGGTGCACACACACACAGCCACACTGCTCGCCAGGCAGTGTGCATGCTCAACAGCACACACAGACCAGGGGAGAGTCACCAAGATGACCAGGCCAAGCTGTCGACCAGAGGAGCCAACAAGGGATCATATAAAACCTTTTCACAGCCAGAAACCCTAGCAGCTCATCGACAGGATCTCCAAAGGGTAAGAACACCAAGAACAGCTAGAACAAGAAGAACAGCCAGTGCTGTTCAACCTGCTTAAGATCACCACTGAACCAAACCAAGATTCACAAGCTTGCAAGGAGGAGAAGGGCAGGCAAACCAAAAACCACCAGAAGCAATCCTCTACACCAACAAACAATCTAGGAGCTGGAGTGAGGTATACAATTCATCATGAGCAAACCAGATGGTTTTGCTCATAAACTGCACAGGCATGATCTCAATCACACCACAAGGGTAGAAACCCTATATGTGAGTCATCATATGGCTACTGGCCAAATTGGTGCAAGTGAACAAGAGAGAAACAAATAGGAAAGCACCCTGGGAACATTGGCTATGCCAAACTAGTGACATAATCAAAGAAATCCAACAAGGGATGATCCTATCTAGCTAATCAGTTTCACTCAGCACCTATAGCCACTACACCATCAGACAGATAGACAATATGTGTCTATTCTTGTTTGTCAACACCAAAGATCACTGGAAATCCAACAAAGAAATAACCAGTGATGTATTCACTAAGCCATAGCAAGCCCACCAGGGTGGGAGCTACCTAAACAGCAATGAATTGCTGTCAAGGTTACCTCAACCACTAAAACAGCCAAACCACCAAGCCAAGTACAAATATCATCACCCAGATTTAGGTTCAAAAATAAGCTAGGGTCCCCAACCACTGTTGGCATCCCTCTAGCTTCATTAAGTACATCACAAGAATCATCACTGCAAGCAGTTCATCTCATTTATCCACCAAACAAAGTAAGGTAATACAGATAAATGAATTATATAAGTAACCAAGCCACCAGAATCATGCACATGATCCAGAGGATCCATGCAAGCATCAGTCGATGCTTGAGCAAGCACCAAGCAATGATCCGTGCCACACTTATACACGAGAGAAAAGTAACAGACAACACACGAGCAACAGTACCCAATAGAATGATCAGCTATTGATGCTCACAAGATCATTAAAGCTTGTTAGAGCATGCTACTCGCATGCTAGAACTCATTCTAAGCATTAACACATGGACGAGATAATTAAATCAATCATATAACCGAACAAATTGCATCACGAGATAATGGCATCAGGCAAGCACAATTGTATCCGGAAGCACTCCATCAAGGGATGGAGCTGCCAAGTCGATAAAATACTCAATTAAGCATGTTCATGAAATCAAGCACAAGATATAGCACACCAGGGCACTGGTACTTGCCAAAGGCAAGGATCATGCACAAACCAGAGGCAGGTGGAGGTATCCACAGGAGAGGCAGGAGCAAGATAACAACAGCAGTAACAAGTAAAAATTGAGCACCACACCACAGTAAGCTCATGAGCTAGAGCTCATGAATTGCAACAGCGACTGATAAAGAAGAACGACACGACGCGAGAAGCTAGGAATAATGGCAGCAGCATACACAGGGCAGACATCTCAGCGGCGAAGCACACGCGCATCCATGGCTAGCACATCGGTAAGAGCGCAGCGACGGACACGAGCAACACGAAGACACGGCAGCATAGGCGCGAGGCTAGCAAGGCGCAACAGCCAGCGCATCCGCACGGCAAGCATCTCCACAGGGAGAAGTCGGCCAGTGGCCGAGCTAGACGAAGAAGGGGAGAAGAGAAGAAGATAGAACAGGTAATAGAGGGGAAAGAGGAGGAGAAACTTACAGGCGAAGCAGATGAACACGATCGTGGCGGCACGGCGGCACACGCCGGGTGACGGCGGCGCCAGGCCAAGCCAAGCCTGGTCGCCACATCACCGCAACGCCGGTATCTCCACGGCATCACCACGACGCCAGGGACGCCGACGAACGGCGGATCGTCGCGGATCCGTGCGGCCGAGGCGCAGATGCGTTGGGGAAGAGTCGAGGTGGACGCGAGCGTCAAATCGACGCGGACCACCAGGTCTGCCGTCGAGAGGCGGTCAAGATCCACATCTGGTCCTCGCCGATGATGGCCAGAGGCGGCCGGAGCAGGGCAACGACGGCGGAGGCGATTTCGGTGTCGCGGGAGCCCGAAAGGGGATTAGGGTTACGGGGTAGAGGACGACGAAGCGACTGGGTCGGTTGGACCGAGCCCACTGGGCTGGTCCAACCTAACCAGCTCGGCCACCTGACAAGTGGGGCCGAGGGGTATTTTGGGCATTTTCCAAAATACCCATTTAAACAAGAATTTCCAAGAATTTTATAAAATAAAATATAACTCCAAAAAAATAAATAAAAATATGAAAATGTATCAGCATAAAATTCTCTACCTAAATAAAATATCAAAGAGAATTTTTAAAGACAAAGAAGAATAAGTCTTAATTTAATGATTTAAATAATGATTTAAATCACACATATAATTTACAATAATAGAAATAAGTCCATTAATGCTTCTGGACTTTAAAACACCTTGACAACATTTCAAGGTTGGTTTTACCCTAAATCAAGTATCCCTAAGATGTTCTTAGTATATAACCTCTCATAAAATAACAACGACATCGGAAGGGGGGGAAACAAACCCTAAAAGTGGAATCATGCATAATTGCTTCTTTAACCATTGCCCTTATCGGACAATGATGCTATTTTTTAGAACAAGAGGACAAGGGTCAGTCCACACCATCCAACTGCAGCACTTTGCAGTGTTCAGGCAAGTTCATCACTTGCTCATGTCATTTGAAGTATTTTTATCAAATTACTTGCAAAGTATTATGGTTATCACTATTGCACAAAAATCAAAACCACTACTTTCATAATTATGAATATGACTATGTGGTGGGCAATGGAACCATGGATTGTGTTGATATGGTGGAGGTTCCATTGCACGGGTTTATATCCATCTAGGATTAAACAACAAATGTCGCCAGTGATTCTTGTGCCGTAATACCCGTGTTAACCATAAGATCCGGAGTGGGACGGAATAGTCAAAAGTGTTTCCACCTCTCGTTCATCAACGGATGCGCTTTACCGTAGACACTTGTATCCGTCGGGGCAAGCGGTGGGCTGGGGAAGCCTTAAGTCCCCACGGCATAGTCCGTAGACACTTGTCGCTCGAAGTACAAGCGGTGGGCTGGGGAAGCCTAAAGTCCCCACGGTATTGCGGTCTATGATGGGTTGCAGCTACCGGCGAAGGAGTTTGGTTAACGAGTCCCAAAGCTGTTGTCGTGGTCGGGGTCCATCCTTAAGTGGTATAAGAGGACCGACGAGGACCCGGGGTCGGGGTATGCAACAAAGGGTGGGTGTTCGAGGTAGCGGAGGAACATGATTGGCTAGACCTTATACCGGGCCTCACACCTAAGGAAGTGTGGACGGGAAAGCTGCCCGGTTGGCACCAAGGTTAAGATCTCTTATGGGTAAAGCAACACACCTCTGCAGAGTGTAAAGAACTGTGATCTGTCACTCCCTGTTCCGGGATTGAGGAACTGCGAACGCGGCCGGAAAGGAGCTCCATGAAGTTCTAGTAAACCGGTGAAGGCTTACGGACATAGCTCTTTGAAATAAAAGCAATCTCTTGAAGAAATGTTTATCAAAACTTGCATTGGTATTAGACTTTCTGGTCTAATATCGTAGCTAGTGCATTAAACACCTCTTATCTATAATGAACTTGTTGAGTACGCTCGTACTCATACCACTCTTACACCCCATGCTTAGATTGTCTGAATCGTCTGGAGGAGGACTACGACAACACTGAAGGAGCCGAGATCATCGGCTATGAAGAACCTGACCTCTCAGGAGGTGTTGAAGGCGTAGACTATATCATCGTCTACGGATCCGGGGAGGCTTCCGGAGGAGAACAAGCCTAGAGATATCCGAGGAGTAGTAGTAGCCGAGCAGCACGAACTCTTACTATGTTGCTGCTCGATTAAATAAATGTTTTGTTTAATGAGACAATGGTATTGTAAGTTAAGTTGGGTTCGCCTCGAACCCAGGAGTTATCCTCTTAGGACCCAAGAGGAGCTCCGAGACGACTTGTGTATTTGTATTGTAATAATATGTGAATGAGTTATGGACCTTGCTATGTTCCGTTGTACTACTGCGAGGGATGTGATATTTGCGGAATGGTACTTCGCGAATGTTATATCAACGACTAGCATACTACAACATGCGGTGGTATGCGGGGTCACCACGGTTGGTATCGAGCAAAAGCTTTGACCTTAGGTTGGAACCTAGTAAATGGGACCAAACGTTAGGAGTCAAATAGGACTAATAAAGAATTCTCTAAAAATATGGTGTATATTCAATTGAGAATACAACAATCATATTTTTTAGTGCGATAATTCTTTATTATCTCTATTATGATGCATTATTACTAATCTCATAATCTTTCTATTTCTACAGCCAACATGGCAAGTTCACGACCAGGGAGAAACGTGAAAGTTATGGATTCCACACTGAACGAGTACCAAGGAGGACTTGTAGATATCCTACGAGCCATGTTACTAGAATTTGGGTGCGATCCCCAGATTCCAGTAAAGAAGTACATGTTCTATGATGGACCGGTGTTGGCCAAGTGCAGAGTAGGACTGCGACTTCCCGAATCTTTGGGAATGAGCGTAGTCATGCCAGTTGGAGAAGCTAGGACAACCAACACAGCCTATCATATAGCTGTTATGAGAGCCATAACCGACATTCGGGAGCATAAGACGAAAGCGCTTATGGGTTCCGAATTCACCCACATTCCTCATATGGAGGAAGACAATGATCCCATGCTGAACCATTTCAAATATGCCAAAAGTAAACCAGCCGAAGCAGCCAAATACATGGACAATAGCCGTAACTTCATATCATTACTCTTTCAGCTGAATCATCATCTGATAGGAACAATTGATACGATGCTTGAGGAGTTCACTGAACCCAAGGAGGAGAGTAGGGGCAAAGAACCTATGGAGAATGTGGTACACACACCAGTTTATTCAGCGGGTGACTACATCAGTTTTGATCCACTTGCACGTGAACCTACACCTGTTACACCTGGGAACTACCTGAATAGTTCCTATGGGGGATACGAAGGCGGCGAGGAATCCGGAAACAATCAGCGTTCCGAGACTCCAATCGAGAATTCCAGGGGTTGGCGTTGGGGTAGTGATACTGGAACCCATAGTACTACTCGAGTATTATGATGGAGAGATGAACGATGATGCAACAACTCAGAACCAGAGCTATCCTAGTAATGAAGGAGTGGATGGAGGATATCCGACACAGGTTGAGTCGGGTATGGGTTTTGGTAACCCTTATGGTTGGGCTACAGGAGAGTACACCCGATGGGTGGACTATGACGCACTCAACGATCAGTTTGTGAACACTGATTTCTCCTTAGGATCATCATCGGACTCGGATTACAAGCCAACGGGGAGACCTTATGTTCCAGGGTCTATCAGGAGGACGACTCGTTCGACCGGATGGAAGCCTGGAATGTACCGGGAGTGAAGACCGATTAGAAGACCACCAAGGGAGGCGTGGCTATAATACACAAGTACCACGTGTATTATAGTTTGTAATATTTGTATAAATTTGTACATATACTTTAATAAGTGAGTTTGCATACTCACATCGACTTGAGTATTGTAATAAGACCACTTATGTATGTGTATACAGGGTATATGTTTTGTATGATTTGGATTTGCTTCTTGATTTCCATTGCGTGACTAGTTACGTGCACAATGTTGAGCTCGGAAAACTTGCGCATGGAGTAATTATGAGTATCATCTTGTGTTGCGAGAACTAGGGGGATTATGTCGGGAACGTTAGGAAATGAGACGGAAGCGCAGCGCATGGAGCGCGAAGCAAAGGAGAAGGAAGAGGCTGAGAGTGCAACTAGAGATCAGTTTCCACCACCACCACCACCCATGACGCAGCAAAACTTTATCCAGTACATGCAACTGGCGGAAGAGAGGCAGCGTGTAACACTGGAGCTGCAGAACAAATTCCTTCAGGATCTGATGCAGCGAGAATAGGGTGGAGAGACACGAGAACCGGGGAGTCACATTAGCGAGACTTCCAAAACACCAAGCCGATATCTTTTGCATACGCGCCCGAGCCAATGGACGCGGAAGACTGGCTCATGGATGCGAGCGCAAGCTCAACACTCGTTGGATGTAATGACCAAGAGAAGGTTAGATATGCTACCCATCTGTTGTGTGGACCTGCCGCAGCATGGTGGGACAATATTGTAGCCGTGTATCCGGCAGGAAAGGTATTTACCTGGGAGGAGTTCGCAAGGAAGTTCAGGGAATCCAATGTCCCTGAAAGTATCGTGGAACTGAAGCGTCGAGAGTTCGAGAGTCTCGAGCAGAAGGATAAGGCAATCCTGACCTATGTCAGGGAGTTTTCCAAGCTGTCCCGGTACGCGATTGAGGAAGTCAATACCGAGGACAAGAAGAAGAAGAGATTTCTGAGGGGGTTAAGTCCCCGGTTTAAGGTGCAGCTACGAATGATGAGAGCAACGGAATTCCAAGAGTTGGTGGATGCAGCCATCACTCTTGAAGATGACTTTAAACAACTGCAAGAAGAGAAGAGGAAGAAGGCCAAGTATGAGCCTAAGAGGTTTGTTAGTAACAAGCCCAATACCGGCTTGAGTTTCAAGCCACGGTATAACAACAACAACAACAACAACGGCAATCGGAGGAGGAACCAAGGATATCGATCCGCAAATCAGATTATATGCCATTCTCGTGGTTTAAAAGGACATGTCATGAAGGATTGTAGGAAACCCAAGATCATATGCTTTGGGTGTCGTCGGGAGGGGCACATGCTTGAAGGACTGCCCCAAGAAGAATAGTGGAGGAGGAGGAAATCGAGGAAACACCGGAGGGAATTGGAAGAATAAGAAGCCCTTCGGCAAGCTGAACTGTACCAGTCTGGAGGAGGTGGTCAACTCTGACCAGGCGGTGATAGGTACGCTCCAGATACTCACTCATCCTGGCAAAGTACTTTTTGATACTGGTGCAATGTAGCACCCTACCTTTTAAATAAAGGCAAGATACCTGTGTACAGTGCTATTCCCGGGATCACTGATAGCACACACATTACAAAATATAGTAATCATTGCAATAGTATCAAATTACTACAACGTAGATCCACAGGAGATAAAATAAAGTCTTACAAATTGCATAGTCACCCGGACTAGCTCAAATATAAATATTCAAAGCAAACACAGCGGAAAATAAACTTCAATGAGCCTCCATCATCTTCATGCGCCACGAGCGAGACATGTTGGAATGTAGACTCGAGATCCTACTAGTACCCGTCTTCGAGAATCACACGCACGTTTGAATATGCAGCCCCACGAATGGAGGTCGGTACAATGATGTGCGGCAAATGACACTTATTTGGTGGCGAGTTTTGGGCATGACTATCTACATGATATTTGGCTAGTGGAGTTCAGGCAAATTTGCATAAAGCAAATTTTATCCTACATTTTTATTTCAAAACAAAACATTTTTATAACTCTTGGAATGATTTTTACAAAAGGGGCACAAAGTCGAAATGACTCCCAAGTCACCACCACATACCATGGTTTTCACTGCCAGGTATGTAGCCCTGGGGCCACTCAACTAGGATAAACCTCAGGTCACCACCACATACCATGGTTTTCACTGCCAGGTATGTAGCCCTGGGAGAATCCCGTCCTATGTTTCTACACAAACTTTTAATCATTCAGAAAAGGTGATGAGATTATTCCGTACTTCCTTGTCTAGAGACTCAAATTGTCCGTAACCGGGGACACGGCTAAGATCTTAGGTTTAACTCTCGAGAGGTTGCGCTCTTTACCCACAATTCGCAACCAAGCCTTTTTGCCAAAATTCTTCATCTTCATTAAGGCTAGGACGAGGTCACCACGAAGCTTTTCCTTAGTAGCCCCTCCACCTACCGGATCCGCCCGTGCCCAAAATTCCACCCTCTGGCGGTACCCAGGCAAGGTTTCCCACTAAGTACTTAGCTAAGACAGAGCCCATAATGTATTGTGGTTGCACTAGAAGTACACTACACACGGAAGACATAGCAATCTCTTTGTTCCTGGGTGGCAACCCACAAGTGTACTCACCCCCAGGTCACCACCACATACCACTGGTTTTCTTTGCCGGGTATGTAGCCCCAGAGTAGCCACTCAACATAATCCAAAGCCACACCAATTCCACCCAGGTGTTTCATTAAGGTTATTAACTTTGAATTTTTCAAACAACACCTTAACCAACAAGTGAAACAAAGCATTTTCATCATTTTTAAATCACTTCCGATAATCCTAGCAAGTTGTGTTCAAGGGGTGCCTACACGCTACTAGGATCTAAGCATAGCATAATACTTTTCTTTTGAAAACAAAATCCTACCATGCATACTAGTTTCAAAACACTAATGCATAATTAAAATAAGTAGGATTTGAGTGTCACTTGCCTTGATCAAAGCAACCCGCACAATCACGGCAATCACAAGCACCACCTTGATCACCTCCACAATCTATTCGAACAATCACAACAAATAAACAAACATTCGATATGAACAATCATAGACATGTATGCATGCATGCTATGCAACAATTTAAACTTCACAAGAGAGGTGGTGTGTAAGTGTTGCATTATGTGCTCTCCGATATGTGCAATGTTAATAAAGTATTACGGACATTTAATTTGATTTAGAAAAACCATTAATCGAGTATTTACTTTACATATACAACCATATTAATTAGCTACAGCAAGCATTATGGGTTGTAAAAATATGAATGTGAGCTCCCTGGATAGGTTACGAGTAATACAAAAGTAGTGCAATTGGAATTATTCGAAAACAATTTATAGAATTTGAATTATCTTCGAATTACTGATTCGGATAGATTTTACTAAAGCAAGTTTGTGCACGTATCAAAGTCGTACCACTCCTATACCAAGTTGAAGTACATGTTCTGAGGATTCCAGAAAGTACAAAATCATAAGATTTGGGCCAGTAGATTATTTTATACAATTTTTATAGTGTAATCTGGTCTATTTCTCTAATTGTAATTTGATGCGAAAACTAACACAGTACATATACTATATTATGGCATAATGGTGTTCTACAGATTGTCAGCTTTCCGAAACTATAAAATTTATAACATTTGGCCCTACGGTTGATTTTATACGAATTTTACAAGTTTGGACAACAAATCCGGGATTCAAATTCGAATTTAAACAAGTTTGACCAGATCTGACCGGGCACGCTGACTAGGCTGACACATGGCGCGTTCTGATTGGCCCGTACCGGTTCGGTATGGGGCTCAGATCTGAGCCGCCCGATTCAGATCTGACGGACGAAAAACAAAAAGAAAAGAAAAATAAAAGAAAGGGGCAGGGGCTTACCTGGCCGGCGGGACGGGGCGGCGGGGCGGCTCAGCGGGTTAGGGCGCGGCGGTTGCGGCGGTCTCGGGCGGCGGCGGAGGTGACTATGGCGTGCGGCGGCGCGCGTCGGAGCGGTTGGTGGCGGCGGCGCGGTGTTTGGCGGCCTAGGGTGGCCGCGGCGGGTGGCTGGAGGCGGCGGCGGATGCGGCTACTCCGGCGAGGAATCGGCGGCGATTTGCGGCGCTAGGGGCGGCGCGGTCTGGGGGAAAAAGGCGGCGGGGGCCTGGGGTATATATAGGCGTAGGGCACGGACGTCGAGGGGCGCGGACGGCGGAGATTCGCTCCGCGTCGATCTCGGGTGGGGCGACGGTGGTTGCAGAGTCCAGCCCGAACACGGGTTGAAGACGCAGGCGACGTGCGGGCCCGGCCGACGGGCGGGCCCCACGTGTCGGTGACAGAAGGGGAAAAAAAAGGCAGGGAGAGGCGGTGCGGTGCGGGCCGCGCTTGGCAGGCCATTTGGGCCGACGCGGTCGGGCTGGCCCGACTCGGCCAGTCCGAATCGTTTTTTTTTTCATTTTTTTCCTTTTTCTTTTTACTGTTTTCTTCACAACTTTTGAATCCTAACTCCAAAATGACTCAAACCAGTTTCTAAAATTTTGAAAAATTCAGGGCTTTGACTTAGACAAAATAGTACATGATTTTTGCCAAAATGGCATGGTAGGAAAAATTAAGAGTTTTGCACTAGGAGTTTAAAGCTATAGTTGTTTCATATTGCGCTAATTATTTTATGTGAACAACAAATGCATCAATGACATGAATGCATGCAAGTTTTTAATTTTTGAAAAACCTGGGATGTTACAGACTAACCCCCTTAAGATGAAGCACGTCCTCGGGCTTCGAAAAGGCTAGCAAATAGGTGTGGGTGATATTCTTGAAGATTTTCTTCATCTTCCCAAGCTGCCTCTTCCTTACTATGGGGACTCCACTGAACAGGACTATATAGTATTGGCGCGAGTATTCCTTTGCCATGGGTATCTGATCTAGGCTAACCCCCTTAAGATGTTTAGCCTAATATCGCCATTATGCAATTGGGATGTAACTCGAACTATTGATATGAATGAATGTGATGCGCCACTATCAATTTAAAACTAATGCTGTAACGAGTTGAGTGAAGACATACCCATCACAGTGTTAGGTTCATTCATCACTTCCTCCACATTGAGGTGGTTCGCCTGTCCCTTCTGGACTGGATTGGGTTTGATAACTTCATCAGGCTTTTTCTCAGGGCATCTATCCGCAAAGTGTCCAGTCTTCTTACACTTGAAGCAGGTGATATGTGACAAGTCCCCTGAATTATGACGGTACTGTCCGTTGTTTCCATTGTGATGTCCATTACCACCATTGCGACGACCATTGTTTCCATTTGGGTGACTATTGGAATGGTCTCCCTTGAGTCCTTCATTGTGCCTATGACCCTTGTAGTTGTTGCCATTTCCTTTACTGAAATGACCATTATGCTTGTGTGAGTTGTGACTCCCACTTTCTTCAGAAGAATGGTGCTTCTTGTGGAACGGCTCAGTGTGGTTCTTTCTATTGCTGAACTTCCTCTTGCGGTTCTCTTCCTTCGTGATGTTATTGTCCAGAGCGATGGCTTGATCAAGTAGGGACTGGTAACTGGGTGCGTAAGCTACAGTCAATGGAATCTTCAGTTCACCCTTAAGTCCATTGAGGAACTTCTCTTTTCTCTTCGCATCAGTGTCAATGTCTTCTGGGGCATACCTTGCCAAAGCACAGAAGTCATCCATGTACTCCTTCAGAGTCCTTCCGCCTTGCCTCAGGCTGCGGAATTCATCCCTCTTTAGATTCATAATGCCCGAGGAGATATGAGCAGTACGAAATCCCTCCTTGAACGTTTCCCAGTCTAGGTCATCAATGGGATGGGTGATTTGATATGTCTCCCACCACCTAGCGGCAGGTCCTTCCAACGGATGGGCGGTGAACCTTATCTTTTCAGCCTCTGTGCACTCACACGTGACCGGATCCTTGGCGACGAACGAAGCCAATCATCGGCTACTATGGGCTCCGTGGCACTTGAGAACTTTGCTGGCTTGAGTCTCAAGAATCGGGCGGAGTCCGTCCCTGGGGGTGGGGGTGGTGGTGGAGGTGGCGGCGGTGGTGGAGGTGGTGGTGGTGGTGGATTGTTGTTGTTGTTCGGGCGGTTTGGATGAGCTGGGTCATCAAGCTGCATGAGCTGTGCACGAGCTGTCATCATCTGATTCAGAGCGTCCTGAGTTGGGTCACGTCTTGGCGGCATCTGATATAGTTTTAGCATAGATAAGAAACAAGACAGACAGATCTAGGAAGTAAAGTTTCCTACCCATGCACAAACAAGGCACAAAACCAAACAAAAACACTGAAAACTAGAAATTCAAACTTTACTTAAAACTTATCGAGTTTCGAAAATACGACTAGGATAGTTGGTACTGCCTTACATCATATAGTAGGGCAATACAAAGAAACGTAATGTAAATTCTAAAATCTAGAGGGGTCTTCTAACGTCTCTTGACGGCTCCATAGCAAGATAGTGGGCTTCCTTCCTCGCTTGCTTTCCTCTTAAAATCGTTCTCCTCAACGGTCGGTGCCTCCCGAGTAGGCTGGATGAGGTGGCGATGGTGGTATCTGTTTGACCGGATGCGCGCCTTGCGCTTTGTAGTGCCAAGATTATCGCCTGCTTGTTTGAAGGTCTCATCCTGTAGCTTTTCATTCTCCGCCTTGAGTTGAACAACCTCGGCATCTAGTTCATCCCTCTGTTCCTTTAGCTCATAATACTTCAGATTGTTCTCCTGGAGGATTTGCTTGGTCGAGTCACAGTTGTTCATCTCCATAAGCAGGTGATGCTCCATCTTCCGGGCGTACCTCTCCATGTCCTCGAACTGGATTGCCGTCCATGTCATCCCTTCACGATTTCCTTTAGTCCTGAAGCAAATTCCCGCGGAGTTGCGACGTCCGAAGTACTGGATGTCCGAATCCTCATCGATGTCGTTCTCGTACCTGTAGACGATGCGCGCTAATGCCTCCTGCATTGCCATCACTACTCCATCTTCCCAGTCTGGATACGTCTTCAGATAGACCACGGTGTCGGTAACTGGCTGAACAAGACGTCCCTCAATGGTGGTCTCGATCTCCCAGCGTTCCACAACGTGTACATCAGATATCACGGCTCTCCCGCGGAACATGGGTGTGCGTATACTCGGAGACACTGCACACCCGGGACAGCGTGTCACTGAAAGGGGTGTCGTCCTCGGGGTAAGGGACCCAGAGCTTGGTGAAGGTGCCCATCTATATTTCGAAAAGTGAGGCAAGGTTAGAATAGAATCAAATGAATAGATAAGTGTAGAATTAAGATTTTCATAATTATAACTCAAATAAATTTTATCCTATGGTTTTCCAAATCCTAGGGTCTCGATTCTACAGGCAACACTATGCTCTGATACCATTCTGTAGCACCCTACCTTTTAAATAAAGGCAAGATACCTGTGTACAGTGCTATTCCCGGGATCACTGATAGCACACACATTACAAAATATAGTAATCATTGCAATAGTATCAAATTACTACAACGTAGATCCACAGGAGATAAAATAAAGTCTTACAAATTGCATAGTCACCCGGACTAGCTCAAATATAAATATTCAAAGCAAACACAGCGGAAAATAAACTTCAATGAGCCTCCATCATCTTCATGCGCCACAGGCAGACATGTTGGAATGTAGACTCGAGATCCTACTAGTACCCGTCTTCAGAATCACCTGCACGTTTGAATATGCAGCCCCACGAATGGAGGTCAGTACAATGATGTACTGGCAAATGACACTTATTTGGTGGCAGTTTTGGGCATGACTATCTACATGATATTTGGCTAGTGGAGTTCAGGCAAATTTGCATAAAGCAAATTTTATCCTACATTTTTATTTCAAAACAAAACATTTTTATAACTCTTGGAATGATTTTTACAAAAGGGGCACAAAGTCGAAATGACTCCCAAGTCACCACCACATACCATGGTTTTCACTGCCAGGTATGTAGCCACGGGGCCACTCAACTAGGATAAACCTCGGGTCACCACCACATACCATGGTTTTCATTGCCGGGTATGTAGCCACGGGAGAATCCCGTCCTATGTTTCTACACAAACTTTTAATCATTCGGAAAAGGTGATGAGATTATTCCGTACTTCCTTGTCTAGAGACTCAAATTGTCCGTAGCAGGGGACACGGCTAAGATCTTAGGTTTAACTCTCGAGAGGTTGCGCTCTTTACCCACAATTCGCAACCAAGCCTTTTGCCAAAATTCTTCATCTTCATTAAGGCTAGGACGAGGTCACCACGAAGCTTTTCCTTAGTAGCCCCTCCACCTACCGGATCCGCCCGTGCCCAAAATTCCACCCTCCGGCGGTACCCGGGCAAGGTTTCCCACTAAGTACTTAGCTAAGACAGAGCCCATAATGTATTGTGGTTGCACTAGAAGTACACTACACACGGAAGACATAGCAATCTCTTTGTTCCTGGGTGGCAACCCACAAGTGTACTCACCCCCCAGGTCACCACCACATACCCTGGTTTTCACTGCCAGGTATGTAGCCCCAGGTAGCCACTCAACATAATCCAAAGCCACACCAATTCCACCCAGGTGTTTCATTAAGGTTATTAACTTTGAATTTTTCAAACAACACCTTAACCAACAAGTGAAACAAAGCATTTTCATCATTTTTAAATCACTTCCGATAATCCTAGCAAGTTGTGTTCAAGGGGTGGCTACACGCTACTAGGATCTAAGCATAGCATAATACTTTTCTTTTGAAAACAAAATCCTACCATGCATACTAGTTTCAAAACACTAATGCATAATTAAAATAAGTAGGATTTGAGTGTCACTTGCCTTGATCAAAGCAACCCGCACAATCACAGCAATCACAAGCACCACCTTGATCACCTCCACAATCTATTCGAACAATCACAACAAATAAACAAACATTCGATATGAACAATCATAGACATGTATGCATGCATGCTATGCAACAATTTAAACTTCACAAGAGAGGTGGTGTGTAAGTGTTGCATTATGTGCTCTCTGATATGTGCAATGTTAATAAAGTATTCTGGACATTTAATTTGATTTAGAAAAACCATTAATCGAGTATTTACTTTACATATACAACCATATTAATTAGCTACAGCAAGCATTATGGGTTGTAAAAATATGAATGTGAGCTCCCTGGATAGGTTACAGTAATACAAAAGTAGTGCAATTGGAATTATTCGAAAACAATTTATAGAATTTGAATTATCTTCGAATTACTGATTCGGATAGATTTTACTAAAGCAAGTTTGTGCACGTATCAAAGTCGTACCACTCCTATACCAAGTTGAAGTACATGTTCTGAGGATTCCAGAAAGTACAAAATCATAAGATTTGGGCCAGTAGATTATTTTATACAATTTTTATAGTGTAATCTGGTCTATTTCTCTAATTGTAATTTGATGCGAAAACTAACACAGTACATATACTATATTATGGCATAATGGTGTTCTACAGATTGTCAGCTTTCCGAAACTATAAAATTTATAACATTTGGCCCTACGGTTGATTTTATACGAATTTTACAAGTTTGGACAACAAATCTGGGATTCAAATTCGAATTTAAACAAGTTTGACCAGATCTGACCGGGCACGCTGACTAGGCTGACACATGGCGCGTTCTGATTGGCCCGTACCGGTTCGGTATGGGGCTCAGATCTGAGCCGCCCGATTCAGATCTGACGGACGAAAAACAAAAAGAAAAGAAAAATAAAAGAAAGGGGCAGGGGCTTACCTGGCCGGCGGGACGGGGCGGCGGGGCGGCTCAGCGGGTTAGGGCGCGGCGGTTGCGGCGGTCTCGGGCGGCGGCGGAGGTGACTATGGCGTGCGGCGGCGCGCGTCGGAGCGGTTGGTGGCGGCGGCGCGGTGTTTGGCGGCCTAGGGTGGCCGCGGCGGGTGGCTGGAGGCGGCGGCGGATGCGGCTACTCCGGCGAGGAATCGGCGGCGATTGGCGGCGCTAGGGGCGGCGCGGTGCTGGGGAAAAAGGCGGCGGGGGCCTGGGGTATATATAGGCGTAGGGCACGGACGTCGAGGGGCGCGGACGGCGGAGATTCGCTCCGCGTCGATCTCGGGTGGGGCGACGGTGGTTGCAGAGTCCAGCCCGAACACGGGTTGAAGACGCAGCTGACGTGCGGGCCCCGCTGACGGGCGGGCCCCACGTGTCGGTGACAGAAGGGGAAAAAAAAGGCAGGGAGAGGCGGTGCGGTGCGGGCCGCGCTTGGCAGGCCATTTGGGCCGACGCGGTCGGGCTGGCCCGACTCGGCCAGTCCGAATCGTTTTTTTTTTCATTTTTTTTTCCTTTTTCTTTTTACTGTTTTCTTCACAACTTTTGAATCCTAACTCCAAAATGACTCAAACCAGTTTCTAAAATTTTGAAAAATTCAGGGCTTTGACTTAGACAAAATAGTACATGATTTTTGCCAAAATGGCATGGTAGGAAAAATTAAGAGTTTTGCACTAGGAGTTTAAAGCTATAGTTGTTTCATATTGCGCTAATTATTTTATGTGAACAACAAATGCATCAATGACATGAATGCATGCAAGTTTTTAATTTTTGAAAAACCTGGGATGTTACATGCAACTACATCATTCATTTCTCAACAATTCATCATTAAACATGGGATTAGTTGCACTAAGTTAGATAAACCCATAACCATACTTTCTGCGGGGGGAACGATAGTAGTAACCCATGCCAAACAAAAACAAGTCATTATGATCAATAAGTGCGCGTTCGACGCGGACCTGTTCATTTTACCGATGAAGGACATTGATGTCATTCTTGGTATGAACTGGTTGGAATCTAATGGAGCATTGATCGACTGTGTGAACAAGACGGTGTCTTTGAAAAGCCCCGATGGAAGTAGAATGATCTACCAAGGAGACAAACATACACAGATTGAAGTTGAGCTACAGCTGAATAGTATGAAGGAGGTGAAGTTAGAAGATATACCTGTAGTAAATGAATTCCAGGATGTATTTCTGCGGAATTACACGGTATGCCACCGAGATAGGGAGATAGAATTCACTATCGACCTAATTCCAGAAACGAGCTCCGATTGCCAAAGCACCATATAAAATGGGGCCTAAGGAATTGAAAGAACTAAAGGAGCAATTGGATGACTTGGAACAAAAGGGATTCATTCAAGAAAGTGTTTCACCATGGGGATCACCTGTGATCTTCGTGGATAAAAGAGATGGAGGAAGAAGGATGTGCGGAGACTACAGAAATCTGAACAACGTCACAATCAAGAACAAGTATCCACTTCCAAGAATACAAGATCTATTTGATCACGTTAGAGGAGCGGGAGTCTTTTCCAAGATTGATCTAAGATCCGGTTATCACCAGATAAAGATCAAGAAGGAAGACGTTCCGAAAACTGCCTTTGTCTCAAGATATGGACACCATGAATATCTTGTAGTACCTTTTGGATTGACCAATGCCCCGAGCAATATTCATGAATCTCATGAATAAGATTTTCATGCCATATCTAGACAAGTTTGTCATCGTATTTATCGATGATATTCTGATATATTCCAAGAACAAGGCAGAACATGCCGAACATTTGAGGTTAGTGTTGCAAACACTAAGGGAACATCAACTTTATGCCAAATTCAGCAAGTGTGAATTTTGGCTAGATCAAGTGGAATTTCTTGGTCACGTCATTAGTAAAGATGGAATAGCTGTTAACCCGAGTAAGGTAGCAGCAGTTCTAGAATGGGAAGCACCCAAGGCTGTCAAGGAGATCCGAGGATTCCTAGGAATGGCAGGATATTATCGGAGATTCATTGAAGGATTCTCCAAGATAGCAGGACCAATGACAAAGCTGTTAAGAAAGAACACACCATTCGTGTGGTCAGAGGAGTGTGAGAAGAGTTTTCAAACTCTGAAGGAAAAACTCACCACGGCACCGGTGTTAGCAGTTCCTGAAGTCGGCAAGGACTACACCGTGTACTGTGACGCATCCAAACATGGATTGGGTTGTGTACTCATGCAAGATCGGAAAGTGATATCTTATGGATCGAGGCAACTCAGACCGCATGAAGTGAATTATCCAACACATGATTTGGAATTAGCAGCTGTCGTATTTGCACTTAAAACATGGAGACATTTTCTCTATGGAGCTAAGTGTGAGCTCTATACCGATCATAAAAGCCTCAAATATTTCTTCACTCAGAAGGAACTCAACATGAGGCAGAAAAGATGGCTAGAATTGATCAAGGATTATGATCTGACAATCAATTACACACCAGGGAAGGCTAATGTTGTAGCAGATGCCCTGAGTAGGAAGAGTACTGGAGGAGTGGAACAAGAAATATCACCGGAGTTGAGGAAGGAAATAAGCCAAGCACAAATACAACTTTGGGAGAAGGAAGCCCATGAAGGATTATCGGCGTTGCAAGTAGCCGATGAGTTGAATGTCAATCTGAAGAATGAGATAATGATGGGTCAAATGGACGATCCATTCATCGTGGAGGAGATGAGAAGAATAGATGAGGGAAGACCATCAGAATTTCATCGCGGAGAATCTGGATCATTATGGTTCCAGAAAAGAATTTGCGTTCCGGATATTGCTGAAATTAAGGAAGTAATACTCCGAGAAGCTCATCAAACACCATATTCCATACATCCGGGAAGTACAAAGATGTACATGGACTTAAAAGAACTATTCTGGTGGAATAACATGAAGAGGGAGATAGCACAATATGTGGCAGAATGCCATACTTGCCAGAGAGTGAAGGCTGAACACCAGAGTCCGGCAGGGAAGTTACAACCTTTACCTATTCCAGAGTGGAAATGGGAAGAAATAGGGATGGATTTCATCACCGGACTACCCATCACCAATAAAAAGAAGGACATGATATGGGTAATCGTGGACCGGTTGATGAAAAGCGCCCACTTCTTAGCGGTAAACCAGCAGGATAAAGGAGAGAAACTTATCGATCTTTACATCAAAGAGATCGTGAGTAAGCATGGAGTACCTAAGAAGATCGTATCGGATCGAGGATCCGTGTTCACATCAGCATTCTGGAAGCAACTTCACGAAGCTTTAGGATCCAAGTTGGACTATAGTACCGCTTACCACCCACAGACCGGTGGACAAACTGAGAGAACCAACCAGATCTTAGAAGATATGCTTAGGGCATGTGCCCTAGACTTCGAAGGATCATGGGAGGAACACCTACCATTAGCAGAATTTTCATATAACAACAGCTATCAAAGCAGCATCAAGATGGCACCATTTGAAGCTCTCTATGGAAGAAAGTGCAGATCACCAATATGTTGGTATGAAGCTGGAGCAAGCAAAGAGTTCAATCCTGATTATGTCAAGGAAAAACAACAAATCATTGACATTATCAGAGACAGGCTCAAGATAGCCCAAAGTCGGCAAAAGAGTTATGCCGATCAAAAGAGGAGAACTTGGGAGCCACAAGTTGGAGACATGGTATATCTTAAGGTAAGCCCGATGAAAGGACTTCAGAGATTCGGAGTAAAAGGAAAGTTGAGCCCTAGATACATAGGACCCTTCAAGATACTGAGTCAGAATCGAGGTTTAGCCTTTGAATTGGATCTACCTGGAAGGTTAGCACAAGTTCACAATGTATTCCATGTTTCACAACTTCGGAAATGTTTGAAGACCCCAGATGAACCAATATCACATGATGAGCTGGAATTACAACCAGACTTAACATATATCGAGAAGCCAGCCAAGATTCTTGAGGAGAGCTGGAAACAACTCAGAAATAAGGCGATCAAGTATTGCAAGATACAATGGAAGCATCATCCCGAGAGGGAAGCCACCTGGGAAAAAGAGGAAGACCTGAGGAAAACATACCCCGAGCTGTTCAGGTATTACAACCACAACTTCGGGACGAAGTTTTCTTTAAGGGGGAAGGCTGTAATATCCCGGGTTTAGAGACGATCGAGGGGTAGATTTTAGAAAGGGATGTGCATTGCATAGTAAATTCTGGGGAAATTTCGCGCTTTTTAACAAAAACTGCATTGAAGGGGGACAAGTTTCTCTCTCGACACCTTACAGGGTTAGGGTTTCGAGAGTGCGACAAACTTGTTTCTCACTTCACTAGTTTAGGGTTTTGAGATGAGAGAGGAGAGTTTGCTTGATTGATTTCCAAATAATATGACATGGTTGAAATCAAACCAAGGTTGAATTTGAATTTCAAATTCAAACATTAAATAATTACTTAAATAATTCAATTGAGGAAATTCATTAAGTAAATGATCAATAATAAATAAGATGAACAATTATATTAAAGTAAAGCTCATTAGAGAAAACCTTGAGCTTTATTGATCATCACACACATTACAATGTCATTACAATATTCCTAAGTGAAATAAAAGAATAATACAACACATTACACAAATGGGCAGAATAGAAGAAAGGAAAATAAAGAAAAATTACAAGTTAATAGTCCTAGCCTAAATTCTACAAGGTCATCCTCATTTGATCTTGTATTTGATGAAGTCTTTGTCCATTTTGCTCAATGAATGATCCCTGCACAAAATCACAAAGAAGAACAAATTATGCCAAGTGGCAAAGCCACTTGGCAGGTTAAAAAAAGAAAGGAAATAGAGGATAATATCAAGTCTGCCGAGCTGATCATCTCCAAACCAAGTTCAGAGCATCAGGTGCACACACACACAGCCACACTGCTCGCCAGGCAGTGTGCATGCTCAACAGCACACACAGACCAGGGGAGAGTCACCAAGATGACCAGGCCAAGCTGTCGACCAGAGGAGCCAACAAGGGATCATATAAAACCTTTTCACAGCCAGAAACCCTAGCAGCTCATCGACAGGATCTCCAAAGGGTAAGAACACCAAGAACAGCTAGAACAAGAAGAACAGCCAGTGCTGTTCAACCTGCTTAAGATCACCACTGAACCAAACCAAGATTCACAAGCTTGCAAGGAGGAGAAGGGCAGGCAAACCAAGCAAACCACCGAAGCAAATCCTCTACACCAACACAACAATCTAGGAGCTGGAGTGAGGTATACAATTCATCATGAGCAAACCAGATGGTTTTGCTCATAAACTGCACAGGCATGATCTCAATCACACCACAAGGGTAGAAACCCTATATGTGAGTCATCATATGGCTACTGGCCAAATTGGTGCAAGTGAACAAGAGAGAAACAAATAGGAAAGCACCACGGGAACATTGGCTATGCCAAACTAGTGACATAATCAAAGAAATCCAACAAGGGATGATCCTATCTAGCTAATCGGTTTCACTCAGCACCTATAGCCACTACACCATCGACGAGATAGACAATATGTGTCTATTTTTGTTTGTCAACACCAAAGATCACTGGAAATCCAACAAAGAAATAACCAGTGATGTATTCACTAAGCCATAGCAAGCCCACCAGGGTGGGAGCTACCTAAACAACAATGAATTGTTGTCAAGGTTACCTCAACCACTAAAATAGCCAAACCACCAAGCCAAGTACAAATATCATCACCCAGATTTAGGTTCAAAAATAAGCTAGGGTCCCCAACCACTGTTGGCATCCCTCTAGCTTCATTAAGTACATCACAAGAATCATCACCGCAAGCCAGTTCATCTCATTTATCCATCAAACAAAGTAAGGTAATACAGATAAATGAATTATATAAGTAACCAAGCCACCAGAATCATGCACATGATCCAGAGGATCCATGCAAGCATCAGCTGATGCTTGAGCAAGCACCAGCAATGATCTGTGCCACACTTATACACAGAGAAAAGTAACAGCAACACACAGGCAACAGGTACCCAATATAATGATCAGCTATTGATGCTCACAAGATCATTAAAGCTTGTTAGAGCATGCTACTGCATGCTAGAACTCATTCTAAGCATTAACACATGGACAGATAATTAAATCAATCATATAACTGAACAAATTGCATCACAGATAATGGCATCAGGCAGCACAATTGTATCCAGAAGCACTCCATCAAGGGATGGAGCTGCCAAGTCAGTAAAATACTCAATTAAGCATGTTCATGAAATCAAGCACAAGATATAGCACACCAGGGCACTGGTACTTGCCAAAGGCAAGGATCATGCACAAACCAGAGGCAGGTGGAGGTATCCACAGGAGAGGCAGGAGCAAGATAATAGCAGCAGTAACAAGTAAAAATTGAGCACCACACCACAGTAAGCTCATGAGCTAGAGCTCATGAATTGCAACAGCGACTGATAAAGAAGAACAGCACAGCGCAGAAGCTAGGAATAATGGCAGCAGCATACACAGGGCAGCATCTCAGCAGCAGCACACGCGCATCCATGGCTAGCACAGCAGTAAGAGCGCAGCAGCAGCACAACAACACAGCACAGCAGCATAGGCGCAGGCTAGCAAGGCGCAACAGCAGCGCATCTGCACGGCAAGCATCTCCACAGGGAGAAGTCGGCCAGTGGCCGAGCTAGACGAAGAAGGGGAGAAGAGAAGAAGATAGAACAGGTAATAGAGGGGAAAGAGGAGGAGAAACTTACACGCGAAGCAGATGAACACGACCGTGGCGGCACGGCGGCACACGCCGGGCGACGGCGGCGCCAGGCCAAGCCAAGCCTGGTCGCCACATCACCGCAACGCCGGTATCTCCACGGCATCACCACGACGCCAGGGACGCCGACGAACGGCGGATCGTCGCGGATCCGTGCGGCCGAGGCGCAGATGCGTTGGGGAAGAGTCGAGGTGGACGCGAGCGTCAAATCGACGCGGACCACCAGGTCCGCCATCGAAAGGCGGTCAAGATCCACATCTGGTCGTCGCCGATGATGGCCGGAGGCGGCCGGAGCAGGGCGACGACGGCGGAGGCGATTTCGGTGTCGCGGGAGCCCGAAAGGGGATTAGGGTTACGGGGTAGAGGACGACGAAGCGACTGGGTCGGTTGGACCGAGCCCACTGGGCTGGTCCAACCTAACCAGCTCGGCCACCTGACAAGTGGGGCCGAGGGGTATTTTGGGCATTTTCCAAAATACCCATTTAAACAAGAATTTTATAAAATAAAATATAACTCCAAAAAAATAAATAAAAATATGAAAATGTATCAGCATAAAATTCTCTACCTAAATAAAATATCAAAGAGAATTTTTAAAGACAAAGAAGAATAAGTCTTAATTTAATGATTTAAATAATGATTTAAATCACACATATAATTTACAATAATAGAAATAAGTCCATTAATGCTTCTGGACTTTAAAACACCTTGACAACATTTCAAGGTTGGTTTTACCCTAAATCAAGTATCCCTAAGATGTTCTTAGTATATAACCTCTCATAAAATAACAACGACATCGGAAGGGGGGAAACAAACCCTAAAAGTGGAATCATGCATAATTGCTTCTTTAACCATTGCCCTTATCGGACAATGATGCTATTTTTCAGAACAAGAGGACAAGGGTCAGTCCACACCATCCAAGCTGCAGACACTTTGCGGTGTTCGAGCAAGTTCATCACTTGCTCATGTCATTTGAAGTATTTTTATCAAATTACTTGCAAAGTATTATGGTTATCACTATTGCACAAAAATCAAAACCACTACTTTCATAATTATGAATATGACTATGTGGTGGGCAATGGAACCATGGATTGTGTTGATATGGTGGAGGTTCCATTGCACGGGTTTATATCCATCTAGGATTAAACAACAAATGTCGCCAAGTGATTCTTGTGCCGTAATACCCGTGTTAACCATAAGATCCGGAGTGGGACGGAATAGTCAAAAGTGTTTCCACCTCTCGTTCATCAACGGATGCGCTTTACCGTAGACACTTGTATCCGTCGGGGCAAGCGGTGGGCTGGGGAAGCCTTAAGTCCCCACGGCATAGTCCGTAGACACTTGTCGCTCGAAGTACAAGCGGTGGGTCGGGGAAGCCTAAAGTCCCCACGGTATTGCGGTCTATGATGGGTTGCAGCTACCGGCGAAGGAGTTTGGTTAACGAGTCCCAAGCCGTTGTCGTGGTCGGGGTCCATCCTTAAGTGGTATAAGAGGACCGACGAGGACCCGGGGTCGGGGTATGCAACAAAGGGTGGGTGTTCGAGGTAGCGGAGGAACATGATTGGCTAGACCTTATACCGGGCCTCACACCTAAGGAAGTGTGGACGGGAAAGCTGCCCGGTTGGCACCAAGGTTAAGATCTCTTATGGGTAAAGCAACACACCTCTGCGAGTGTAAAGAACCGTGATCCGTCACTCCCTGTTCCGGGATTGAGGAAGCTGCGAACGCGGCCGGAAAGGAGCTCCATGAAGTTCTAGTAAACCGGTGAAGGCCGACGGACATAGCTCTTTGAAATAAAAGCAATCTCTTGAAGAAATGTTTATCAAAACTTGCATTGGTATTAGACTTTCTGGTCTAATATCGTAGCTAGTGCATTAAACACCTCTTATCTATAATGAACTTGTTGAGTACGCTCGTACTCATACCACTCTTACACCCCATGCTTAGATTGTCTGAATCGTCTGGAGGAGGACTACGACAACACTGAAGGAGCCGAGATCATCGGCTATGAAGAACCTGACCTCTCAGGAGGTGTTGAAGGCGTAGACTATATCATCGTCTATGGATCCGGGGAGGCTTCCGGAGGAGAACAAGCCTAGAGATATCCGAGGAGTAGTAGTAGCCGAGCAGCACGAACTCTTACCATGTTGCTGCTCGATTAAATAAATGTTTTGTTTAATGAGACAATGGTATTGTAAGTTAAGTTGGGTTCGCCTCGAACCCAGGAGTTATCCTCTTAGGACCCAAGAGGAGCTCCGAGACGACTTGTGTATTTGTATTGTAATAATATGTGAATGAGTTATGGACCTTGCTATGTTCTGTTGTACTACTCTGAGGGATGTGATATTTGCGGAATGGTACTTCGCGAATGTTATATCAACGACTAGCATACTACAACATGCAGTGGTATGCAGGGTCACCACAGCCGCCTCGCCGGCGGCCCTCCTCCGCCCCACATCCCTGTGGCTGGAGCGATCATGCTCGCGGTCACCGCGGTCACCGCGGTCACCACGTTCACCAGCACGGGCCGACCGGGAGAGGCTGCGGCGGATGGCCGCGCCCCAGCCCCTGGAGGAGTTCCTCCCACGCCTGTCCCTGTCATCGTCCTCCTCATCCCTTCTTCCCCTGCGGCTGCCGGCGCCCTCCAGCCGCTCTCCGCGATCGCGCATGAACTGCTCGCCATCGACGACGCCCCATCTCCAAGTTCCCTTGCTAGGCATGGGCGTTTCTTCGAGCGTCAGGTCCTCAACAATATCCAGGTGAATGATGCACCGCCGCTGGAGTCCGCGACGGTCACGCTCGCGCACCCCCGGAGCAGCATCTGGGCCGGGCAAGTTGACCCACCCGACGCGCGGGACCAGGTTGGGATTGGCCACCCACGCCCAGACGCAAAGGGCCTTCGTGTACTCCCGCCGCACGCAGGTGTCCTCGATGTAGTCGAGCGAGCAGGACGAGCCGATGGCCTGCTGCGCCGATGCCGCATTCCAGGCATACATCGGCACGCTCTCGATGCAGAGGTGGACGTGGTGCTGCAGGTTGACGTGGTCGGCATTGTCCTCCAGGCGCCAAGGCCGGACCTGCACCTTGTAGCCCTCGAAGTCGAAGTCGTGGCGAGCAATGGCGTCGGCGCGGTGGTGGGGGAAGGTGAACCTGACGAAGAATGGCTCGGGGAAGTGGTCGGTGACGAGGACGTCGTCCTCCAGCGCGCCCACCGTGGACGCGAGCGCGCGGCGCAGCGTGATCCTGACATCGCGGGAAGGCGTCCTGTCGAACCAGGCGTAGGCGGCCCTGGACAGCAGTGTGGCAGCCTCCGCATTCATGGCAGGCGTGGCGTGGATGACCGCGAAAACCTCCGCCGGCCTGGTGATGTTGCCGAGCCTCGGCATGTCAGCGGCGCGGGCGGCGACGCCTGGAGCTTGGGGGCGAAGATCTTGAGGGCGAGGAAGATGCGTCGCAGCGGTAGGCAGGCTGGGGCGGCGACGAGCAGGGGCAGGCGAGGCAGTGGTTGGCGATGGCTCAGGCTCGGCAGGATGGTTGCAGAAACGAGAGCGATGGCCCGAACGGAAGCACCTACGGCATTTAACGGGGTCCCTGCACTCTGCAGCCCTGTGCCCGCGTCTCCCCTTGAAGAGGCAGTGGTAGCACCTTCCTTGAAGCCAGGCCGGAGCAGGCGGTCGTTGAGGAGCAGTAATGGCGCCTGGCCTTGAAGGCAAAGCCGCGCGGCGCGGCGGACGCGACCGTGGCCTCTCCCATCCCTCATTAGTGCCTACCAGCCCGCGTGGAGGAGGAGCCGTTGAGCTTGGTGTAGTAATGGCGCGTCCGAGCCCAGCCCACCCACCAGAGGCATTGAAGCGGTCCGCTGCAGGGGAGACCCGACCAGCAGGGCGCAGCAGGTCAGAAGGCGTCTCCGCCACCTCGTCGACGTCAGAGGAGACGGCGGCGCGGGCCACCCCCGCCGCGGGCGCACGGCCCCGATCCAGATCTGCAGGACCCAAGATGCGCAGAGGGAGTACCTGGGGGACAAAACCGACGGGCAGCCGCGCGGGCGGCGGCGGGAGGGGCCCGGGGGGGCCTCTCGGAGCAGCGTGGACGGCGTGCGCGGCGGGATGCGCGGCAGGCGCGGGCGGCGGCGCGGGTCGCCCGCGGGTCGCCGAGGGGCAGCTCCAGTCTTGCATAGTGTTTTCGCTTTCCAAACAAGACTACTGAGCTTCATCAAACACCTAAATTTTGTATCAACCGAGCTAAAAATGGTTGTGTGCAGCTTTATTTGAACATGATTCAAGACACGGTTTGGACGGGCCATGCCTGCGAGGGCCATGTTTCAAAAAGGCCTTATATAGCTGCAGGCTAACAAACATGCCCAACTAGTATAGTAGTATTACACTCGCAGTCTCGACTCCACACATCCATATCGGGTTGCAAAGTGATGACAGGGTTCTGAACTTCTGATACATTCATACATATGTTTCGAGCTACAGATCACATCGTGCACCTGTAAGTATGTGGAACACTTGAGAGGACGCATACATAGCTAGGAGTAACCGAACAGAAGAAAGGGTTGCGGCTCTGGTCCATGTATAAGCAGGTAGAGAGTGTGGCATGTGGCACAGTGGTAGTCAGTAGCAACACCGTCCCAACAAGCAGCAGCAGCACAGCCCAGTCAAACTGCAAGTGGCCATCACAAGGCACCGGTTAGCAGCAGTAGCACAGCAACAGGGCCTAGTACAAGCCCATAGCAATCTGCCATGTTCTTTCACAGTTTGTTGCTGTTCACGACAATGTCCTTTCTTCATAGTCTCGGTGACTTCTCCGCAAAAAAAAAAGACTTCTCGAATTAACGTCCAAGAAATACACCTAGTTCGTTAATGCAAAATTATTAACTGAGAGAGGAGCACGGGAAGCATCATACCATCCTCTCAGGAAGGTGAAGCAGTCAGGGTCGTCGTGGTAGCGGTACAGGTAAGGTCCATGATCAGGTGGAGCTGCTGGCTGCCCTGACCAGCTGCTGTAGGGAGCGCTTGCTTCACCAAGGTTGGTCTGGTAGCCCTGTGAGATCGGTGGCGCCGGCGGATAGACCATTGCCTGTGGGTATGGGTACACGTTGTGCACTGAAACAATTTTTCACAGGAGATAGCAGGGGATGGTATCAATTTCAGGTTGCTTCAGAATAACAGTAACTCAACAAACTTCAGAGAATTTTCTTTTTGAATTTTGAGTATAACTCCAGCTAAGCATTCAGAGGCAACCACCGTAAAAGAGAAAAAATGTTGATGGTTACAATGATCTATCTGGTTACAACTCTGTATATAAATACTCCGTAAAAGAAGACGAGGGCGTATGCAAGAACACAAGAAACATCGAGTAGTATGCATGGGAAGGATGAATCTTGCCTTGTGATGGGTATGCATCCCTCGATCCTTCCATGCTGCAGTCTATGCTCTGCTCCTGCCTCTCGCGTGTGTGTTTGTTTGGGTTTCCAGGATTCAGGAACAACAATACAAGGAAAACCAGAGCCTGTTCTCGGTCGCTCTGCGGCAGCTTCTTTCGGACGATGACTTCAGGTAGCGGCACCGTTCCAATTTTGTTTTCTTATATCATGGGGGTCTTATGCGGTTGTGCCTATCCGTTTCTTGCGGAAAACTCGGTATGTCGACTCGTACGTATAGCTCCAACCTGTAACCATGAAATGAATATACTGATAGAGTTCGCAAAAGTAAAATGAAAATGAAAGAGAGAGAGCATAGCTACAACGTGTTATTTTTTTCTTTTGAACAAGGGATCGACCTCAAAGGGCCGAGAGCTATCCATTCATAACAGTGGTGGCAATACATTTTACATAAAAGGCCTTGGAAAAAGTGGAAACTAATGACAACCCATACAATTTGCACAAAGAACCTTGAGAAAAACAACAAAAAAGCAATCAGGTCCAGCTCCATGACTACCACCGATGAGCTCGACGCTGCTAACCTCTGCGCTGCCGGGGACGTGGCCACTTGGTGCGGAGAGGTGGGAGCCAACAACGTCTTCGCTTGAGGGCCTCCGATGCGGCTTGATATGCTGGAGGTTGATGTCCTTTGGGCAATGGCCGGAGCACACCGTAGCTAGCGCGAAATGTGGTGTTGGTGTTATGGAACCTAGGGTACCATGTGCACTTATTGCTGGCCCCCCGCGGAAGCCCGACAAGGAGCACCTCTCCGAGAGACAGGAGGTCTCCACAAGAGGTGAGACACCTCGCCAAGAGACACCTCGCGAGGGATCCAGGACTTAGTCGTTTCAAGGCTACCAGAAGGCCTCACAGTGCTTCCCTCCGTGAGAGGTATCTTAGAAGATGTTGTCAAGATGCCATCACAATCCGGGCGCGTAGGAGCAACGCTACTGGAGGATGACGCCAGCCATGACACACGCGGAAGAGGAGTGAAGGTCCAAGTTTGCCTACATAAAGCTAGCTGGTTGTTACCCCTTTCCAAGTACATCAAGGGGTGTCGACATCGTGCACAACCAGTCCCTGTGAGCCGAGCCAATTTGTGTGGCCATGGACCAAGTCCATGGTTAGGTTAGGGACAGTTGTCCTTCTCCTTGGGCCATTTTGTGGTTTCCCCTCCACCAAGTTTTCTTGGGGAGGAGGGCCAAGGCCACGATAAAAGGAGAGGCAGCTGCCAAGTAGAGGGCTCCTTTCCAGGCTCTCCCCCCCGATCTGAACTGCATTAGATGCTCTTTAGATATCATCGTCTTCTACTTAGAGCAGATCCCATCTAGATCTGGGGAAGAGAAGCAGCACCAGCTTGTACATCATACTCCTCTTGGAGCAAGATTAATACCACTCCAAGGAAGGACGTAGGGGTTTTACCTTCGAACCTGGGTAAAACACCGTGTCTCTCTCTGTCGTGTTGTTCTCGCGTCGCTCCTGCCCTGCCATGCCTATGTTGAGCTTGGAGCGTTGCTTCTAGCCCCTGTGGTCTGATAACCTCAAGGGTCTCGACGAGGTACCCGTGTTCCTTTCGGATACCGAAACCCCGACAGCGTTGGGAGCCTCCATTCGGCTCTGAAGAACGACGGAGAGAGCGCCGCCGTGATGAGTCTCCCTAGAGAAGCATAGCTCCTCCCCTGTCGCAAATCAAACACCGAACAACCATAGTCCTGGAAACCTGCCTTTCTCGCCACCATGACGAGCAAGAAGAAGGGGACCAGAATCATGGAAACAAGCTTTATTGGGAGGGATGTTGATGCAGTGCCTCCACCCGCCTCCGACTCCTTTCGTTGGAGCTCCGCAAGCAGCCGCACCACCTTCAACCACCACCAGGAGCATCTCGAGCTCACGAGCAGCAAAATCTCCCAAGGGCATTTCGCCATACTCCACATGGGTAAAAACTAACCTAGACCTAGATCCAACCTAACCCTAGACCTAGAAAGAGAACTGTGGATATACATAGAAGGAGGAGACTGGCCTCCTCTCCCCCACCTACTCCGGTCGACAAAGCCACCGGAGTTGGGGTGGGGGAGAATAGTCAGGACGACAGAGGAGACTCTCCATGGGAGGGAGGAGAGGGATGGGATGAGGGGGGGGATGAGAGCCTCTACTCAATTTATTTTGTACCTTGTGTTGTGTATGGAAAGTGGCTCGCACCTATGCGTGTCAAGGTCGCCTATTGCCCTGCTATGACTTGGATGAAACTTAAACTTGACACTCAAGAGCCAAACGAGCAGCTCGCACCTCGACTCGGCTCAACTCAAACTTAACGTATAACGAGCCAGCCAATTTTAGTTTTAGTTGCTAAACCATTTCAAGATAAACCAGGTTCATCGAGTAACTCGCTTAACTCAGTAAACCATGACCACCATCTCCATATGTTTGCCTTAGTTTTATCCTAGGCCTGGACATACCGGTGTGGACACCGGTTATACTGTTCTTTCCTAGGAGTGGCACTCCAAGTTCCCATTACTAGGTACGGTAGTACTAGTCCATTTGCCGGTAATACCGCCCCTTTTCACGAGGTGCACTACCACTTCAAGTACATGTGGAAGAGCAAGCTCTATCTCTATGTTTTGTGTGTTTGCTAACAACACATGACCCACCTTTTCAAAAGATCCACCATCTGGTTTATTTATTGGATGTTTGATCTCTAGCAATGGTGGATGAGAACATATTGAGGAAAAGAAACGAAGGAGGTCTGCAGTTTTCTACAGGGCGAATAAACCGGCCCTCCAATGGCTATATCATCCGCCCCCTCACCCAGGTGGCTAGGACCAGATTCCCCAAAGTTTTCGTGAAGAAATTGGGTCGGATAATCCGGGGTGCCAGGAGACCATATTTCCGCCGCATATGTCCGTCCCCCAACAGAACGTTGGCAACCTCCCAGTAAGGGGGGCAGATGTAAATTTCATTCAGGGAGCGAATGGTTTTTACACTCCCCCAAGTTCTTTTGTGTGACAACCTCCTAGTAAGGGGGCGGACGGACTCTTCATCCGTCCCCCCGGAAGTTCCCAATATCCTGGGGCGGCTGGATCATCCAGCCCTCCGCCTTCATCGCTAAGACCGGTGGTTCATAAAAGGGGGAGCCGCAGATCTAACCAGCATGAAGAACACACTCTATCCCCTCCCATAGTTCTTGAGATTCAACTCTGTGGATCTCCCTCCCTAGCTAATCGAACACCTCCAAAGTTTGGGAATCGAAGGAGGACCAGATCTACCCATCTGTCTCGTCCGCGGGACGGAGGACACCAGGGGTTTGCACCCCTTTTTTGTTCGATAGATGGGAGCTGCTACCGGGATCTAGCACGACACAAAAGCACACAATTTTTACCTAGGTTCAGGGCGCTGGAAGCGAAACCCCTACGTCGTGCATGTCTGATTTCCTTGATTCTGCACAAAATACACGAGGAGCTTAGACTCCTCCTTCCTTCGCCTCTAGTACAACTCTTTTCTCCTCCTTCCCCAAAGCCTAACCTCTCTATGGAGCACGGAATCCTCCTTTTATAGAGTCCACAGGTGCAGGGTGCATGATGAATAAGTGTCGAGTAACAATCTGGGATGCAACGGGGTCGCCCCCTAGCGGCGGGTGTTGGGCGCAACCGTGACGTCGTGTCATGCAGTCCAGCCAAGGCACATGGACAACAGCCGTTGCTTCCTAAGCGCGGCAAGCGGTACGACAACATTTCCCTCAGAAATAGTCCACCATGTGCCACCATGCACACCCGGGAAGAAAAGCGGGCACCCTGGAGGAAGGCTCCTCTCACCTGCGGAGCGGCACCTCCCGGGGTGTTGCTCGCGGGACTCCTGGTTCAAGCATCGTGCCGGGGAGGTTAGCGCGGATGGTGCAAGGTGCGATTTCCCTAGCATCGACAGTAGCCCCCGGCCCTGTCCTGGAAATGTTGTCGGACCTTGAACCTTCTACGGGTAGCTCTCCTAGGCTTGGGCTATGCTGAGACGCAGTCGTTGTCGGGCCACACCCTATGACGTCCGCACGGGCAAAACGCACCGGCACCTGTAGGACACATGGTGTGGCATGTGAACGCATGCGTCAGAGGAACTTGAGTACGCGCGAAGATCAAGGTGATGGGGGCAGAGAGTTACTGACATGACTCCCAACCCGTGGCCCACTACGGGTTGTGGCAGGAGACGGAGGATTTATCTCGTCGCCGCGCCTAGGGAACGCGCAAAATTTAAGAGCCGAGGAGGTGAAACATCGAGTGGTTCTCATCCCTCTCCTTCAAAATCATCGACGCGCATCCCCTGCCGTAGTCTCCCCTTTCGAATCTTAGATCCACACCTCCACCCATCTTGCATTCCCCACTTCATATTTGGTGATGTCTTTGTCAAGATCTTCTTCCGGTCACGACAAGGAGAAGAGCGGAGCGTCCTCTTCCTCCCGCGAGGTTGGAGCATCCCCTAGGCGAGGTTGGAGCATCGTTCGCCCAGCTCACCGATGCGGTAGCTTCCTCGTCGCACGAGCATGGCACTACAAACATAATATCGACAGACACCTGTGAGATCACCTCGGGGTACTCGCAGGTGTAGTCAATCTTCATTCAGGCGGGCATGGTGCCACCGCTAGCTTCGTTCCTTAAGGTAGTGCTGGCGGACTTCCGGCTGCAACTGGCTCACCTTCACCCCAACGGCCTTCACGCCCTGGTGGTGTTCCAGTAGATGTGCAAGGCGTACATGGGGCCGTATCCCAACATGGCGCTGTTCCGCCACTTCTTCTACCCCTCAAATTGAGAAATCCAACATGGTAGCCGGTGGGGTTACCTTCTACCTCCGGTACCACATGGTGCAACACTTCATCAGACTAGACAAGAAAAATAAGGTGGACGAGTGGCACCACAAGTGGTGCTTTGTTCACTTGTGAGAATTGTCGACGCCATGGCTGCCACCCTTAGTCCACCAGTGAATGTTGAATGGATTTGGAAAGGGGAGTACGACGCAGATCTCACCCCTGTAGTGGCTCGTATCGAGGAATTGAGAACCCAAGGCCTGATGGGGAGGCACGTGACCTCTCACTTCCTCAAATTATCCATCGCTCCAACGGCGATCCTATCTCGTGTGGCAGTACGAGGGCACGGATGACCCCACAAGATTGTCCCCCGGGATGGGATCTATCCTAGATCACGACGTCGTCGACCGCCAGGTGAAGCTGTTGTGCGGCGGCCCGAGTCTGAGTATGTCGCCTTTGTCAGTCAAGAAGCTTTCCAATCATCTAGATTTGCTGCAGTAGACTCTAGCACAGATGCATTTCTGCGGTGTAATGGGGGTCGTTCCTGGCAAACAAGCCTCGGAAGCGAACTCCCAACTGACATGAAGCATGCCTCCAACGAGCGGTTGTTGCCCCTGCCTGTCCACCTCAGCTCAGCGTGCTCTCGTCAGCCAAACATCATCTTCTGCACCGGGACCTAGGAGCATTGTTGGGGCAGAGGGCCCTGATGATGGTGTCGCAAGGGACGATCCCCAGGGCCGACTACAGCCTGGTCCAAGTCAGGTTTTGGGCCATATCACTATGTCACCCTTCCCCTTCCTTGATTATATCATTGGCGATGATTCCCTTGATGGTTGTTGATGGCTCCGAAGTGCAGGAGATCAATTGTAGTACTTTTCAATAAGAAAGTTTTTCGAACCCACGAGGAGGTGAAGGTATTGGTTAGCAAAATTGACAAGAAAGAAATAATAATAACGTACCAGTTTTGGTGTTTTTGGGTGTATATATAGTTTGCAATAAAAATAAAATGCAGAAAGTAAATAGCAAATAAGTAAATGCTCTCGATGAGAGAAAATCCCAATCCTCTATGCATCAAGAGGACAATCTCGAGTGTGTGTGCTTATATGAGACTAAAGTTCCCAAGGGCGGCATGGATTCACTAGCATATGGGTTCTAAACAATGCGATATATATTTTGTCAAGCTTTATTCAATTAGGGGAGGAGCCTTAATTAGGTGCAGCCATAGATATGAGAAAATACACCCCTTATGATGGATCCTGGATCCATTTTCATGAGCAAATATAGGAATCATTAATACATAAATGTCCCACCATAGCTATAAGATTAGTGGTCCCGGACATAAACCCCTCTAATGCAACCCATAGTGTTCGAACACGGTTTCTGTCATTCCGACCCTTCCAACACTAATGCATTACATTAAAGTGCAGCCCTATGAGCCCACATAGGTGAATTAATATGAAGTCTACGTTCTCATAAAACCATCATACAATAACATAAAATATAGAAAACTTGACCAAATACTCATTGCACATCATATAGAATCATAACCAGATCATCCTATGCCCTCAGGAACGTGGGGAACTACTCACAAATGTCAAACATGATATGGACCAGAGGCATAATCATTACAACACAATCTGAATATATAATCTCCCCACCAAATAATGACAAAGTACCAATCACGAACATGCAATAGCACTAAAAAAAATCCGGCGTTCAATTCAACACAAACTATGAGGGGGATGTCGTCGATATCGTAGATGGAGATGGTGGTGATGATGGTGCTGATGGAGATGTTGATGAAGATGCCTCCTCCCAAGCCAAGGAGGAGTGGGGGTGTCAATGGCGTCGATTTCCTCTTCACCGAAGGCACCAATGTAGCATGATCTGCCCTCTCCTGGAGTAGGAGAGGACTTTCGTCTCCGCCGCCGCCTCAATAAATCTCGGGAAAAATATGGCTTAGGTTTTTAAGCGAAACGGAGCTTCTTGTATAAAGGGGGCCCGAGGAGATGCCCGAGGTGCGAACGGACCTAGGTGGTGCGCCCTACATGTTTGGGCGTGCCACCTGGTGCTGTTCGACCCTCGTGGCTCCCCTCACCTGCTTCTTTCGCTCATGGTCCATCTCCGGGTGAAAAACTAATCAGGTATTTTTTCCCTCGATTTTAGCAATCCAGAAAGTCCTAAAACAAATAAAATACGAAAAAGTAGGTTTTTTGCCTCCCAGGAATTAAATACCAATGAAGGGGACTTTGTAGGAAAGTCCTGGAAATCGACTAAAAATGCATAAGTAACAATGTATGAAGGAAAATAACAATGAAAACTAATCCTATATGTAGCAATAATGATGATGCAAAATGCACGTATCAGTTGTCCATCCACGGTCTAGGGAAGCGGCGGGTTCCCCTGGAACTTCCACCTTGACTCCGAGTAAGTGGTTCTCTCATTTTTGTTTTCGGTCATTCGACACACTTGAACCTGCATGGTATTTATGCTATTTGTTGCACTGGTGATGGGGCGGCACCGGGAAAGAAGCAAGCCTCCCAGGACTCTAGCCCCTCTAACTGAGTCACGTAGAAGGCGAACGGGACACTCAACGGTGAAGGAGAAGCCAAGGGACCCGTCAATCTTCAGCTGAGAGGAGGATCAATCCCATCCGCAAGGCTATCGCCCGCTTCTACTGGTGGGCGCCTATCTCCCTTCCTCCGCCCTCCTCAGCTAGGACATCTATATCGCTGACGCCACTTTCCTCCCTTTGCTGCAGGTGAACCATCTTCTTCTTCAGGAATAGTGTTGGTCCCTAGCGAAATCCGCCAGGAGCTCCCCAAGGGGCTTCCAGCTTCCATCTATAGCCGCGATGGCACCTCTCGGTGGAGTTTCCAAGGGTGGCGGGTTGGTTGCAGCGGCGAATCCGGAGGTCGAGATCTTTGAGAAGACTTTCTTCATCGAAGATCCCAGCGCTGTTGCCCTTGCTCACCAACAACTGCACAATATGGAGGCCCGAGAGCACCACATCGTCGAGAGTATGCTCCGGGAGCGCAACTATCTACGCCTTCCTGAAAATCGATTGACCGATGAACTGTCCCAGCTAGTGTAAGGAGAATTTGATAGAGCAAGATGGTGGCAACTTCACCACCAAGGCCGGCCTTCACCAACAAGCTCAAGCGGATGCTCGTGAAGCCGCCAAGGAGAGGTAAGAGAAGGCGAGGAGGAAGAAGAAAGCAACAAATGAGACAATGCTCACCATTCCTATTGGTGATCACAAGGCAACAATGAGGAAGAATGTGTACGCGAGCAACAGGACATCAAGGGATCCTTGATTTTGGACCAACACTACAACCAGTTCAGGTTTCGATGATGATTTGACTTCATCGGCGAATGTCTAAAACCGTCATAGAGACGTGTTGCTGATGGTTTGGAATTCCGTGGGCAACCTTGCATCACAAAAGGTCGGGCTCACGGTTTGGCTTGCCCTTCATGGATCCATGACAACTTTGTGCTGGCCCAGAGCCCACCCGGCCTGGTCCGCTGTGACGTTTGTGGCTATCGCGGATTGGTGTCTCCTAGTCAGATTGTTAGAGGCATTATGTCAGTTCAATGATTGGGTTGTCAGTCCTATCACATGATGTCATCTTTGTCGTCTAGCTGACCACTCCAGACGAAGATGCTACCACCATGTGGCCATGTAGAATTGCACTCGAAGGCTGACACGTTCCTAGAGAGTGGCCATTGGCATGTCAACACGTGTCACTCAGAATACCAACATGTGCATGTAGAAGGCCCACTATCATCTCGACACACCTGGGCACCTGAAATTTTGACACGTGGACAGGAGGCCCACATGTAGAAAGACACATGGCAGGGAACTGGACATACTGCGTGGGCTCAGGTTTGCAGCCCAGAAAATTTTCTATAGCCGCCATTAAAGGACGGTCCATTTAACGCGACCCGGTTTAGAAAAGGCCCATTTGCCGTGGCCCATGATGATAAGCCCGTTTACGATGGTACTTTTATTGGCCCACTCATGGCCAACCTTTTAAACTCAGCCTAAATGTGCAACCTTACTATCCCGGCCCGTTATTTCTATTGCAACTTCTCAAAAAAATCTGTTGCAAGAATGGCTCGTTACTTCGAGACCGTCAATGTCGGTGTGTTAATAATGGCCTATTAGCATAGCCCGGCCTAGTTATCTTATCCGGCCCATTACTTCCAGCCCGTTGATAACTACAAGAACACAGATCAATTGTAGCTAGTTTCAAAATAAGAGTATCGAACCATGAGGAGCTACTAGTTAGGGTCTTAATGCCTCTTGCTACTATCTACTAAGGATTACTTATAAATTGTTTTCTAATCTCAAAATGTTTAAAGGGGTGTTGTAAATGGTTGAATATAAAGCAAATAAAGCAATAAAATCATTATAGGAAATGGGTTGAAACTTAATAAGACAAAGTGTTCTTAGGGATTATTGGATCTCCTTCTAGCTTTAGGATTCATGTTAATCAAGATGAAGTATACTTTTAATCATATTGTGTGTGGGAGAGCTCCGTAATAAGATGCGTCCAGAAAGCCATCGGTCATCGCATTTCTAAATAACCACATCAGCTAATCTTCTGCAAGTAATATTGACTAGTGCTATTAAGGGTTTTAACTCGTGGTTATCGATATGAGCTTGGTGAGTCCCTCTTATCCCCCTCATCCATATGTTAAAGTGTCGATACGGTAATGTCAGTTCTCGTCGTTCACTTTACCACACTTCAACAGCTAGTTCCCTCTCGAGACCTGATACGTCTCCAACGTATCTATAATTTCTTATGTTCCATGCTTGTTTTATGACAATACCTACATGTTTTACTCACACTTTATAATGTTTTTATGCATTTTCCGGGACTAACCTATTAACAAGATGCCGCGAGTGCCGGTTCTCGTTTTCTGCTTGTTTTTGATTTCAGAAAAGTTAGTTTACGGATATTCTCGGAATTGGACGAAACAAAAGCCCACGGCCCTATTTTCCACGGAGTGTTCCAGAAGTCCGAAGGAGAGACGAAGAGGAGCCACGATGCGGCCACACCATAGGGGGCGCGGCCCCACCTCTGGCCGCACCGCCATATGGGATGGGCCCCTCGGGCGTCCCCCGACGCTGCCCCTTCGCCTATATATTCCTTTGTCTCCAAAAACCCTAACCCCATCGGTCTTCCTCCACGAAAAGTTACGTTGCCGCCGCCATCGCAAAGCCAAGTTTGGGGGACAGAAGTCTCTGTTCCGGCACGCCGCCGGGACGGGGAAGTGCCCCCGGAATCCATCTCCATCGACTCCATCGCCATCTTCATCGCCGTTGCTGTCTCCCATGATGAGGAGGGAGTAGTTCTCCCCGAGGCTGAGGGCTCTACCGGTAGCTATGTGGTTCATCTCTCTCTCCCATGGTGTGATCTTTATGTGATCATGAGCTTTGTAATCTAGTTGAATATGTAGATGTTACTCTTGTCTATTATGCACTCTAGAGGTTACTTTAATATGAACTCCGGAGTTACTCTCCACGGTGTGATGGTGACAGTGTGCGCATCGTGTGTGATTCCTTTATGACGTTGTGGAGCTTGTTTACTCCGGCTTGAGGTGTGCTTTTGTAGCCCTACACAATGAATGGTGTTTGTCATCCAACAAGAGAGTGTTTGAGAGTAGCATTTATTTATTCAATTATGTGATCATTGTTGAGAGTGTCCACTAGTGAAAGTATGATCCCTAGGCCTTGTTTCTAAGCATTGAAACACCGTTTCCAACAAGTTCTGCTACATGTTCGCTTGCTGCCATTTTTATTTCAGATTGCAATTACTACTTATAATCATCCATATTACTTGTGTTTCACTATCTCTTCGCCGAACTAGTGCACCTATACATCTGACAAGTGTATTAGGTGTGTCGGGGACACAAGAGACTTCTTGTATCTTAATTGCAGGGTTGCTTGAGAGGGATATCTCTGACCTCTACCTCCCTGAGTTCGATAAACCTTGGGTGATCCACTTAAGGGAAACTTGCTGCTGTTCTACAAACCTCTGCTCTTGGAGGCCCAACACCGTCTACGAGGAATAGAAGCGTGCGTAGACATCAAGCTATTTTACGGCGCCGTTGCCGGGGAGGTAAGGTAAAAGGTATTCACATCCTCCAACTACTAAGCTATTTCCTAGTACTGTTGCCGGTGTGTGGGTGCTCGAAGTTATTTCCTTTAGATTCTGCAATTGCATCTTTTTGTTTCTTGTTTTTATTTTTCACTAGTTAGGCATAATGGAAAACAACAAAAAAATTAGTGAGCTTTTTAATCTTTTTCCTGAGTTAAGACATGAATTGTTTGATGCGAAAATTAAAAAACCTATGGAACCTTATTTGCATGCTAGTAGCAATGTTATTAGTATGAACGCAATTACTGCTAATACTATGGAAAAGTCTAAGCTTGGGGAAGCTAGTTTTTATGATATTTTTAGCTTCCCAAGTTTAGGGGAGAAAATTTGCTCTGATAATACTTTATCTCCCATATGCGATAACTCTAATGATGCTTGTGATATTTTAAATCCACCTACTGAAAGTATTCCTTTCAAGATACCTACGAAAATTGTTGAACTTGCTATGAACAATTGCTATTTTGGAGATGAGACTGTCCATCCTAGTGATCATTTACTCTTTATACATGAATTATGCGAGTTGTTCGAGAGTGGAGGTATTTCAAAGGACCAAGTTAAGAGGAAGCTATTCTCTATATCTCTGAAGGGCAGAGCTGCGGAATGGTATAAGATGCTGAAGAATGGTCGATCTATTGGTTGGGAGGAAATTGTACCTCTCTTTTATTCTAAATTTTATCCTCCTCATGAAGTGCATGTTGATAGGAATTACATTTATAATTTTTATCCTCGTGATGGAGAGAGTATTTCCCAACCATGGGGGAGATTGAAGTCACTAATGCTCAAATGTCCCATTCATGACCTCCCCCGTAATGTTATTATTAATAACTAGCAAGGTGGCCCTCGCAAATGCGAGAGCGTCGTTTCTATAGCGTCAGAAATGCTAAAAGTTCATATTTGTGTGCCGAATTCAAATATTTTAAAAGTTGCACAATTTAGACACATGCCTTTTTAAGGAAACTTTGACCTTTCATTTTTGTATGTGGTTATGCTGGAGATATAAAGTCTATGAAATATTATTTTACGGAAAATCTAATTGTACCAAAGAAACAAAGGCATCGCTAATTAAATTTTCAAAAATTACAGGCGAGAAAAAAATAATTCGTGCATCCAGGTACAACTTATTCAAGGAAACATAAGTATTCAGATGCTAGATTGTTTGTACTTTCTACATGACATTAATTTATTACTACATAGTACCAAACGCTGGCTACCAAATTGTGGTCGTAACACAATTGGTCGATACATTATTCTATTTTAACATTAGATTATTTGTATTCTTAGATTTTAAATAAACAAACATTGATGCCATTGTATGATGTTGAGGAAAATTGTTTTCTATGCTTGAAACTCAATTGAATTTGATACTTTGTGATTACATCCTCGTAGCATTGAATGATTGCAATATAAAGATCTACCTATAGCTTAGTTGATTGAGAACATCTTACTTTTTTACTCGATTTTGCAAATTTATTCATACCGATCTAAAATAACAAAGATCCTACTTGACACCTCATTTGTCGACTGAGAAAACTTTAGTTGTAAGTCAACTTTTTATAATTTTTGTTTATACATCGATCTAAAATATGTTCACATTCATGTACTCATTTGTTCGTCCAGTTCAAATAGAATATATAAATTGTTCTCATGGTTGAATCCTACAGGGATCTCAATGTGGGATTGATGCATCTATGTGTCAAGTAAGATCTAAGAAACTTGAAAAAAAAGCTAATGAAACCGCTATTTTTAGAATACATATATATTTTTACTTCTGCATGTAATAGATATGCTATTATTATTAGTGTAGACTTTTCTTATTCTACATGATGTCCACTAATCATGAGGTTTGACGACGTGATACTACAATCGCGTGGTCCGTGTTATAAGCTGTGTTAAACCAAAAAAAAACCCACATAATTCTACATACATTTTGGTTGAATCTTTCCTTTACTCGGTGTATGAGATAACGATAGGTAACCATAAGTATGTTGCTCCTAATGATTATTATGATAATGAATCTGAGTACAATGATCTTCCTATGCCCTTTACCTATATTAGTGATCATGATTTGGAAGAGCACACTACTTTTGATACTGAAAATCTCTTTGGTACCAATTATGAAAGTAATGATGTTAGCACTATCCATGTTCCCTCAAATGATGATATTGAAAGCTCTAAGCTTGGGGATGTTGTGCTTGAAGATCCTATATTTGAGACTGATACGTCTCCGACGTATCGATAATTTCTTATGTTCCATGCCACATTATTGATGATATCTACATGTTTTATACACATTATATATCATATTTATGCGTATTCCGGAACTAACCTATTGACGAGATGCCGAAGGGCCAGTTCCTGTTTTCTGCTGTTTTTGGTTTCGAAATCCTAGTAAGGAAATATTCTCGGAATTGGACGAAATCAACGCCCAGGGTCCTATTTTTCCACGAAGCTTCCAGAAGTCCGAAGGGGAAACGAAGTGGGGCCACGAGGTGGGGACACAGTAGGGCGGCGCGGCCCAAGCCCTAGCCACGCCGGCCTAGTGTGTGGCCCCACCAGGACTCCACCGACCTTGCCCTTCCGCCTACTTAAAGCCTCCGTCGCGAAAACCCTATCACGTTCGACGAAACCAGAGAAAACCTTCCAGAGCCGCCGCCATCGCGAAGCCAAGATCCGGGGGACGGGAGTCTCCGTTCCGGCACGCCGCCGGGACGGGGAAGTGCCCCGGAAGGCTTCTCCATCAACACCACCGCCATCTTCATCAACGCTGCTATCTCCCATGAGGAGGGAGTAGTTCTCCATCGAGGCTCGGGGGCTGTACCGGTAGCTATGTGGTTAATCTCTCTCCTATGTGCTTCAATACAATAATCTCATGAGCTGCCTTACATGATTGAGATTCATATGATGATGCTTGTAATCTAGATGTCATTATGCTAGTCAAGTGGATTTTACTTATGTGATCTCCGGAGACTCCTTGTCCCACGTGTGTAAAGGTGACGAGTGTGTGCACCGTGTGGGTCTCTTAGGCTATATTTCACAGAATACTTATTCACTGTTATGAATGGCATAGTGAAGTGCTTATTTATATCTCTTTATGATTGCAATGTGTTTTGTATCACAATTAATCTGTGTGCTACTCTAGTGATGTTATTAAAGTAGTTTATTCCTCCTGCACGGTGTAATGGTGACAGTGTGTGCATTGTGTAGTACTTGGCGTAGGCTATGATTGTGATCTCTTGTAGATTATGAAGTTAACTATTGCTATGATAATATTGATGTGATCTATTCCTCCTCTCGTAGTGTGAAGGTGACAGTGTGCATGCTATGTTAGTACTTGGTTTGGTTATGTTGATCTGTCATGCATTCTAAGGTTATTTAAATATGAACATCGAATATTGTGGAGCTTGTTAACTCCGGCATTGAGGGTTCGTGTAATCCTACACAGTTAGTGGTGTTCATCATCCAACAAGAGGGTGTAGAGTTTAGCATCTATTTATTTATTATGTTATGTGATCAATGTTGAGAGTGTCCACTAGTGAAAGTATGATCCCTAGGCCTTGTTCCTAAATATCGCTATCGTTGCTTGTTTCTTGTTTCTTCGCATCTATACTTCCTGCAATTTTACTACCATCAACGCACGCCTGAGCAAGCACTTTTACGGCGCCGTTACTACTTGCTCATATTCATTCATACCACTTGTATTTCACTATCTCTTCGCCGAACTAGTGCACCTATTAGGTGTGTTGGGGACACAAGAGACTTCTTGCTTTGTGGTTGCAGGGTTGCTTGAGAGGGATATCTTTGACCTCTTCCTCACTGAGTTCGATAAACCTTGGGTGATCCACTTAAGGGAAAACTGTTGCTGTTCTACAAACCTCTGCTCTTGGAGGCCCAACACTGTCTACAAGAATAGAAGCACCCGTAGACATCAAGCACTTTTCTGGCGCCGTTGCCGGGGACGAAAGGTAAAAGGCACTCATACTCCGATCCCAGGTAAAGTACTTTTCTGTTGCCGTTGTGTGTTTGCTCGAAGCTATTTCCTTTAGATCCTGCAATTGCATCTTTTTGTTTCTTGTTTACACTAGTTTGGCATAATGGACAACAATGAGCTTCTTATTCTATTTCCTGATTTAAGACATGGATGGTTTGATGCGAAAATTAAAAAACTTATGGAACATATTAGTATGAACGCTTTGAACACCATTGTTGCTAATGATATGGAAAATTCTAAGCTTGGGGAAGCTGGATTTGATGAGCATGATATTTTTAGTCCCCCAAGCATTGAGGAGAAAATTTACTTTGATGATACTTTGCCTCCTATTTATGATGATTATAATGATATTGGTCTTTTAGTACCGCCTGTTATGGAGGATAAATTTGATTATGATTACAATATGCCTCCTATATTTGATGATGAGAATAATAATGATAGCTACTTTGTTGAATTTTCTCCCACTACAATTAATAAGAATGACTATGCTTATGTTGGGAGTAGTAATGATTTTATGCATGAGACTCATGATAAGAATGTTTCATTTGATAGTTATATTGTTGAGTTTGCTCATGATGCTACTGGATATTATTATGAGAGAGGAAAATATGGTTGTAGAAATTTTCATGTTACTAAACACCTCTCTATGTGCTGAAATTTTTGAAGCTACACTTGTTCTATCTTCCTATGCTTGTTACTTTTTTCTTCATGAACTTGTTTATTTACAAAACTCCTATGCATAGGAAGCATGTTAGACTTAAATTTGTTTTGAATTTGCCTCTTGATGCTCTCTTTTGCTTCAACTACTATTTCTTGCGAGTGCATCATTAAAGCTGCTTGAGCCCATCTTAATGGCTATAAAGAAAGAACTTCTTGGGAGATAACCCATGTGTTTATTTTGTTACACTGCTTTTATTTTGTATTTGTGTCTTGGAAGTTGTTACTACTGTAGAAACCTCTCCTTATCTTAATTTTGTTGCATTGTTGTGCCAAGTAAAGTCTTTGATAGTAAAGTGAATACTAGATTTGGATTACTGCGCAGAAACAGATTTCTTGCTGTCACGAATTTCAATATGCCTCTCTGTAGGTAACTCAGAAAAATCTGCCAATTTACGTGCGTGATCCTCAGATATGTACGCAACTTTCATTAAATTTGAGCATTTTCATTTGAGCAAGTCTGGTGCCACTTTAAAATTCGTCTTTACGAACTGTTCTGTTTTGACAGATTCTGCCTTTTATTTCGCATTGCCTCTTTTGCTATGTTGGATGAATTTCTTTGATCCATTAATGTCCAGTAGCCTTGTGCAATGTCCAGAAGTGTTAAGAATGATTATGTCACCTTTGAACATGTAAATTTTTATTGTGCACTAACCCTCTAATGAGTTGTTTTGAGTTTGGTGTGGAGGAAGTTTTCAAGGATCAAGAGAGGGAAATGATGCAATATGATCAAGGAGAGTGAAAGCTCTAAGCTTGGGGATGCCCGGTGGTTCACCCCTGCATATTCTAAGAAGACTCAAGCGTCTAAGCTTGGGGATGCCCAAGGCATCCCCTTCTTCATCGACAACATTATCGGGTTCCTCCCCTGAAACTATATTTTTATTCCATCACATCTTATGTGCTTTGCTTGGAGCGTCGGTTTGTTTTTATTTTTGTTTTTGTTTGAATAAAATGGATCCTAGCATTCATTGTGTGGGAGAGAGACACGCTCACGTTGTTGCATATGGACAAGTATGTCCTTAGGCTTTACTCATAGTATTCATGGCGAAGGTTGAATCTTCTTCGTTAAATTGTTATATGGTTGGAATCGGGAAATGCTACATGTAGTAATTCTAAAATGTCTTGAATAATTTGATACTTGGCAATTGTTGTGCTCATGTTTAAGCTCTTGCATCATATACTTTGCACCCATTAATGAAGAAATACATAGAGCTTGCTAAAATTTGGTTTGCATATTTGGTCTCTCTAAAGTCTAGATAATTTCTAGTATTGAGTTTTGAACAACAAGGAAGACTGTGTAGAGTCTTATAATGTTTACAATATGTCTTTTATGTGAGTTTTGCTGCACCGGTTCATCCTTGTGTTTGTTTCAAATAACCTTGCTAGCATAAACCTTGTATCGAGAGGGAATACTTCTCATGCATCCAAAATCCTTGAGCCAACCACTATGCCATTTGTGTCCACCATACCTACCTACTACATGGTATTTCTCTGCCATTCCAAAGTAAATTGCTTGAGTGCTACCTTTAAAATTTCCATTCTTTACCTTTGCAATATATAGCTCATGGGACCAATAGTTTAAAAATTATTGTGGTATTGAATATGTACTTATGCACTTTATCTCTTATTAAGTTGTTTGTTGTGCGATAACCATGTTCCTGGGGACGCCATCAACTACTCTTTGTTGAATATCATGTGAGTTGCTATGCATGTCCGTCTTGTACGAAGTAAGGGAGATTTACCACTCATTTAATGGTTAGAGCATGCATAATGTTAGAGAAGAACATTGGGCCGCTAACTAAAGCCATGAATCATGGTGGAAGTTTCAGATTTTGGACAAATATCCTCAATCTCATATGAGAACATTAATTGTTGCTACATGCTTATGCATTAAAGAGGAGTCCATTATCTGTTGTCTATGTTGTCCCGGTATGGATGTCTAAGTTGAGAATAATCAAAAGCAAGAAATCCAAATGCGAGCTTTCTCCTTAGACCTTTGTACGAGGCGGCATAGAGGTACCCCTTTGTGACACTTGGTTAAAACATGTGTATTGCGATGATAATCCTGGTGATCCGAGCTAATTAGGACAAGGTGCGGGCACTACTAGTATACTATGCATGAGGCTTGCAACTTGTAAGATATGATTTACATGATACATATGCTTTATTACTACCGTTGACAAAATTATTTCATGTTTTCAAAACCAAAGCTCTAGCACAAATATAGCAATCGATGCTTTCCTCTTTGAAGGACCTTTCTTTTACTTTTATGTTGAGTCAGTTCACCTATTTATCTCCACCTCAAGAAGCAAACACTTGTGTGAACTGTGCATTGATTCCTACATATTTGCATATTGCACTTGTTATATTACTTTACATTGACACTATCCATGAGATATACATGTTATAAGTTGAAAGCAACCGCTGAAACTTAATCTTCTTTTGTGTTGCTTCAATACCTTTACTTTGATTTATTGCTTTATGAGTTAACTCTTATGCAAGACTTATTGATGCTTGTCTCGAAAGTACTATTCATGAGAAGTCTTTGCTTTATGATTCAGTTGTTTACTCATGTCATTACCACTGTTTTGATCGCTGCATTCATTACATATGCTTACAATAGTATGATCAAGATTATGATGGCATGTCACTCCAGAAATTATCTTTGTTATCGTTTACCTGCTCGGGACGAGCAGGAACTAAGCTTAGGGATGCTGATACGTCTCCGACGTATCGATAATTTCTTATGTTCCATGCCACATTATTGATGATATCTACATGTTTTATACACATTATATGTCATATTTATGCGTTTTCCGGAACTAACCTATTGACGAGATGCCGAAGGGCCAGTTCCTGTTTTCTGCTGTTTTTGGTTTCAGAAATCCTAGTAAGGAAATATTCTCGGAATTGGACGAAATCAACGCCCAGGGTCCTATTTTTCCACGAAGCTTCCAGAAGTCCGAAGGGGAAACGAAGTGGGCCACGAGGTGGGGACACAGTAGGGCGGCGCGGCCCAAGCCCTGGCCGCGCCGGCCTGGTGTGTGGCCCCACCGAGGACTCCACCGACCTTGCCCTTCCGCCTACTTAAAGCCTCCGTCGCGAAAACCCTATCACGTTCGACGAAACCGGAGAAAACCTTCCGGATCTTTCGAGACGGCCGAGCACGCCGTCAGGTGGAGAGGCCTTGACCGTTAGTCGGCCGGGTGGGGCCGCACGGGGGCAGCTCCTCGAGTGATGCGTCTCGTGGCAGCGGGTAGAGATCGGGGAGACACGTAGAGAGACGTGCTCCATCTATGTTGGCAGTGTGGGCCGTTTTATTTCATGATTTTATACGCGGTACCAATGACAAATGGGGCCGCTCTATAGGGCTGCCGCAGCCAATGACTGATGCAGGGTCGTCTATTTTTCGGAAAAAGACATATGTTACCGCTCTGTGGGGCTCACGCAGCCAATGACCGGTGGGGTCGTCTATTTATTTAGAGAAACTCCTGTGCCGCTCGTGGGCCTCCGCAGCTGTGGCGAAGCCCATGAGTGGGGTCGTCCTTTTCGGGGAAAAAAGACATATATTGCCGCTGCGGCGGGCACCGCACCGCGGCGAATGACCGGTGGGGTCGTCTATTTATTTAGAAAATCATATATTGCCGCTCTGTGGGGCCTCCGCAGCCAATGACCAGTGGGGTCATCTATTTTCAAGGAAAAGACACATATTGTTCGCCTAGCTACATTGTGGTACCGCAGCCAATGACTTGATGGGATCGTCTACTTGTTAGAGAGAAAAAATCATATATTGCCGCTCTGTGGGGCTGCGCAGCCAGACGACGGTGGGTCGTCTATTTTTCGAGAGAAACTCACATATTGCCGCTCTGATATATGTCACTGAAGAGAATATCATAGAGAGAAGCAACAAGTTCGCTAGTGGTATTCTTAAGCTAGACGGAGGAGCAGCGGCGACTCGTTCCACCGTCGGACGGAGCGAGCCATGCGTCGGCGCCTCGTCGCGCCGGCCGTCATCCCCCGGCGGCGTCGGACAGAACTGCGGCGCTGCACGTCAACCACGGCTCAGCACTTGTTTCGTCCGCACGCATTGTACCCACCGCAGGAAAGTCCGCCGCAAGCAGATCGCCGCACGACGACCGGGATTTGTTCAGCTCGTCGTATAGCTTGGTAGGGGCTATAAAACACGCCTCCCCCGCCCCCTAATCGATTCGGTTCACGTAATTGTTAGGTTTGCTAGAGTCTAGTAGTCCTCAATGTCTGGTCGTAGCGGGTACACCGGAGAGGGTGAGGTTGATCATATCGTGGCCGTTCTACTTCTCCTACCTCGTCGGAAGTGCGAGGTATCTAGCTTCAGCTCTCTGTACTGCGTTGAATTTGAGAGGATCCCGCCATGGCCTGTTGGGGGTGATTTCAGTTTGTTCTTTTTCCATTATTGTTACAGTTAGCCGGGCAAGCCGATGATCCATGGTACATTGCCGCAAGATGAATCAACGAGTGAATTGTGCTTGGAAGGATGGATTTGGAGGAGAAGGTGGCCAATTTGGGTGATGAATTGGCCCGTAAAAGCCTGATGATATTCGGCGAAGCGTATTGTGGAGGAAGAAAAAGAAGAAGTTGAGCTTATTCAAAGGAGAAGTTGAGAGTTGAGACAGATCTTGCCGTATTTGATCAAGTGGTAGAAAATCTAGAACACGAACTTAAAGTGATGGGAGAGAAGAAAAGTAGATTCATCTGAAAATGCGGAGTTTTATTAGGTGTCATCCACGTCACAACGGGATTATGTGGTTCTGGTAGACGATTTAGTATAGAATTGTTATTCGATAGATGGCTCTAACCACTGTATTTTGTTGTGGCTCCATGTGTATTTTGGTGTACAATTTCCTACTTGTGTGCAAGTAAATGCGCACGATAATTTTAGAATGCATGAACATTTTATAAAAGTGAAGGGATCCCAAAAGTGAAAAGCATGTTCCAACCTCCGGATCAGACACATATCAATATCTTCCCCAATCAAGTTGGGATAGAATTCAAATCATACATACAGGATGTACATGGACACATCAGAACGTGGAGAAGCTTTGCTTGAGACGGAGGAGTAGTAGTTCGAACAATTTTATCCCAGCTGAAATTGAAAAATACAAATTTATCATAATTTATCCCAATTTGCGGCGTCGAACACGGTCATCTGCGCCATCAAACGCTCGAATGCCGTCTTATCTGGGCTGATGGCTTCAATGTTCGTAGGCATCAGTATTCGGTGTGGAACCGCCGTTGTCTTGGTGTACTTCATCGGCGACGGATACGGAGGGCTGGATCGGCACGGCGCGGTTGTAGACGGTGGCCCAATCGTCTTGGCATCGGTCTTGCTCGGCACCGGAAGTGGGAGCCATCCAGCAACGACTCTCATTGAAGGCTGGGTCGCGCCGTCGAAGCGATGTTGTAGGCGATGGCTTCAATGTTCGTGGCATCGATGACCATGTCGGCACAGCCGCCGGTGGCCGGTGTTCTTCATCAGGCTCACTTGGGTCACAGAGCTAAGTCACCCTCCACGGTTAGAGACGAGAGAGAGACAGAGAGAGACATTCAGCCTGTTTCGACGGTTAGGTCCTCACAGCCTCTTAGATCCACGGCGCACGCACGGTTAGATCCGCGCCGCCGCACGCCGCCTGCCTTGCCGGGTTAGATCCCCGCCGCAGCACGCACGCACGGTTAGATCCCGCGCCGCTGCACGCCGCCCCACCATCGGTTAGATCCCCGCCGCCGCCTGCGCCGCCATGTATATATCAGTTAAAGATCAGTGCCTTGCTGACTGCTGTGAAATACGAAGGAAGGATACATTGGAATATGCGGCACGAAGGTTGTGGTAGGTATGTGCTCTGCTCTTGTCTCCGTATGCGTCCATCATTGGGCTGAAGAAGATACAGGCCGTCCGATCATAAATGATCGAACGGTGCAATAGTCAGTTGAGCTTTCAACTAACCAAGATCGTCTAATGACATACATCTCAGCCAATCGAGAGATCAGCTGGGTGGTACAATTAAAGAAACATTAAGAACTAAGAGGGAAAAGTGAGGAAATGTTTATGGAAGACTGGCACAGAGTATGACTGAGTAAAACAAGTGGAGCTGGGAGGAAAACTAGTACTGCTAAGTAAAACGAGGGCACCCAAATAATAAACGGACTAAGGAGATTGAAGCTGCAACAAAATTGTAAGTGTATTGTATTGAACAATATATTACATTTAGCTGACTAGATATTGTTGCAACTCAAAAGTAAATTAACTGGTAATTTGGACTCATTTTGGACAAGGTTTGCTAAGCATAGTGGGTATTTGGGAGGTATCACTGGCAATACTGCATCTTCATATCTAGTAGCTCATGTAGGACTGGGAAGTGGTTTTGAAGCTTTTAACAAACTTCATATCTCTATATTTCCTTTTCATTATTATTTCTCTAGGTTATGAGTAGCTTTCCTGCTAAGGCTCCATGGGAAAGTTCCACCATGTTTTGAATTATTTTTGATTAGACCCTAGGCCTAAACCTAAAACCCTGCAGCCTAAAAGCTGATAAATGTGGCTTAAATGTGGCATACAAATTGACTTATTTGCTTTAAAAGGATCTACAATATGAAAGGGAACCACAATACAAATTGTTCATACAATTCAGAATTAGGCTCCCTTTAAGGCATCCCCCATTACAATTGTTAACCCCAAAGGGATCCCAATACCAAAGAGACCACAATACAAATTGTTCATACAAATTCAAATTAGTTGTTCAGAGTCCAAATCTTTCTCTTGCTCCTGGTGTGACTACTTAAGACTGCCACCTTCTCCCGGGTAGCCCTGCCGGGATGTTACAGGTGTCTACCTTCTTGCCCTCTTTCTTGTTCTTCTTCTTGCCAGCTTGTGCTTTTCTTCCAACATGTGCTCCCAGGCCAAGCTATGTGGCCGCCACACTGCCTGAGGCATTGCTCTCGTATACTGTTCTCTCCTCTAGACTCTGTGGGACCCGGCTTAGAACCACATCCCATCTGTTCCCTCTGCATCTGATCCATGGGACTTCAATCTCTCTTGTTGTCCAGTGCATAGCCAATCTCCTGCCACATTTAACAGCTGAAATGCTGTGTTGGGCTGTGCTTCAATCTCCTCTGCAT
>NC_061514.1:151822828-151844793 GCF_022539505.1 Lolium rigidum
ACTCCAAAATGTAGCTCTTGGGAGGGTTTTTGAAATTTCCATGTTTGAAACCCAAAACAACTTCTCTTCATGCTTGACTTCATAAGACAGAGTTTAGGGTTAGGGGTAGATACATGATTTGTCTGGTTTGAATACGTCTAGACCTTGTTTATCAACTTTAATGCTTACTATATGACATAAGAAGACTGTGTGCTTTGGTTTTTCATTTTTCTGTTTTTTTTATTTTTGATGCCCATTTGAATCTTGGTCAGATCCTAGGTTTGACCAAGATTTAAACAAGTTTAAAACATGAAAATGAAAAGGGAAGCATTTATCCTTCTTAGTCACTCTAAATGAAGTTTTTGGGAGGTTTTTGAAATTTCCATGTTTGAAACCCAAAACCACTTCTCTTCATGCTTGACTTCATAAGACAGAGTTTAGGGTTAGGGGTAGATACATGATTTGTATGGTTTGAATATGTCTAGACCTTGTTTATCAACTTGAATGCTTACTATATGACATAAGAAAACTACGTATGTGCTTTGGTTTTTCATTTTCTGTTTTTTTTTTGAATTTTCCGCCCATTTGAATCTCTGTCAAATCCTAGGTTTGACCAAGATTTAAACAAGTTTAACACGTGAAAACGAAAAGGTAAGCATGGATCCTTCTTAGTCACTCCAAAATGTACCAATTGATAGATGTGTTAACTTTGCTTCATGGAAAAAATAATGTCATGTAAATGAGTTAACTTGGATTTCCTACCCTTGAATCCATAGGAAACTTTGTTCTAATGCACTATAATAATCAACCGAGGTTTTTACACCAACAGGTCTGTCACTTACGTGTGGTGCCCATGCGTGAGGTCCCACACTTCAGTGAGCACAAGTCACGTGCAATAGGTACGCAAACTCCCGGCCATTTTCTTTGTCAAGAGAAGACGCATCAGGATGCGTATTGGAAGTCTCTGGGTCCTTCAGGATCCTTCGGTTGTCCCTCTCACAAAAAAAAATCTCTCTCATTCTCGGCCTCGCTCGACTCGCTCGCTCGCTCGCACCTCCTGCTCACTGACAAACCCTGCACAACAGTCAACATCATCGCCCAAAAAAGGGGAGACACCATAATGCTCTCCCTCCTTCTTCTCTCCTTCCGAGTTTCACTCGACGGGCAAACACATATGTGCTGCATAGTAGAGTAATAATAAAAAGGTACGTAGAAAAATCGACCTACGAATCTATAATTAAATAGGTTAAACTAGGGTTTTGCCCAGTACTACGGATCAAGGTTCAAAAAAATCCAACTACGGGGTTCGAACAACCCCATTTCTAATCAAAGAATTTTTTCGACGTCATCCAAATGGCCTCAAACTATAGCATGGGCGGATCCAGACTATAGCCAAGGGGGGCTAGGGGTAGGTAGATACATGATGTTTCTGGTTTGAATATGTCTAGACCTTGTTTATCAACTTAATTGAATGCTTACTAGATGACATAAGATGACTATGTGCATTGGTTTTTCATTTTTTTTGAATTTTTATGCCCATTTGAATCTTGGTCAAATCCTAGGTTTGACCATGATTTAATCAAGTTTCAAACATGAATATGAAAAATTAAGCATCTATCCTTCTTAGTCACTCCAATATGTAGCTCTTGGGAGGGTTTTTGAAATTTCCATGCTTGAAAACCAAAAACCACTTCTCTTCATGCATGCTTGACTTCATAAGACATAGTTTAGGGGTAGATACATGATTTTCCTGCTAGTTTGAATATGTCTAGACCTTGTTTATCAATCTAATTGAATGCTTACTATGTATGACATGAGCAGACCTTGGTTTTAATTTTTTTATACCCATTTGATTCTTCGTCAAATCCTAGGTTTGTTGACCTAGATTTGTGTTGCGGTCAGAAATCCACCGGCGGGCAGCGACGGGCAACACCGTAGAGCCGGGAATCTCCCAGGACTGCGGCTGGCCCTGGTCCCTCCGAGCGACGGCCCGCAAAGCCTTCTGCACGCACGTCCGATGCTGATGCAAGGGCGTGCCACCTGACCGATACCCGGTCGGGAAGGTGTTGGATGATGCCTCGCTTAGTTTCCTGCATGGCATACACGTAAACGTTAAATACGAGCCTCGATCGGCTCTCAGGTTGTCCTGTGAATCGGCTCAAAGAGCCGATCCACCCATGATACGTACGAGGTGTACGATCAGATGGTGGTCCTGCTTGATCAAAATAAAGCTGAAACGACCTACTACGATCTGGGGTTTTCACCGCATAATCGGAACATCCTACTCGTGATCGAGCCTCGCGGCCACGCACGGTGATCGTAAACCGACCCTAGACAAGGCCTAAAAACCAACACGAAGTTGATCCTCGGAACATCCCGTCTAGGGCTAGCAAACTACACCCTACGCGCCACTCGGATCCTTCGACCCGTTTGTAAGGCCTAACAATGTAGATATTAAACTAATCCTTGAAGAACAAGGAGCAATCATAACGGATCGGATCTACTAAACAATGATCAAGCGGGGTGCCGCCCTTACACCCGTGATAGGCGTAAGGACGGCTAGATGCCTAAGGGTTGCACGACGATAGCATATGATACGAAGAACAATGCTAACCCTAAAACATCTATGATAACTACGTTGCTCGCCATCAAAAAGGCTTCAGCACGAGCAACGCATGGAGACGAATAAACGTGTGCTGCCTAGATCGCAAGATGCGATCTAGGCAGCATGGTGCTTACCCGGAAGAAACCCTCGAGACGGGGGAGTTGGCGATGCGCCGAGATTGGTTTGTGGTGAACGTTGATTGTTGTTTATTCCATAAACCCTAGATACATATTTATAGTCCGGGGGACTTTCTAATTCAGGCGTGCACCTAACCGTGCACGGGTTCTAAATTAAGATGCGATCTACTATAATACATATACACGGGTAATTTAGCCCGAACTTGGTATACAAGGCCGATTCATGTATTCCTTCTATGTATATTCTTCAAGCCCATCTCCAATCGCGGCCCACCTCTGATCCGGTCAAATTCTGGTGATAACACATGCCCCCTGGTTTTGGAAATGACATTTCCAAAATCATTACGCTTTTCCTTCGTCGGGTCATGTCGTGGCAGAGCGAACCGCCGCAGAATCTTCCATCATTTCGCCTCGCCTCCCGGGCTTCTCTCGCACGAATTGATAATTTCGGCATCACGTCCTCGAGAACCGTCATGGCATTAAATCTCCACTACACCCCCTTTATTTATCTCGTGCCGAACGGTTCGCCACTTCATCCCCCTGCTCTGTTCTGTCCACCAGTGCCCAAAAAACCCTCTTCCCCTGCAGCAATGTCTTCCTCTTCCTCTTCCCCCTCAGGCCTCCCCCTCCAATCTTCGCCGAAGAGCAAGAACGAAGACGACCTCCACTCCGGGGCGAACCCCATCTCCTCCGACAAGGAGGAGAAAGAAGGAGAAGTAGAGAAGACAGAGGCCTCCCCCTCCGCCAGGCACCTGCCGAAGAAGCGCTCCCGCATGTGGGCGGACAGCGAGGACGAGGATGATGACGAGGAAGGAGAAGAGGAGGAGGAGGAGGATGATTCCTCCTCTTCCGCTGGGTACCCGCCGGCGAAGCGCTTCCGCGCTTGGGCGGACAGCGAGGATGACGATGATGACGAGGAAGAAGAAGCTCCGGCCGAAGGCTGGGGCAGCAGCGACGAGGAATTCTCCGGCAGTAGCACCGACGGCAACTCCGACGCCGACGATGATGCTAGCGAGGATTAGTAATGTAGGATTAGTAGTCCCTGAGCAATCGGCTCTTCTTTTGTTCTTCCTCGCTCGAGCAATCGGCTCTTCATTGTAAAAATCCTCTCTTATTAATGAAGAAGTCTTTTCCTTAACTTGATTTTGCCGATTTCCTTTCGTACTGATTCTGCCGATTGTTAGTTTGACCAACGCTCAACGAGCCGATGGCAACGCATCGACCTCTTACGATAACTTTCGAGATAGACCAATTTAGCCACCTCCTCAAATGGTAACCTGTGAACCTTGCTCAAACTCATATCCCCAAACTTCCAACCGAACAGGTCCAAACCGCAGTCACTGAGCGTATTATTAGATTTAACGGCAACCTTTGCCTTCGGGAGAGCTCCAGGACCATTGCTGAATCAACCCGGAGGCCGGAGCTGATACTTCTACAGGACAGGCTCCTGCTCCGTTTTCCCGCAGCAACCATTCCTCAAAAAAGTTGAGATGCAGAGCTAGGCGATTTCAACCAAATCGGCTTCCTATAGCAAAGGGTCCTTCAGGGCAAGCTGCCCCCCGAGCCTTAGTTAAGGCGAGAAAAGTAGTGAGCCAGCCAAATGTGCCACCATCGTCTTCCAAGTCATAATGCAAAGCCAGCCGATTTCAACAAAATCGGCTCCCGCAGCAGAGAACCTTCAGGGTGAGCTGCCCCCCGAACTTTTCCAGTCCACTTCTTGCGCCTTGCTGATCAGATCGGCTCCTTTCCTTTGGCGGATTGATGCAACCCATCCTTAACCTGATCTGCACGTCCATGCTGTTTTTGTTGTTGGTCAGGGTTGTGATCCCTCAAACTTGCCCCAGCTGATATTGCGGACTCAAATACTTGCAAAAAGAAGTTGGAGGTTCTTGGAGAGAGGATCTAAGCCACCAAACAATTCCATTGAGGAGTTCTTCCAATAGAGCCTCTCCACGTAACTCGATACCTGCTCTATTGGGCTTCTGCTTATAACAGTTGTACCTCTTGAGTCGATGGCCATGCATCGGCTTTCCATCCTTAAGTCGATGTCTGCGCACCGGCTGTGCTTAAACATTTTTGAATTTTTTACGGCCGATTTATGTATCGGCCCCCATACTTCAATACCCATCATGTTTTATCCACCTAGGTGCCCCCCGAGCCGATTCTTTCACGTAATTGAGGGTATCGGCTCTTCAGGTATTCCCTGTTGGATCAAATGCTGAACCCAGGCAGAATGTATGGTGAGGATAATTTTGGCCGATTGCTGGAATCGGCCTCCATGTTGCTTGCTCGATGAAGGTTTTGCAATGTTCCTCCATAAATCCTTGGGGCCGATCACCTGGATCGGCATCGCCACGTTTGTCCATCGATGTTGCTTTTGTTACACGGTCAGGCCGGTGGATAAAACCAGCCTAACCCCGTCCTTTGTCACGTCGATGCTTTCTCGTGGCTTCTCAAAGATGACCGGCCGTGGGCCGCAGATCAAGTTGTGCCACGAGTGCTTCGTCTAATCCTGGAGCACTAAACTCCGTTGGAAGGATGAACACCATGTTTGTGCCAGCCGATGTCTCATCGTCGGCTTTCTTTTGTCTGGGGCGCCACTCTTTCCTTTGTGGCCGAACTTCTTCGTCCAGGGTTCGCTGAATTTTAGCGGCCAGATCAGGCCGCTCCTTCCTCAACGTGTGCAGGTATAACCTTTCAGCTTCCTCCAACCCACGTAGACGCTGAACCCTTCGCTTTTGGGAACGGCTGAGCCCATCAGGGCACCACCTTGGCCGATGATACTTGTCTTCTTCTTCATCATCATCCTCTAGTTCCTCGAGATCTTCCACCCGAGCGGACCCAGCATGCTTGTTCCGAGGCGGGAGAGGCCCTAGACGTTTGAACACGGACACGTTAGCTGCATCCTTCTTCTTTTGTTTACATTCTGGGCAGTTGCCGATTGTGGGCAATCGGCTCATTCCTGAATCCCAACAGTGTCTGAAGAAGGGGCAGTCCCTATCCACGTCGTCTTGCTCTCTCGACTTTTCCTTGGCGTGGCGCTCATATCTCTCCTCGTCACGATCATGCCGACGGCGTCTCCTGTCGTCCCTAGCCAGACGATCTTTTTCATCATCGTCGTTGTACCGCCGGCGTTGGTCATATTGACCCGCATACTTGTTGAGGAGGTGATCAGAGAGAGGTCGCTGATATCTTACGTTCCTTACTTCTCCCTCTGTGATGTAGCGCTTGCCATCTTGACGGAGCCGATCGCGTGGAGCGGCTTCCTCTGTGTCCTTGCTATGAGAGCAGCTGCCCTCATCTCCGTCCTTACCGCAGTGGTGCCCGGGTCCTACCATGTTGATATTGCACGAGAAATCTGGTCGGCACCCTCCATGGTAAGTATACTCCACCATGTTAACGGCGGGGAAGGGGTGTGTGTCGACCTTCATGGCGTACTGGCTGAAAATCAGCCGCCCTTGTTCTATCGCCATTTGGACTTGCTGACGCCACACCCTGCAGTCGTTGGTGGCGTGGGTGAACGTGTTATGCCACTTGCAGTATGGCTTTCCGTTCAGCTCCTGCACCGTGGGGATCTTGTGGCCTTCGGGTACCTTTAGCTGCTTCTCCTTGAGTAAGAGGTCGAAAATCTGCTCAGCTTTGGTCACGTCGAAGTCAAACCCTTTTGGAGGACCTTGTGGCTTAACCCACTTACAGGACACGGGGCTTGCCCCCGAGTCCATTCAGCCACTGCTACCTCTTGATCTCCCGCATCACCTTCATCTTCATCCGCCTCAACCAGGACCACCGCACGCTTGAATTTATCCCGGTAAACATCCGGGTGGCGCTGTTCATATGCCGACAGCCTTCGCACCATGTGCGCCGGTGAAGGGTAGTCTCGCTTGGGAGGCCACGCCCTTGATCGATGATGAGAGACCCACCACCGCCAACTCGATCGCTTCTTTTTCACTTACATGAACCGAATAGCATCGGTTCCTAACGGTCCCGAAGCGCTGGACGTATTCTCGCCACCGTTTCCCCGCGCTTCGTCGTACTTGTGCTAGATCGGCAATGCCAGCCTCGGAAGCCTCCGAGTGATACCGCTCGTGGAACTGTTCTTCCAACCGCTTCCAAGTCCGGATTGAGTTTGGTGGCAGCGATGTGTACCACCCGAAAGCCGATCCCGTGAGGGACCGTGCGAAGAACCTCACACGCAGCTCGTCCGATGCTGAGATCGTGCCCGACTGTGCCAAATATCGACTCACATGCTCGATGGAGCTGGAACCATCTGATCCATTAAACTTTGTGAAATCAGGGAGCCGATATTTGGGTGGTAGCGGGATCAATTCGTACTCGTTGGGGTACGGCTTGGAATAGCCGATTGTCCTCCTTTTCGGCATCATGCCGAACTGGTCTTTCAGAATCGTACAAATCTGATCCGCGGTGATGGCCGAAGGCGTCGAACCCCGAAGATTCGCCGGGGTGGCATACTTAGCCAGCCATGCTTGCTTTTCCAGCTCCGAGCCAACCGCAGGAGCTGAGCTCCGGAGGTTTGCCGGAGTGGCGTACTTAGCTAGCCACGTCCGCTTCTCAAGATCCGTTCCCGACGTTCCTCCCGCCGTTCCGGAAGTCCCCGCTGTTGCAGCTCTGGTTCGAGAGTGCCCGATTCATCGCGAGTCCGGCACGTATGCGCACGTGTATCCGTGGGGGATCTCCTTGGGCGCCTCATGTAAGAATTGGTAGTCACTAGGGTCACCACCAACCTTGTAGACGACGTATGCCGATGAACTCGGCACTTCTGGTGCTGCCAACGCGAACGGCAGCGGTGGATGGGACTGGAATGGCATCTCTCCTTGGTAAGTCCCCAGAGCCGGTCCTGACGGAGAATACTGATGGCTCATGATTTCCTGGATCACGCGCAGAGCGACACGCTCCAAAGTGTTCACCAAGCTCTCAGAATGGCGGTGCAGCGAATGAGCCACCATGAAGTTGATCTCCTGACGCAGCGACCTGGTGCGTTCTTCTGACGGGGAGGACAGGTCCACTCCATCGAGCGCGCCTTCAGGTGAGAACCCCTTCCACCTGATGCCATGTGAGCGGGTTCTGTGGAAAGAGCCAATGAGGTCGGCTTCGAGGATTGCCTTGATCTCGTCATGCTTCTTCTTGAGCTCCTCAGTCAGATCCTCGTACTTGACCGGAGTGCCTTCCGCCATCTCAGATGTAGATGGCGATGCGGTTGATGTCGAAGATTGTCCCACCGGGCGTGCCGTAATGTGTTGCGGTCGAAACCCACCGGCGGGCAGCGACGGGCAACACCGTAGAGCCGGGAATCTCCCGGGACTGCGGCTGGCCCCGGTCCCTCCGAGCGACGGCCCGCAAAGCCTTCCGCACGCACGTCCGATGCTGATGCAAGGGCGTGCCACCTGACCTATACCCGGTCGGGAAGGTGTTGGATGATGCCTCGCTTAGTTTCCTGCATGGCATACACGTAAACGTTAAATACGAGCCTCGATCGGCTCTCAGGTTGTCCTGTGAATCGGCTCAAAGAGCCGATCCACCCATGATACGTACGAGGTGTACGATCAGATGGTGGTCCTGCTTGATCAAAATAAAGCTGAAACGACCTACTACGATCTGGGGTTTTCACCGCATAATCGGAACATCCTACTCGTGATCGAGCCTCGCGGCCACGCACGGTGATCGTAAACCGACCCTAGACAAGGCCTAAAAACCAACACGAAGTTGATCCTCGGAACATCCTGTCTAGGGCTAGCAAACTACACCCTACGCGCCACGGGATCCTTCGACCCGTTTGTAAGGCCTAACAATGCAGATATTAAACTAATCCTTGAAGAACAAGGAGCAATCATAACGGATCGGATCTACTAAACAATGATCAAGCGGGGTGCCGCCCTTACACCCGTGATAGGCGTAAGGACGGCTAGATGCCTAAGGGTTGCACGACGATAGCATATGATACGAAGAACAATGCTAACCCTAAAACATCTATGATAACTACGTTGCTCGCCATCAAAAAGGCTTCAAGCACGAGCAACGCATGGAGACGAATAAACGTGTGCTGCCTAGATCGCAAGATGCGATCTAGGCAGCATGGTGCTTACCCGGAAGAAACCCTCGAGACGGGGGAGTTGGCGATGCGCCGAGATTGGTTTGTGGTGAACGTTGATTGTTGTTTATTCCATAAACCCTAGATACATATTTATAGTCCGGGGGACTTTCTAATTCAGGCGTGCACCTAACCGTGCACGGGTTAAACTCTAACTTCTAAATTAAGATGCGATCTACTATAATACATATACACGGGTAATTTAGCCCGAACTTGGTATACAAGGCCGATTCATGTATTCCTTCTATGTATATTCTTCAAGCCCATCTCCAATCGCGGCCCACCTCTGATCCGGTCAAATTCTGGTGATAACAATTTGAACAAGTTTAAAACATGAATATGAAAAAAGTAAGCAGGTATGCTTCTTAATTAGTCACTCCAAAAGAAGCTCTTGGGAGGGTTTTTGAAATTTCCATGTTTGAAACCAAAAACCACTTCTTCTCTTCATGCTTGACTTCATAAGTCAGGGTTTAGGGATATATAGGGGGTAGATACATGATTTTTCTGGTTTGATATGTCTAGACCTTGTTTATCAACTTAATTGAATGCTTACTATATGACATAAGAAGACTATGTGTCTTGATTTTTCATTTGTTTTAAATTAAGCCCATTTGAATCTTGGTCAAACCCTAGGTTTGACCATGATTTAAACAAGTTTAAAACATGAATATGAAAATTAAGCATGTATCCTTCGTAGTCACTCCAAAATGAATCTCTTGAGAGGGTTTTTGAAATTTCCATGTTTGAAACCAAAAAACCACGTACTTCGGTTCATGCTTGACTTCATAAGACAGAGTTTGGGGTTAGGGGTAGCTTGATACATGATTTTTCTCGTTTGAATATGTCTAGACCTTGTTTATCAACTTAATTGAATGCTTACTATATATATGACATAAGAAGACTATGTGCATTGGTTTTTCATTTTATTGTTTTTTTTAATTTTATGCCCATTTGAATCTTGGTCAAATCCTAAGTTTGACCATGATTTAAACAAGTTGAAAACATGAATATGAAAAATTAAGCATATATCCATCTTAGTCACTCCAAAATGAAGCTCTTGGGAGGGTTTTTGAAATTTCCATGTTTGAAACCAAAAACCACATATCTTCATGCTTGACTTCATGAGACAGAGTTTAGGGTTAGGGGGTAGATACATGATTTCTCTGGTTTGAATATGTCTAGACCTTGTTTATCAACTTAATTGAATGCTTACTATATGACATAAGAAGACTATGTGCCTTGATTTTTCATTTTTTTTTTAAATTATGCACATTTGAATTTTGGTCAAATCCTAGGTTTGACCATGATTTAAACAAGTTTAAAACATGAATATGAAAATTAAGCATGTATCCTTCGTAGTCACTCCAAAATGAAGCTCTTGAGAGGGGTTTTTGAAATTTCCATGTTTGAAACCAAAAAACCACGTACTTCTCTTCATGCTTGACTTCATAAGACAAAGTTTGGGGTTAGGGGTAGCTTGATACATGAATTTTCTCATTTGAATATGTCTAGACCTTGTTTATCAACTTAATTGAATGCTTACTATATATATGACATAAGAAGACTTTGTGCATTGGTTTTTCATTTTATTGTTTTTTTAATTTTATGCCCATTTGAATCTTGGTCAAATCCTAGGTTTGACCATGATTTAAACAAGTTGAAAACATGAATATGAAAAATTAAGCATATATCCTTCTTAGTCACTCCAAAATGAAGCTCTTGGGAGGGTTTTTGAAATTTCCATGTTTGAAACCAAAAACCACATATCTTCATGCTTGACTTCATGAGACAGAGTTTAGGGTTAGGGGGTAGATACATGATTTCTCTGGTTTGAATATATCTAGACCTTGTTTATCAACTTAATTGAATGCTTACTATGTGACATAAGAAGACTATGTGCCTTGATTTTCCATTTTTTGTTTTTTCTGAATTTTTATGCCCATTTGAATCTTGGTCAAATCCTAGGTTTGACCATGATTTAAACAAGTTTTAAACATGAATATGAAAAATTAAGCATATATCCTTCTTAGTCACTCCAAAATGTAGATCTTGGTAGGGGTTTTGAAATTTCCATGTTTGAAACCAAAAACCACTTCTCTTCATGCATGCTTAACTTCATAAGACAGAGTTTAGGGCTAGGGGTAGCTAGATACATGATGTTTCTGGTTTGAATATGTCTAGACCTTGTTTATCAACTTAATTGAATGCTTACTATATGACATAAGAAGACTACGTGCCTTGGTTTTTCATTTATTTTGATTTTTTTTGAATTTTTATGCCCATTTGAATCTTGGTCAAATCCTAGGCTTGACCATGATTTAAACAAGTTTAAAACATAAATATGAAAAATTAAGTATCTATCCTTCTTAGCCACTCCAAATTGTAGCTCTTGGGAGGGTTTTTGAAATTTCCATGTTTGAAACCAAAAACCACATCTCTTCATGCTTGACTTCATAAGTCAGAGTTTAGGGATAGGGGGTAGATACATGATTTTTCTGGTTGAATATGTCTAAAGCTTGTTTATCAACTTGAATGCTTACTATATGACATACGAAGACTATTTGCTAACGTAGGGAGTAAGCACTCTAGCTATGAAAAGTACCAAACGATGCATACCAAAATAATTTTTTAGAGGAATACTAGTTCGGATTATATAATTTTATATTAGCAGGCCAAATCGAACCCCGTAGTTGGATTTTCAGAAATTGATCCGTAGTACTGGGGCAAAACCCTAGTTTAGCTTATTTAATAATAGATTCGTAGGTCGATTTTTTTACGTTATTATTATTATTACTAGGCAGCACATGTGTTTGCCCGTTCTGTGAAACTCTTTCATTTCATTTTTCTTTTCCGCAAGGTCGGGAGTCGGAGGAAGAGGGATCACACGGGAGGAGACGAAGGGAGAGCGATCACGGGGCCCCACTTATTTATGGTGTCTATCCTTTTTCCGGTGATATTGACTCGTTGTGCGAGGGTTGTCAGTGCGCAGGGGGGTGCGACTCGTGCGAGCGAGCGAGAAAGGCCGAGAATGAGAGAGATTTTTTTTTAGAGGGACAACCGAACGATCCTGAAGGACCCAGATTTCCAGTACGCATTAGAGCGCAGTTTACAACAGGACACAAAATTAACAGGAAATTACGTCTAAATCCCTAAGATTTACATGGTAGACCCCATGCTCGAAAGCAAGAAATGCGATCGGGTCCTTAACGGCCACCGTCCGGATTGATCCTCGTCGCAGCCGGGGACGAACCACTTGGAGCGACCAAATCGCCATGGCTACAGAGCCTGCACACCATGGCCTACGAGCTGAGCTAGAAACGACCTGCCAAAACCGGCAGCCAACGGAGGTGGATAATTGGAGAGAGAGAGAGAGAGAGAGAGAGTGTGTGTGTGTGTGTGTGTGTGTGTGTGTGTTGATGCCTCTCTCTTGACAAAGAAGATGGCTGGGAGTTTGCCTACCTAGCGTACGTGACTTGTGCTCACTGAAGTGTGGGACCTCACGCATGGGAACCACACGTAAGTGACAGAATTGTTGCTCTAATAACTTGGGTGATCATTATACTGTATTAGTACATAGTTTCCTATGGATCCTTCTTAGTCACTCCAAAATGAAGCTCTTTGGGAGGGTTTTTGAAATTTCCATGTTTGAAACCAAAAACCACATATCTTCATGCGCTTGACTTCATGAGACAAAGTTTAGGGTTAGGGGGTAGATACATGATTTCTCTGGTTTGAATATGTCTAGACCTTGTTTATCAACTTAATTGAATGCTTACTATATGCCATAAGAAGACTATGTGCCTAGATTTTTCATTTTTTTAAATTTTTCCCATTTGAGTCTTGGTCAAATCCTAGGTTTGACCATGATTTAAACAAGTTTAAAACATGAATATGAAAAATTAAGCATGTATCCTTCATAGTCACTCCAAAATGAAGCTCTTGGGAGGGTTTTTGAAATTTCCATGTTTGAAACCAAAAACCACATATCTTCATGCTTGACTTCATGAGACAGAGTTTAGGGTTAGGGGGTAGATACATGATTTCTCTGGTTTGAATATATCTAGACCTTGTTTATCAACTTAATTGAATGCTTACTATGTGACATAAGAAGACTATGTGCCTTGATTTTCCATTTTTTGTTTTTTCTGAATTTTTATGCCCATTTGAATCTTGGTCAAATCCTAGGTTTGACCATGATTTAAACAAGTTTTAAACATGAATATGAAAAATTAAGCATATATCCTTCTTAGTCACTCCAAAATGTAGATCTTGGTAGGGTTTTTGAAATTTCCATGTTTGAAACCAAAAACCACTTCTCTTCATGCATGCTTAACTTCATAACACAGAGTTTAGGGCTAGGGGTAGCTAGATACATGATGTTTCTGGTTTGAATATGACTAGACCTTGTTTATCAACTTAATTGAATGCTTACTATATGACATAAGAAGACTACGTGCCTTGGTTTTTCATTTATTTTGATTTTTTTGAATTTTTATGCCCATTTGAATCTTGGTCAAATCCTAGGCTTGACCATGATTTAAACAAGTTTAAAACATAAATATGAAAAATTAAGTATCTATCCTTCTTAGCCACTCCAAATTGTAGCTCTTGGGAGGGTTTTTGAAATTTCCATGTTTGAAACCAAAAACCACATCTCTTCATGCTTGACTTCATAAGTCAGAGTTTAGGGATAGGGGGTAGATACATGATTTTTCTGGTTGAATATGTCTAAAGCTTGTTTATCAACTTGAATGCTTACTATATGACATACGAAGACTATTTGCTAACGTAGGGAGTAAGCACTCTAGCTATGAAAAGTACCAAACGATGCATACCAAAATAATTTTTTAGAGGAATACTAGTTCGGATTATATAATTTTATATTAGCGAGGCCAAATCGAACCCCGTAGTTGGATTTTCAGAAATTGATCCGTAGTACTTGGGCAAAACCCTAGTTTAGCTTATTTAATAATAGATTCGTAGGTCGATTTTTTTACGTTATTATTATTATTACTAGGCGACACATGTGTTTGCCCGTCCGGTGAAACTCTTTCATTTCATTTTTCTTTTCCGCAAGGTCGGGAGTCGGAGGAAGAGGGATCACACGGGAGGAGACGAAGGGAGAGCGGTCACGGGGCCCCACTTATTTATGGTGTCTATCCTTTTTCTGGTGATATTGACTGTTGTGCAGGGTTGTCAGTGCGCAGGGGGGTGCGACTCGTGCGAGCGAGCGAGAAAGGCCGAGAATGAGAGAGATTTTTTTAGAGGGACAACCGAACGATCCTGAAGGACCCAGATTTCCAGTACGCATTAGAGCGCAGTTTACAACAGGACACAAAATTAACAGGAAATTACGTCTAAATCCCTAAGATTTACATGGTAGACCCCATGCTGAAAGCAAGAAATGCGATCGGGTCCTTAACAGCCACCGTCCGGATTGATCCTCGTCGCAGCCGGGGACGAACCACTTGGAGCGACCAAATCGCCATGGCTACAGAGCCTGCACACCATGGCCTACGAGCTGAGCTAGAAACGACCTGCCAAAACCGGCAGCCAACGGAGGTGGATAATTGGAGAGAGAGAGAGAGAGAGAGAGAGAGAGAGAGAGAGAGAGAGAGTGTGTGTGTGTGTGTGTGTGTGTGTGTGTGTTGATGCCTCTCTCTTGACAAAGAAGATGGCTGGGAGTTTGCCTACCTAGCGTACGTGACTTGTGCTCACTGAAGTGTGGGACCTCACGCATGGGAACCACACGTAAGTGACAGAATTGTTGCTCTAATAACTCGGGTGATCATTATACTGTATTAGTACATAGTTTCCTATGGATCCTTCTTAGTCACTCCAAAATGAAGCTCTTTGGGAGGGTTTTTGAAATTTCCATGTTTGAAACCAAAAACCACATATCTTCATGCGCTTGACTTCATGAGACAAAGTTTAGGGTTAGGGGGTAGATACATGATTTCTCTGGTTTGAATATGTCTAGACCTTGTTTATCAACTTAATTGAATGCTTACTATATGCCATAAGAAGACTATGTGCCTAGATTTTTCATTTTTTTAAATTTTTCCCATTTGAGTCTTGGTCAAATCCTAGGTTTGACCATGATTTAAACAAGTTTAAAACATGAATATGAAAAATTAAGCATGTATCCTTCATAGTCACTCCAAAATGAAGCTCTTGGGAGGGTTTTTGAAATTTCCATGTTTGAAACCAAAAACCACATATCTTCATGCTTGACTTCATGAGACAGAGTTTAGGGTTAGGGGGTAGATACATGATTTCTCTGGTTTGAATATATCTAGACCTTGTTTATCAACTTAATTGAATGCTTACTATGTGACATAAGAAGACTATGTGCCTTGATTTTCCATTTTTTGTTTTTTCTGAATTTTTATGCCCATTTGAATCTTGGTCAAATCCTAGGTTTGACCATGATTTAAACAAGTTTTAAACATGAATATGAAAAATTAAGCATATATCCTTCTTAGTCACTCCAAAATGTAGATCTTGGTAGGGTTTTTGAAATTTCCATGTTTGAAACCAAAAACCACTTCTCTTCATGCATGCTTAACTTCATAACACAGAGTTTAGGGCTAGGGGTAGCTAGATACATGATGTTTCTGGTTTGAATATGTCTAGACCTTGTTTATCAACTTAATTGAATGCTTACTATATGACATAAGAAGACTACGTGCCTTGGTTTTTCATTTATTTTGATTTTTTTGAATTTTTATGCCCATTTGAATCTTGGTCAAATCCTAGGCTTGACCATGATTTAAACAAGTTTAAAACATAAATATGAAAAATTAAGTATCTATCCTTCTTAGCCACTCCAAATTGTAGCTCTTGGGAGGGTTTTTGAAATTTCCATGTTTGAAACCAAAAACCACATCTCTTCATGCTTGACTTCATAAGTCAGAGTTTAGGGATAGGGGGTAGATACATGATTTTTCTGGTTGAATATGTCTAAAGCTTGTTTATCAACTTGAATGCTTACTATATGACATACGAAGACTATTTGCTAACGTAGGGAGTAAGCACTCTAGCTATGAAAAGTACCAAACGATGCATACCAAAATAATTTTTTAGAGGAATACTAGTTCGGATTATATAATTTTATATTAGCGAGGCCAAATCGAACCCCGTAGTTGGATTTTCAGAAATTGATCCGTAGTACTTGGGCAAAACCCTAGTTTAGCTTATTTAATAATAGATTCGTAGGTCGATTTTTTTACGTTATTATTATTATTACTAGGCGAGCACATGTGTTTGCCCGTCCGGTGAAACTCTTTCATTTCATTTTTCTTTTCCGCAAGGTCGGGAGTCGGAGGAAGAGGGATCACACGGGAGGAGACGAAGGGAGAGCAGTCACGGGGCCCCACTTATTTATGGTGTCTATCCTTTTTCTGGTGATATTGACTGTTGTGCAGGGTTGTCAGTGCGCAGGGGGGTGCGACTCGTGCGAGCGAGCGAGAAAGGCCGAGAATGAGAGAGATTTTTTTTAGAGGGACAACCGAACGATCCTGAAGGACCCAGATTTCCAGTACGCATTAGAGCGCAGTTTACAGCAGGACACAAAATTAACAGGAAATTACGTCTAAATCCCTAAGATTTACATGGTAGACCCCATGCTGAAAGCAAGAAATGCGATCGGGTCCTTAACGACCACCGTCCGGATTGATCCTCGTCGCAGCCGGGGACGAACCACTTGGAGCGACCAAATCGCCATGGCTACAGAGCCTGCACACCATGGCCTACGAGCTGAGCTAGAAACGACCTGCCAAAACCGGCAGCCAACGGAGGTGGATAATTGGAGAGAGAGAGAGAGAGAGTGTGTGTGTGTGTGTGTGTGTGTGTGTGTGTGTTGATGCCTCTCTCTTGACAAAGAAGATGGCTGGGAGTTTGCCTACCTAGCGTACGTGACTTGTGCTCACTGAAGTGTGGGACCTCACGCATGGGAACCACACGTAAGTGACAGAATTGTTGCTCTAATAACTCGGGTGATCATTATACTGTATTAGTACATAGTTTCCTATGGATCCTTCTTAGTCACTCCAAAATGAAGCTCTTTGGGAGGGTTTTTGAAATTTCCATGTTTGAAACCAAAAACCACATATCTTCATGCGCTTGACTTCATGAGACAAAGTTTAGGGTTAGGGGGTAGATACATGATTTCTCTGGTTTGAATATGTCTAGACCTTGTTTATCAACTTAATTGAATGCTTACTATATGACATAAGAAGACTATGTGCCTAGATTTTTCATTTTTTTAAATTTTTCCCATTTGAGTCTTGGTCAAATCCTAGGTTTGACCATGATTTAAACAAGTTTAAAACATGAATATGAAAAATTAAGCATGTATCCTTCATAGTCACTCCAAAATGAAGCTCTTGGGAGGGTTTTTGAAATTTCCATGTTTGAAACCAAAAACCACATATCTTCATGCTTGACTTCATGAGACAGAGTTTAGGGTTAGGGGGTAGATACATGATTTCTCTGGTTTGAATATATCTAGACCTTGTTTATCAACTTAATTGAATGCTTACTATGTGACATAAGAAGACTATGTGCCTTGATTTTCCATTTTTTGTTTTTTCTGAATTTTTATGCCCATTTGAATCTTGGTCAAATCCTAGGTTTGACCATGATTTAAACAAGTTTTAAACATGAATATGAAAAATTAAGCATATATCCTTCTTAGTCACTCCAAAATGTAGATCTTGGTAGGGTTTTTGAAATTTCCATGTTTGAAACCAAAAACCACTTCTCTTCATGCATGCTTAACTTCATAAGACAGAGTTTAGGGCTAGGGGTAGCTAGATACATGATGTTTCTGGTTTGAATATATCTAGACCTTGTTTATCAACTTAATTGAATGCTTACTATGTGACATAAGAAAACTATGTGCCTTGATTTTCCATTTTTTGTTTTTTCTGAATTTTTATGCCCATTTGAATCTTGGTCAAATCCTAGGTTTGACCATGATTTAAACAAGTTTAAAACATGAATATGAAAAATTAACAATATATCCTTCTTAGTCACTCCAAAATGTAGATCTTGGTAGGGTTTCTGAAATTTCCATGTTTGAAACCAAAAACCACTTCTCTTCATGCATGCTTGACTTCATAAGACAGAGTTTAGGGCTAGGGGTAGGTAGATACATGATGTTTCTGGTTTGAATATGTCTAGACCTTGTTTATCAACTTAATTGAATGCTTACTAGATGACATAAGATGACTATGTGCATTGGTTTTTTATTTTTTTTGAATTTTTATGCCCATTGGAATCTTGGTCAAATCCTAGGTTTGACCATGATTTAATCAAGTTTCAAACATGAATATGAAAAAATTAAGCATCTATCCTTCTTAGTCACTCCAATATGTAGCTCTTGGGAGGGTTTTTGAAATTTCCATGCTTGAAAACCAAAAACCACTTCTCTTCATGCATGCTTGACTTCATAAGACATAGTTTAGGGGTAGATACATGATTTTCCTGCTAGTTTGAATATGTCTAGACCTTGTATATCAATTTAATTGAATGCTTACTATATGACATGAGCAGACCTTGGTTTTAATTTTTTTATACCCATTTGAATCTTCGTCAAATCCTAGGTTTGTTGACCAAGATTTGAACAAGTTTAAAACATGAATATGAAAAAGTAAGCATGTATGCGTCTTAATTAGTCACTCCAAAATGAAGCTCTTGAGAGGGTTTTTGAAATTTCCATGTTTGAAACCAAAAAACCGCGTACTTCTCTTCATGCTTGACTTCATAAGACAGAGTTTGGGGATAGGGGTAGCTTGATACATGAATTTTCTGGTTTGAATATGTCTAGACCTTGTTTATCAACTTAATTGAATACTTACTAGATGACATAATATGACTATGTGCATTGGTTTTTCATTTTATTGTTTTTTTAATTTTTATGCCCATTTGAATCTTGGTCAAATCCTAGGTTTGACCATGATTTAAACAAGTTTAAAACATGAATATGAAAAATTAAGCATGTATCCTTCGTAGTCACTCCAAAATGAAGCTCGATCTTGAGAGGGTTTTTGAAATTTCCATGTTTGAAACCAAAAAACCACGTACTTCTCTTCATGCTAGACTTCATAAGATAGAGTTTGGGGTTAGGGGTAGCTTGATACATAAATTTTCTGGTTTGAATATGTCTAGACCTTGTTTATCAACTTAATTGAATGCTTACTAGATGACATAAGATGACTATGTGCATTGGTTTTTCATTTTTTTTGAATTTTTATGCCCATTTGAATCTTGGTCAAATCCTAGGTTTGACCATGATTTAATCAAGTTTAAAACATGAATATGAAAAATTAAGCATCTATCCTTCTTAGTCACTCCAATATGTAGCTCTTGGGAGGGGTTTTGAAATTTCCATGCTCTTGAAAACCAAAAACCACTTCTCTTCATGCATGCTTGACTTCATAAGACATAGTTTAGGGTTAGGGGGTATATAGATACATGATTTTCCTGCTAGTTTGAATATGTCTAGACCTTGTTTATCAATTTAATTGAATGCTCACTATATGACATGAGCAGACCTTGGTTTTAATTTTTTTATACCCATTTGATTCTTCGTCAAATCCTAGGTTTGTTGACCTAGATTTTAACAAGTTTAAAACATGAATATGAAAAGGTAAGCATGTATGCTTCTTAATTAGTCACTCCAAAATGAAGCTCTTGGGAGGGTTTTTGAAATTTCCATGATTGAAACCAAAAACCACTTCTCTTCATGCTTGACTTCATAAGTCATGGTTTAGGGATATATAGGGGGTAGATACATGATCTTTCTGGTTTGAATATGTCTAGAGCTTGTTTATCAACTTAATTGAATGCTTACTATATGACATAAGAAGACTATGTGCCTTGATTTTTTCATTTTTTTAAATTATGCCCATTTGAATCTTGGTCAAATCCTAGGTTTGACCAAGATTTAAACAAGACTAAAACATGAAAATGAAAAATTAAGCCTTGATCCTTCTTATTCACTCCAAAATGAAGCTTTTGGGAGGGTTTTTGAAATATCCAGGTTTGAAACCCAAAACCACTTCTCTTCGTGCATTCAAGTTGATAAACAAGGTCTAGACATATTCAAACCAGAAAAATCATTTATCTACCCCCTAAGGCTAAACTCTGTAATATGAAGTCAAGCATATAAGAGGAATGGTTTTGGGTTTCAAACATGGAAAATTGAAAAACCCTCCCAAAAGCTTCATTTTTGGTGTGAACAAGAAGGATCCAGGCTTACTTTTTCATTTTCATGTTACTGACTTGTTTAATTCTTGGTCAAACCTAGGATTTGACCAAGATTCAAATGGGCATAAAAATTCAATAAAGAATTCAAAAAATGAAAAACCAAAACACATAAGCTTCTTAAGTTATAGTAAGCATTCATGTTGATCAACGGAGTCTAGACATATTTAAACAATAAAAATCATGTATATACCCCAAACCCTAAACTCTGTCTAATGAAGTCAAGCACGAAGAGAAGTGGTTTTCGGTTTAATTTTTTTATTTCTTTTTTTTAAAATTTTTATGCCCATTTGAATCTTGGTCAAATCCTAGCAGGTTTGACCAATATTTAAACAAGTTTAAAACATGAGAATGAAAAGTAAGTATGGATCCTTCTTATTCACTCCAAAATGAAGCTTTTGGGAGGGTTTTTTAATTTTCCATGTCCGAAACCCAAAATGACATCTCTTCGTGCTTTACTTCATAAGACAAAGTTTAGGGGTAGGGGGTAGATACATGATTTTTCTGGTTTGAATATGTCTAGACCTTGTTTATCAACTTGAACGCTTATTATATGACATCAAAAGACTATGTTTTTTTTTTAATTTGTTATGCCCATTTGAATCTTGGTCAAATCCTAGGTTTGACCAAGATTTAAACCAGTTTAAAACATGAAAATGAAAAGTAAGCCTGGATTCTTCTTAGTCACTCCAAAATGAAGCTTTTGGGAGGTTTTTTAAATTTCCATGTTTGAAACCCAACACCACTTCTCTTAATGCTAGACTTCATAAGACAGAGTTTAGGGTTAGGGGCCAAGTATATACATGATTTTTCTTGTTTAAATATGTCTAGACTTTGTTTATCAACTTGAATGCTTACTATATGACATCAAAAGACTATGTGTTTGGTTTTGATTTTTTTGAATTTATTATGTCCATTTGAATCTTGGTCAAATCCTAGGTTTGACCAAGATTTAAACCAGATTTAAAACATGAAAATGAAAAGGTAAGCCTGGATTCTTCTTAGTCACTCCAAAATGAAGCTTTTGGGAGTTTTTTTAATTTCCAATGTTTGAAACCCAAAACCACTTTTCTTCATGCTTGACTTCATAAGACAGAGTTTAGGGTTAGGGGGTATATACATGATTTTTCTGGTTTGAATATGTCTAGACTTCGTTGATCAACTGTAATGCTTACTAGATGACATAAGAAGCTTATGTGATTTGGTTTTTTTTATTTCTTTTTTGAATTTTTATGCCCATTTGAATCCTGGTCAAATCCTTTGTTTGACCAAGATTTAAACAAGTTAAAACATGAAAATGAAAAAGTAAGCCTGGCTCCTTCTTAGTCATGAAAATGAGTTAACTTGGCTTTCCAACCCTTGAATCCATAGGAAACTTTGTATTAATGCAGTATAATAATCACCCGAGTTTTTACACCAACAGGTCTGTCACTTACGTGTGGTGCCCATGCGTGAGGTCCCAAACTTCAGTGAGCACAAGTCACATGCGGTAGGCAGCAAAATCCCCGATCAATCCAGGCGGTGGTTGTTAAGGACCCGATCGCATTTCTTGCTTTCAGACTGGGGTCTACCATGTAAAAGTTTGTTCCTTTTGGATGCATCACTCGTATTTGCAAGTTTTTTGGGGGTCCCGCAAATTCAAGGTAGCATCATGCCCCCCTTCCCACGCCAACACAAACAGAGTTCAACACAACCTAATTAAGCAAGGTTCAACACAGACATATATAGTTCAACAACCCCTAATTTAGTAGACTACTAGGATTTTCATGCCAATTTGTTTTTAGACTAGATCCGGATATATTTGTCAATACTACTATGTACTTCCTCCGTTCGTATTTAATTGACTCTAGTTGAAAGCATCGACAAT